>NC_136812.1:15373014-15810514 GCF_951216825.1 Electrona antarctica
TACACTTGGGACCTGGCCCTGTAGAAGTACTGACCTCTATTACTGATCACTGAGCAGTGCTGAGGGAGTACATTAATCATTCACTGTCCAGATTAAAACCTGCTAATAGCGCCAGTGCTGCCTGTAACCCTTAGCCCCTGATCCACACTCAAGAAATTAGAGGTTGAATTTATTGGAATCAAAACTTCCAGATTTCCCCAGCTGAGGATATACATACAAGCTGGTGTCATCAAGACTAGTGGTTACTCCTTTAACCTCTCCAGTAAACTCAGAAAAAGGGGGGTTAGGTGGCGGTCATTTCCTCTGCATGCAATGCAGGAAGGCTTGGCATGCTGCCCTGTTAGGGTATTTTCCAGGCCCGTAAAGCGGGATTGCCACGCCTTTTGTGGAAGACAAATAGAGGTGGAGGGAGGACACGACTCACACGGGAGAGGGACATAGGAAGGAGAAGGAAAAAGGACAGAAGGAGGCAGAATGGAAACACAGACCCTGGAATTGAATCAAATTGACTTATCATTCAAACAGGACCTTCCTCAAAGGTCACAAATTAACAGAAATAATATATCATTTGTCTTACTGACTGAGTGAGCCCATCCTGTACACAAGTCAAGTGTCAGCTAACCTATAGATCTGGCACACATAGCCAGCAGAATGGACCTGGCTGTGACAGGACCTTGACACAAGGATAACTCATTGGGTTCATATCCAAGCCCAAGCACAGTCCCATCGCAAACCTTTAAAACACTCACCACTCTCTTACTCTGTCTCTCGATTGTGACCTTGACCTCTGACTTTTTCACCCAAAAACCTATACATCCCTTCATAACAGATCATTTTATGAAATCAAACTTTTATGAAATATTTGTCCTAAATCTACCCATTTTTGAGGGCTCCTGTCAACAACTATAGTGTTTCATGTTTGTGTTGTCTGAACACAAACATTAAATGCCAATTGACAATGAATGGAGAATTTACGTCATGTGTCTGAGCAAATCGGCATATGTATGTCGGTGGGAACCCTTGGCCAATAAAGGACCACCATTCTTGATGATGATGATTATAAAGCGCCCCTCACTTCACACGGGTGTGATTTTTTTCTTCTTCTCTTGATTATGACCTTGACCTATCACCTTGAGTGATATTTGTGCCAAGTTTTGAGGTCTACTGGTCTGCTGTGGGACCACGCACGCACACACACACACACACACACACACACACACACACACACACACACACACACACACACACACACACACACACACACACACACACACACACACACACACACACACACACACACACACACACACACACACGCACACACACACACACACACACACACACACACACACACACACACACACACACACACACACACACACACACACACACACACACACACACGTACACACACACACACACACACACACACCACACTCTCCAATTATAATAGTGAAGTGTGGGTCATGAGTCATGACCGATAGAATAAGGTCGCGTATACAATCGGCCGGTGGCTGGCCTCTCTCTTAGAGATAGGGTGAGAAGTTCAATCATCGGCAAGAGACTCAGAGTAGAGCCGCTGCGCCTTCATTTGGAAAAGAGCCAGCTAAGGTGGTTTGGGCATCTATACGGATGCCTCCTGAGCGTCTCCTATAGGGAGGTCCTTGATGCACAGCCTACTGGGAGGAGACCCTGTGGCAGACCAAGGACCATGACGGGGGGGATTCTCCACACTGGTCTGGGAACTCCTCATGCAGGATCCCCCAGGGTAATGTTGCCTGTGAAAGGGATGTCTGGAGCTCGATAAGTCTGGAGCCCGACTCCCGATAAGAGGTTGTAAATGAATGGACTATATTCAGTGGTCCATCAGAGAAAGAAACGTGCATATATTGGTTCAACAGTAAGTGTTAGATAGCATGAAGACTCTCCACCATGTAACACAGGTATAATATAATACATGTGTTTTCCGTTCACTTTGATTCACACACAGTGATTGGACGGAGAGTTTCAGAAGGAAGCAGCGTCTCAGAGTGCTCCTCCCATGTGCCTCATGATGAAGCCTGAGAATAGCAGCTCTGTGGTCCCGTAATAGAAGTTTTCTTCCTCAGAGAGCAGTAGCTCATTACCACAGGACTCCCCCCCCACTCCACCTGCACCGACCACGCACATCCCTCCCAACATCACCTCACCCCTGAGATGGAGATGGGTCCCCTGCATTCTATTCTAAGAATGCCAAACGCACGTGTACCGCCGCCTAATTTTAGCTTTTCTAATTGCAGGATTTAGAATTACCTTGTTTTCTGCATCCTATTTTCGTTGCTTACTCCATGGTCCAATGACCTACATTATTACAGAAATAAAGGAAAATCTAGAGAGAAGGCCTAGAGCCGCATTCGAACCCTGGCTGTCACGATGTCACATGCGCACCAACTGGACGAGCCAGCAGGGTACCTGTATTTAGCCATCCTTGTTGCCCTTTTGTCACACATCTGTGTCATCTCTCCCCCTGTCCACCCCACCCTCCCCTCTCAGTCCCTGGCAGGCTGGAACCAGGCGACACCTTTCCTGATTTGGACACTTTATGATGAGAATTCCCCACCTCAATCTCTTCTGTTTCCCTTCTTAACCCTCCCACGGGTTTCCTGCATGTGCCCTGACTGACGCACGCACACACGCTGATGTGTGCATAGACACACGCACAGACATACACCATAGAGTGACACGCACGCACGCACGCACGCACGCACGCACGCACGCACGCACACACACACACACACACACAACCTCAAGCTATATTTCTCAGTATATCTTCCAATTTCTCTATCAGAGACATGTACTTGAATGAAATATGCAAAGCCAAGAACCTATAGGAGTCTATGTGGTTTTCACTCCAGACTGCAATAATCATTTTGATGTGGTAAGTGAGTTTAAAGCTGATGACTTGACACCCTGAGCCCTTGTGCGCATGTACACACACACACACACGCACGCGCGCACGCACGCGCGCACACACACACACACACACACACACACACACACACACACACACACACACACACACACACACACACACACACACACACACACACACACACACACAAACGTTCCTTTCTGCACCACTGTGTCCAAGTTACTCCTTGATGGGTTGCATCCTCTCTTCTCCCTCTTACTATCTGTCTTTGCTTCAATCAAGCGTTGTCTGTTTCGTTCCAGTGGAGTGCTGAGGGGTTTCATTCAGACAGCATCTATGATGAAAGCTTTTGGAATTCAGATCATATTTTATACAGAGTCCCACTTCTTCCCCAAACAGACACAGAGACACAGATACTCTCCAAAACATCAACTCAGTAAATTAATCCTTAAATGGGTCTCTTGATTATTACTGAGTCTATTATTTTCGGTTTCGCTCTAATTTGCATTGTGTGTGTGTGTGTGTGTGTGTGTGTGTGTGTGTGTGTGTGTGTGTGTGTGTGTGTGTGTGTGTGTGTGTGTGTGTGTGTGTGTGTGTGTGTGTGTGTGTGTGTGTGTGTGTGTGTGTGTGTGCGCGCGAGCGAGCGAGTGCTGCACGATTCTTTACTAAACCGTACTGAGCCTTATGAAGGTTTAGTTACTATAGTCAAGAAACGTGAAGCAAGGTTATAGGCCAAAACGTGCAGGTGTAGTCAGACCCCCAGAGCAGACGAGGCAAGGTCCAGGGAATCACACAGGTTCTACCGTTCAGGAAAAACAACATGTTACTCATGTGGCTCTGACAAGAAATTAAGTGCAGAGCAGAGCCGGGGTGCCACACCCCTGTCTCCAGTCTCCCAATCACACACAGACAGGAAGATTAGGAAGAGGTATATCTGCTAGTTTAAAAGGATTTGTATGCATTTGAAAACTTGTGAAATGGGACATATTCTGCATAATGAGTACTTTTACTTTTGTACTTTCAAATTGATTTGGATATCCTCCCTGAAGGCACGCACATCTCTTTTCACATGTCCACCCCGTGAAGGTCAACCACAAAATGGTGTCCCCTGGAGCTTTGGATTTATTGCACGTCCAAGGACACTTGACCAAGACAGACGGGCTCAAACCCTTATCTTGCAGCCAGTTAGTCTGAGTTAGAATTAAGGCTTCTCACTGCCCTGACACTTTGGTCTGGTGGATCTGACAGCGAAAGACAGTGATTGCGTCCTGCAGGACACCTGTAGGTTAAACAATACATTTGAGTACCACAGACGAATAACAGTCTAAGTCCACACTATTGATCCATAATATATAAATGATAGATAAGGGTTCAGGACAACGAGGCCTTTTCGTGGAGGGGTCAGTCTGAAATTTGGACTTAGACTGTTTTTCGTCTGTGGTACTCATTTAATATAATTTATTTATGTTTGGTTGATTCTGTCTATATAGAAAATGGGCATTTTTGTTTTAATTTTGTAGGCTACCTTTACATTGAAAGCCAGCTGTGCAAAGTTTGATCATTAGGGCCAGGCAGTGTGTGTGAACCTTGTGGAAGATGCAATTATCACACAGTTTTCAACTGCAGCCCAAGATTACTTTAAGTAATATTTTGATACCAATACGTTTGTAGGCCTTCTTTTACTCAGGTAAATGTTGAATTCCAGTGTTTCTACATTGCAGTAGTATCGATCATTTTAAGGGCCACTTCACCCTCTGTTGTCTACTACAAATAATATTAACATTGAGTGACCGCGTTTCTTACAGTGGTGAAATGTCCCTTTAACTCATTCTGGACAGGAACCCCTCTTGGGGTTCTGTACAGTATGTACAGTATTCAAAAATTTTAAATATTTGATACTGCTATATAAATATTTGAAGTTTTTCAGAAAACTTAAAGATGGAGTGCCATGATTTTTTCCACCCTAAAACATGATCATCAAGTCTTGCTGTTATATAAGGAGGAAGAATTCTTTCAAAATGTCGTTTTTATGTGTGCACGCCCACCAGTTCATTAAGTATGCCTGATTTGCCTGGTGGGTGGTGATGGGTGGTGATCCACCTGAACTGAAGCCACACCCACAGCTGTTGTTGTATGATAAAGGGGGAGGGGTTAGTGGAAGGGCTGATAGTGTGATGTCCCTAAATACAAAGAGAAGACATCATTACACTTAACCACACCAAGGGGTCTAATGAAGCACTGTCACCTCTTAAACATGAAAAATTGGAAAAAGTACAAAAATCACGGCACTCCATCTTTAAGTCAGGATTTAGAAGGGGTTTATAGAATCGGCCTCAGTCATAAAACATTTGAATGCTTTTGCCACCACCGCTAAGTGGGCAGCCATAATTGGTCTGTTTGATAGTACAACTAAAATGTTCCCATAAAAGTTAGCGGAGAAGGTTGTGGTTTCAAGTGCCGTTCTTGCCGAATGTTTTAATATTCACAAGCTGATGGAAAAATTGGAGAAGGCTTTCATATTACTCAGCACAGGTTTCATGTGTAATGAGAGAGCATATGAATACATTAGGTATGGAATGACCTGCTATGACAAGCAATTTCATTTCAAACACAGTTTAGGCACCTGTGGGACAGAGCAAATTAGCATTTTTAAATAGGGATTATAATGGGCCAGGCCACGTCGTGTGTGTGTGTGTGTGTGTGTGTGTGTGTGTGTGTGTGTGTGTGTGTGTGTGTGTGTGTGTGTGTGTGTGTGTGTGTGTGTGCGTGCGTGCGTGCGCATGCATGCGCGCGTGTGTGTGTGTGTGTGTGTGTGTGTGTGTGTGTGTGTGTGTGTGTGCACATGCGTGCGCGTGTGCGTGTGCGTGTGTGTGTGTGCGTGTGCGTGTGTGTGTGTGTGTGTGTGTACATGCGCACAAGGGCTCAGGGTGGCAAAACATCAGCTTCAAACTCACTTACCACATCACAATGATTATTGCAGTCTGGAGTGAAAACCACATTGACTCCTATTATAGTTTATTCGCTTTGCATATTTCATTCAAGTACATGTCTCTGATAGAGAGATTGGAAGATATACTGAGAAATAGAGCTTGAGGTTGTGTGTGTGTGTGTGTGTGTGTGTGTGTGTGTGTGTGTGTGTGTGTGTGTGTGTGTGTGTGTGTGTGTGTGTGTGTGTGTGTGTGTGTGCACGCGTGTGCGTGCACGCGTGTGCGTGCGCGTGCATGCGTGCGGTGTGTTGGGGGGTGATGGAAGAATACATCTTTGGAGGTAACTCACTCCAGCATGCTAATCCTGTCCTTTGAGAACGCACTCACTCCATTAACAGAGAGGCCTGGAGGAGTCCTACATCATCCGTCTTCTTCCTATGAGGAGCTGAGTGGTAGAATGGTGTCTCTTTATGAAAGGTCAACAACAGCCATGCTCAGACTGACCATGGATAAATGACATGACATGAGGGTTTCCTTGACAGATAAACATGAAGCTAAAGGTAGTGGTAGAAGAAGTAGTAGCCTACTCACTTTCCTTTTTTGATAGATGTCTGGTAATTCACTTATAATTTACCGTAAGCAAAAGTACTCATTATGCAGAATGTCCCATTTCAAGTTTTCAAAATGTATACAAATCTTTTGAAATAGTGTATAGGCTATGTACGGTGCTGCGTTGCTACTTGACTATCGGGCCATGGCTCTTTAGTCGACTGGTAACGTACGTGCCTGTGGAATAGGGGTCCCGGGTTTATGGAGCCAAATAGCAGAAGCTTTGGGGTGGTAATAGCCCATGTATATATAGGGCTTACGTTTTCAAATAATTTTAGTGGAGTAAAAGAGTATTGAAAATAGGAAATTATAAATACCTCAAGTATTGAGTAAAGGCTAAATTACTTTACACCACTAAAGGCACTGTTCCCCGGCCAGTAACCAAAGAGAGGAATTTCTCTGAAACTGTCATGATTCAGGGCTTATGCAATGACACGCTAAGTCCATGCCATGGGCTTTGTATCAGAACAGAGGGAAATCTTATTTAATTGACAGCAAATTGATTTGGATATCCTCCCTGAAGGCACGCACATCTCTTTTCACATGTCCACCCCGTGAAGGTCAACCACAAAATGGTGTCCCCTGGAGCTTTGGATTTATTGCACGTCCAAGGACACTTGACCAAGACAGACGGGCTCATACCCTTATCTTGCAGCCAGTTAGTCTGAGTTAGAATTAAGGCTTCTCACTGCCCTGACACTTTGGTCTGGTGGATCTGACAGCGAAAGACAGTGATTGCGTCCTGCAGGACACCTGTAGGTTAAACAATACATTTAATATAATTTATTTATGTTTGGTTGATTCTGTCTATATGGAAAATGGGCATTTTTGTTTTAATTTTGTAGGCTACCTTTACATTGAAAGCCAGCTGTGCAAAGGCAGTGTGTGTGAACCGTGTGGAAGATGCAATTATCACACAGTTTTCAACTGCAGCCCAAGATTATAATAACTCAAGTCTAGGGATCAAGCATTAAAAAAGTTAAACCCATATCTATTGCAATACGATCTACAATAGCATATGGAATAAAACAAACTGAAGATATTGTGGCTTTATTTAATCCCTTTGAATTCAAGTATGCCACTACAGTACACTATCACTAGTAATACATTATTGAGTGGATTTATATTTCTTTAGTCAGTCAACTCAAAATGTTGCAATAGCAGGCTGCCTTTGTGTGTACGGTGTGTATTATTACTTCTGCTGTCTGCTGAAAGAAAGCATAAAACTGTTAAAGGTCAGCATACTCAGAGGGAAGATAATTCGACAATGTGGATAGAAGACAGAACTGTAATAATAAAGGCTTTAATATTGGTTTTAGTTTGTCGAGCTTGAATTGATAAGATCCCTGTGAAGAGCAGAGGTTCTGATCTGTTCTTTTATTTTCTTCATGTTCAATTCATTCTGTCTCACAGGCTTGTTGGGAAGTACTATATGTTCACCTCACTCTCTCTCTCTCTCTCTCCACCTCTCTCTCATTCTGTCTTTTACACACGCACGCACGCACGCACGCACGCACGCACGCACGCACGCACGCACGCACGCACACTGCTGTCAAAAATCTGATCGATAAAGAAGTTTACTTTCTTGGCCAACAAAAGGAGACCCATGTGGAGGAGAGGAAACACTGTTGTATTTCTCTCTCCACCCCCCCCCCCCACCCCCCCCCACCCCACACACACACACACACACACACACACACACACACACACACACACACACACACACACACACACACACACACACACACACACACACACACACACACACACACACACACACACACACTTCTTCAACTCTTTTATCCAGGATCCAATTTTATATTGATCCAAAAAATATACTGTAGCTTTTTATAGCTGCAGCCTCCAGAATGGTATATCGAATCTCCTCTTTACAACACTCTCTCTCTCTGTCTCTCTCTCCCCCCTCTGTCTCTATCTCTCTCTCTACCCGCCCCTCTCTCTCTCTCTCTCGCTCGCTCTCTGTCTCTCTCTCTCCACACCCCCTTGGTCTTGCCATCTCTCTCTTAACCCAGCTTTTGGGAAGCTTCCAACTATTTAAGAGCATCAACATATTCACAAAACGATACTGTACTTCTAACTGTTCGTGCCATGCAATTTGTGCACTCACAACACAGTATAATTGTCCAAGGGATTCATTATTGTTGTTGTTGTTGTTATTGTTGATGTTATTATTATCTTTTCTTATGAAAGAGGGACAGAAGGAAAAATGAGGGGAAACGGAGAGCGGCGCTGTGCGCCAGAGGTGCAGTATGCACTTTCAGGCTGTGTTTTTGCTGAGTCAGGAAAGCCCTCTTGGTGAGCGAGAACAGGAAACTTCACAGAGAGAGTGTTGCAGAATGGTATTTGCATATTCCACACCCACATAGCCCCCCCCCACACACACACACACACACACACACACAGTGTATATTCCCTATACAGGAATCCCAGCTGGCTCAGCTGAGGGTTTTGCAGGTGGATCATACCATATGGCCAAAGTCCTGAAATGTGCAAAAATGAAAAGGTCCTGCAAAGCGGTGCAGCATGCAGTGTGCGTGCGTACGTGTGCTTGCCTTGCATGTGTGCGTGTATGTGTGAGCTTGTGTGGGAGAGTGTTCATGTTTGTGTGCGTGTAAATAAGTGTGTGTGTGTGTGTGTGTGTGTGTGTGTGTATGTGTGTGTCTGTGTGTGTGTGTGTGTGTGTGTGTGTGTGTGTGTGTGTGTGTGTGTGTGTGTCTGTCTGTGTGTATCAAACTCAGAATAGCATCAATAAGGCCATCCATCACCTCAAACACACTAGTCACTATGGCCAGGCTCCGTGGGACACAGAGCTCAACCCTCTGAGAGAACGGATGGCCATGTGAGGAGGCATGTGCCCCCAGCATAGGCGTATAGGGGTTACTGTGTTGAATTTGAGTTATTCAAGTATAAATTATGCTTTAGAGAGAGGGTGAACCAGCATATCGTTGCTGTCGGGAGGAAACAACCTAAGTCCATTTTTGAGGGTTTAGATTATTATAAATTTGTTGCATGAATCAGTGCTATTGAACACCTTTTACGTGTGTGTTGGTTAAAAATGTTGAACCAACAATGGAAAGTATTAAAAAGCGCTTCGGACAAAACCTCTTAACTCCATTGGACCCTCTAACTGTCTGCTAAAGCAACTAACTCCACCACCTCTCCCCCTCTCATGCAAGTAATTGACAATATATAAAGTCACGACACCAACTTTGATGAGGCAGTATTGCTTTGTTTTCAAAATATAAAGTTGTCTTCATTTCCTCTGAAAAATGAACATTTTGTGGTTCGGTGGTTTCTTCCCAACAGCAGAGATATTATGGTCACTGATGGGTGTCCAAAACTGTGACTTTTTAGGAAATGGAAAAAATTATCTCTGTTCCAATGGATCCAATTTTTTGTCACAGTAATGTCTTTCATTGGTTCAACGTTATAAAGCCCAAAGACCCAGTCAAAATTTTGACAGTTGGATTTGGACAAATCCGTCTCAAGACATCACCCGTTTTGCCATCTTGGGAATGACAATTTGTTGCATTTCTAAGTCCCCAGACGTATCTGTAGGTGCAGAGACTAGTTTAGGCAGGGCTTATCATCGGTGCTTATTGACCACTCACTGTAGTAGTAATAAGCAGGAAGGTTCTTAAACCCCCTGAAGGACTGCAAGTCTCCTCCTAAGGTATACCGTGCCAATGTTACTCTGCTACACATTGATGACAGGGCTTTCCTCAGTTCCTCCATGCTGCTTTCAAAGTGAAGACTATTGCACAAGTGCTCACTCACATGTGGGCATAAAGCGCTACGGGGAAACGCTGACTGACAACCACCCACAGCAGGCACGTTTTTCACTTTGCAATACAAGCACATTTATTAGCTGAAGTTTAACAAAAGTGGGGAGGGGAAAGCAACCAAACAGCCATAACACCATTTTTCCCCGGAGTGGGGTTTTTCCCAACAGGTATAGGCTAATTTGAGTTCAAAGCACACACTGAGGAGAGACTTTACAGCATTAGTAGCCCTGCAGGGCAGATCAGACCACGGCTGTCAGTGCTTTGCTAATTAGACCCCAGATGTCATAATTTACAAGCTGATAAAATAATGTGAACAGGCACATATCTACCTTAAATCAGCTGACCCAGGGCTTAGCACTGTCCTTGGTGCTGAAATCTCTCCTCAACCCTCTGCTCACCTCAGTGGCTATGCTTGTACCAGGCCCAAATTGACCCTCCCCGCCACACGCACGCACGCACGCACGCACGCACGCACGCACGCACGCACGCACGCACGCACACACGTTGTCCAACATGACACTTCATTCGACCTTTTCATACTATTCATTTACTGCACAGCTTGCTGTCACTACCCTACCCATCATTGTGTCTACCAGTACTGTATGATTGATACATCATACTGTTCATACCCATCATTGTGTCTACCAGTACTGTATGATTGATACATCATACTGTTCATAGAAGCTCCTGCAATGAAGAGAGGTCATCCCATTCCATCTCAGGTAATATGAACAGGGAAGTCCAATATGTCTCTCTGCTCATCAAACCTGTAGTGACTGTAGTGTACACCATATAGTCATCCAATGAATATTGGACAGTTACATTCAGTAACATTATTCCCTTCAACAACATGAGGTTGAATTGTACATGCCGAAGCCCTGCCTGGATAATGAATCTCTAATACTTTGTGGGATCTGCCGAGAGCAGTGCATGTGCGGATATTTTCGGTTCCTTCTGAACAGTTTTTTTCATCCTGCACCCGTCAAATCTCCAGATGTGATGTGTGCATTACCTTGAACTGACTTCAATAACACAAACATCCCACAGGCGCTGGCAAAACAAGTCAACGTGCACTTCAAGTGTGCACACTGAACACACCCACACACCTACACACAGGCACGCACACACACACACACACACACACACACACACACACACACACACACACACACACACACACACACACACACACACACACACACACACACACACACACACACACACACACACACACACACACACACACATAGAGGGGTGGGGTGGAGTGCAGGATGGGGCGGATGGGAGGTGAACACAGACAGTGCTGCATTTGCAATGGAAAAGAAAGCAAAAAGGAACTCTATAGAAAATCCGCTCTTCAGAGGGCAGATCTCCACCAGGCCTGCTACCCAAGGCTGTGTGAGTGTTACACTACCGATGGTGCAGTGGCGCCCGGCAGAAGTGAAAGCTGTCATATTCACCAATAAGAGACCACACCTCTATACTTAAGTTTAACAGTTTATTGAAACGTAATTAGATGAATGGAACGGGTTGAGGAACCCAAGGTAGGGTGAATGGGTGATTGTGGATGGGGAGTGGCTAATGAGTGAAGGTGGGTGGTGATTGAGAACGGGGAGTGGCCATGATAAGCTGCATACAACTTCATTTATTGAAGGCAATTACAGGCAGAATGGATTATTACAAACTTGTTTGACAGTCATTGTCACATCACTCACAAGACCTTTTGTGACTAATTTGATGGGGGATCCTTGGTCTACTGGCATTGGCAGTGTCCAGCGGTAGCGCTTCACAAATCACACAAATGCACAGTCGGACACACATAAAAACACACATACACAGACGGGCGGACGAAAAAGCCAAAAAGCCAATTCTCTGCTAAACTTCCTTCTCTTGCCTTCCTTTGTCTTTGTTAGATTATTTGTGTTCTTTCAGGATTATTTTACAATAAGGCACATACATAATAGCTTTTATTCTCTACCACAGTGGAAGTGGGACCATTCTTTTTCAGAGTAAGAATTGTAAAATGAGAGAAAGAGTAATGTGTGACGTGGCCAATGTTCCTTACAGTAGTATACAGGGGATGGGGATCGAATGTTTCCTCGCAGTCAGAGCCAAGTTTCCAAGGAGGCTGATTTAGTATGTATTGGCAGCTGTGAATCAATGCTTTATGCTTGCTTATAAATTAGCTCTGTGGTACCGTGCATGGCTCCTTAACCCTGCGTCGTAACAGGCAGGTGAAGGATGGAGCTAATTGCGATCATTCCGCAGGCCCTGAGTCAGAGGCAGCAAGCACTGATACTGTAGCACTCCTCCTTTTTCCTATACTACATTTCACTACACATTATTACTACATACATTATAACTACATGTATAATGGAGAACTAATTTAATCAACACCATTTTGGTTATGACTGTGGTTCAGAATGATTACTTTGAGTTGTGTGTGTGTAATTGCTGACGTCTTAATTGCGTGGCAGGCTGGCAGCAGAGAGCATCTTGGGAAACTGTGAACTAGACAAGTTGGATGTAGTCAAGAGGCCGGATGATGGCGGATCTTGCTCTTGCCACATCAGCAAACTCACCAGACACCACAAATATCTGCAGAACACAAAATCAAAAATCTTCAGAATCTTCCTTTCTGAAGTGGGGACGGGTTGGGGGAAGGCCTCTGAGCCTAGGTGAGTCTTTGGTGAATCTTTGGTAAAAACAAACTATGTATCCCCCTCCTATACCACTGCATAAGAGCTGATATTCTGCCGGAGCAGCTGTTTCCGTAGTGTTGATATCAAAGGGTTAATGTATCGTTTCTAACTTCCCAGAGGATTGAAGCTAATCTCAAATGGTGGATTATGTAATGGGACCCTTAGCCCAGGCTAATCCTTCTTTCCTGCCATACTGTTCTTTGATGACAGCCTTAGCATAATTTATATTTATTTTCTCATCGTACGACTGGGAAAAGCCAGTTATTTTCAGTATATAAATTAGGTGGGATTGATATGGTGTCAAGGTGAATGTTGCTACCAGATTGCTCCTGCGAGAAACTGGAATAATTGTGGACAATTTCATTATCAGAAGATGTGACAAATCGCTGGCCAAAAGGACAGATGCAGCAGAGTGCTTGTATAATTAGACAGTCTTTATCCATTATCCGCTATATGGATCTGAAATTGAATGTCTGACCATCATTCATGTTTACCCACTCATGCATGCTGACCCATGTCACACACACATCTGTGTGTGCGTGCGTGCGTGCGTGTGTGTGCGTGCGTGAGTGCTGTGCTGTGCGTGGGAAAAGCACGCACACATTTTGGTGGTCAAATGCGGAAGTGCAAACGAGCGCTCAATGTTAAAGCCCATAGACATATATAAAGGCTAGATGGCTCAAGGCGGAGTCTCTGACGTAGTTCACCCGGCGGCCATCTTGCTTCGGGACTACACTACAGTATGTTCGATGGCAGCTCCAAAACAAAAACAGTCATAACTCACTCAAATCTTGACGGATTTACAAACAAAATTGAGCAAGTTATGGTTATTTAAAAGTACCGTACTTGCCCCATAGACACAATGTTAAAGCCCAGTTGCATGGGGTTTCCCGGTCATGAATCCACGGGTCCGCCCGCAGTTCACACTCTAACCACTAGGGCCGAGTGCTTCAACGCTGGAGAGCCTCACTGGGGGCTTGGGGGGTGGGGAAGGGGTCTAATGCCAGGAAGAGAGGAGAAAGGAATGGGAGGGAGCGGACTCCGATTATCTCATTATCAGACTCAGCCAGGCGATTAAACTGGAAATCCCTCCACAATAAACTCAACACACGCACACTCGCACAGCCACACACACACACACACACACACACACACACACACACACACACACACACACACACACACACACACACACACACACACACACACACACACTCAATAAACAGTACTATCCTTGGAATAGCTTCACTATCTTTTCCTCTTCATATAGCTCTCATTCTCTTGAATCTCACTCTCACACTCTCTTACACACGTATCTGCAGTGGCCGGTGTCAAGTCGGTCGGACCCATGGTTGTCCAGAACCGGATCTGGACAGGGCCACTGCCCATGGTCCATATATGGAGCTGGCCTGTTCTGACATTATTCTGACGTCTGCATAGACTCCATATTTGGGCATGCCTGACAAAGAACTCCATATGGGCATAAAAGGGACACAGACATATAATATCTGGGTTGGGCAAATTCAACACACGTGTTCCACACCACCGCAGGGGGTGCAGTGGCCGGTGTCGAGTCGGTCGGACCCACGGTTATCCAGAACCGCCCCAAAAGGCCTCTGCCCGGGATCTGGACAGGGCCCCTGACCATGGTCCATATGGAGCTGGCCTGTTCTGACATGATGTCTGCATAGACTCCATATTTGGGCATGCCTGACAAAGAACTCCATATATGGGCATAAAAGGGACACAGACATAATATCTGGGTGGGGCATGTATTTCCAACTTGCATCGTTCCAAGTAGGCCAGTGCCCAACGGGCACCGCTGTAGAGGCTCCAATGCATAATATCTGGGTGGGGCATGCATTTCCAACTTGCATCGTTCCAAGTAGGCCAGTGCCCAACGGGCACCGCTGTAGAGGCTCCAATGCATAATATCTGGGCGGGGCATGCATTTCCAACTTGCATCGTTCCAAGTAGGCCAGTGGCCATGCGGGCACCGCTGTAGAGACCACACGGGCACCGCTCTGGTAATCCTAAATGCACATATGTTGAACAATGATAACATGTACTGCCCATTTTAGTAAATCGAAGGGCATGAACATTCAGACAGACAGTTAACCAACACACACACACACACACACACACACACACACACACACACACACACACACACACACACACACACACACACACACACACACACACACACGCTGAGAACAAGCCTTATGAGAGATAAACCCTCTCTGATTCTCCCCCTCACATTTATATGTGCGGGCGTGCGTGTAACCCTTCCCTGTTGCTGGTGAGTTGTTGGCTTTTCCCCTCTTCTCCAGTTAACTGATGTCTGTGGGCGGATAACACCGCTTCACTGATCCACAACTCATGGAATACTATACTCATCTCTCTGAATCACTCTGTGTCTGTGTCTGTCTCTCTTTCTTTCTATTTTCTCTTTCTGTTTACTTCTTGGTTCCTCTTTCCATTTCTTTTCTCTATGCATGTATGTGCATTTATTTCATTCATTCACTCTCTCTATCTCCAAGAGGTTTTCTTCTTTCTCTCTCTATTTCCCTGTGAGTGTGTGTGTGTGTGTGTGTGTGTGTGTGTGTACTGTAGGCTACATCTGTCTCTCCCCCAAAGAACATGTGTCTAGAGGAGGAACCACTGCAGCACTGCGTATACTATGCACAATACAATAGATGTCCACACTGATGGGTCTCTTTCCCACAGCTGTTTCACCCAGCAACACTCAGAACTGAAGACGTCGTTCACACCGCCTTCCGTAACACTTTTTTTCTAAACTAATTTTCATTTACGAGCTGTGGCCCCGTGCCAGGATTGATTGGATTTATATGCCTCGCTCTATAGCTCCATTTGTCACTTTACCGTTCAATGCAGTTTTTACGGAAACTTACCTACAGTATATGGTAGCAGCAGCTAGTGTGCGTGCCTGAATGACAATGATGATGATAATTTGATATCGACATGCAAACTACTGCTGGTATACTGCGTGAACAGACAGCAAGAGTGCGGACAATGTGAATCCTAACAAGATGCATTAGAGCTAAGTTAACTGGTCTGGTTTCCCCAGAGCAGTGAAGACCACAGGGTACATCCCACTGTACAGATTCATGCCAAGGATTTCCTCGGCAGGCAGCAGTGGTAAGTACATGTACTCAAGTACTGTAATTAAAGTAAAAATAATTGAGTTTTTTTTTACTGTCTTCAGAATTTACAATTTTCAATTCACTTCTACTCCACTACATCTCAAAGGAAAATATTCTACTTTTATTCCACTACA
This sequence comes from Electrona antarctica, assembly GCF_951216825.1. Lineage (NCBI taxonomy): Eukaryota > Metazoa > Chordata > Actinopteri > Myctophiformes > Myctophidae > Electrona > Electrona antarctica. The sequence goes on from NC_136812.1 coordinate 15,389,271, forward strand.
ATTATATGAAAAAATGTAGTTATAGTTATTAGTTACTTTGTAGATTTTGATTACCGTATTATTACAAAACACACTAACCACTTAAGCCGTATATATTTTGAAGCTTTTTTAAATTAGCAGAGCTACAAGCTCAGTGTCGCATTTTGATGCAGATACTTTTACTCAAGTACATTTTTAACTTCTACTTGTAAAAGTGTATATCTACATTGCAGTATTGATACTTTTACTTAAGTAAAACATGCGAGTACTTCTTCCATCACTGCTCAGCAGTCCTCTCAACTCAAGAAAAGCAGAGAGCTATACTCTGCCTAGCAGACCGCAAACTGCAGCCTGGAGATCATTTGTTTGAATCCAATCCTACTGAAAGAGAGGAGATGGGGGGGAAATGGAGGAGGAGAGGGCAGGGAGAAGACAGAAAGCTTGACAGAAGGAGAGAGAAGGGGCCAAATTATGATGACCTCCTTATAGCTGAAGCCCCTGTCCTTCTCATCACTCCTGACAGACCGTTCAAGACGTTTACGCATCTGTCAGATCAGTATAGCCGGGGTTCAAAAGGTCTGCTGTACCCACTGCCATACAAGGACGACTTCTGAGAGACGGAGGGGGCTGTCAGTCGCTGAGATCTTTGTACATGGCAACAAAGATTCCACCTATCAAGTGAGTTCTGTGGAAGGGCTTGCTTTCCAGGTTTTCAGTGTTGATCTAATGCTTGCTGGTTGTGTCAAATAATATTCCTGAAATAAACGCCTATTGGCAAATGGATTTCATATACTATCCTACTGACAAAGACATGTGGTTGTGTTTGTGTGTGTGTAGCCTATTATCATTTTTTTTGTAATTTATTTATACGATGGTCCACTCCATACCCTTTCGGGGATATATGAGCACCCAAAGTATTTGTACAGCAATATGTCGTGTCCTCTGTCCCGTCTTCTTTGGTAAAACCTACTTGAGTTTGCGCTCTTCTCCCTCTCTCTCCCCTCTGTGGAACACCCGTTACACAATGCTCAGCCAATAACGGTGCAGAATGACACACCTTCCAGCCAATCACAGCACGCAATATCTGACATTCCGTCCACACATTTCATCCTCACATTTTGAGGACGCAATCTATAGAATTATTAGTTAGGTTATTGAATGCATGCACCTTTTCGAAATTACGTCATGTGGCAGCCAAGTCTATGGACTTTGAATGTTTATTTAGAGCATAATTATAAATTCCCCATCACCTGGCAAGTCTATGGACTCTAATTTTTGTTCAGGGCAGTAAAAGACGCCGCAAGACGTCATCTTGCTGATATAAATACATCTTGTACATTTATTTCATTTTTCATTGACATGAGAACATCAACCTGCCCCCAAAAATATGGGCGCCCCTCACTTCACATGAGTGTGATTTTTGTATTTGTCCAAGTGTAACCAAATGTACCCTACATACAGACCCAATTGGTTACATTTGTTCAGTATGCTTTCGGAGTTAAATTAACACTCAGTATTTCACAGTGTAGATAGGCTAAGGGCGGGACTGCATTGAGAGTTGAGTTATGTGCACATGCAGTTAATGTGAATCCAGCCATTGAGAGAGAGCGAGAGAGAGAGGAGAGAGGGATAGAGAGAGAGAGAGAGAGAGAGAGAGAGAGAGAGAGAGAGAGAGAGAGAGAGAGAGAGAGAGAGAGAGAGAGAGAAGGGTAGATAGAGCAACAGAGAGAGGGGGTATAGAGATAGAGAGTATCTGTAGGAGTATAATTAACTCTGTGGTCTGCCTCTCTGCAGGCCTGCGGCACAATGCTTGGAACTGCTGAATCAGTACACAGAGAGAAGGGGATAGGAGGAGTGAGGAGAGGGATGCAGTGAGTGTGAGTGTGTGTGTGTGTGTGTGTGCGCGTGCGCTTGAGTGAGAGTTAGGAATGGGGGGAGAGAGAGAGAGAGAGAGAGAGAGAGAGAGAGAGACAGATGGATCTAAAATGAAAAGTAAAAGGGTGCATTCAGTTCAGTATATCCCATTGGGCCTCAATGGGATAATCCTGCAGTTGAAACTTATGAGAGAGGTTCTACGGAGTGGGAATGAGGGAATGTTGATAGAAATACATTTGAAAGTAATTTTAATACATGGTAATGGGAGCTCAAACAGATATTTAAACAGCTGCAGCACTTAGTGCCAGCGAGAATAAATAGTATGCACTTTCTAGTATATATGTCTTATGTATTACATACAGTATGTACTAGGCTACTAGATTCACTATAAAACTGATAAGGAAGCTAAGAGGTAGACGTCTGGCTGCATAATAGCTGACTTTGTTTTCCATGAGTGTTGAACATTTGCAGACCTTTGAAGGACAGCAGTGCAATGCAAGTCACTAACATCAAGAGAACAGTGACATCTAGAGGCAATGCAATGAATGTGAACACTGTTGAAGTTTTAATGCAGAACTACTGGTGTGAGGCTGTGAGCCCCCCCCCCACAGCCAGGCCCCAACCTCTGGAATAGAGCGTTGCAGTCCCGCCCACCTTTCATGACAACGCTAGGACCAGAAGTGAATTCCTCGTTCATTTTTCCCATAGACATTTAAAAAAGTATTTATTTAAAGACGATTACGCCATGGAAAAAGCCAACTCGAGTTGACAACAAACACAACATTTTGGGCCGAACAAATAATTACAAAGAAGAAAACCAACAAAAAAAAGTGTTGTAACCTGCCGTTTTCTGCTTCTTTCTAATTATTATCTTCTTCTTTCTAATCACAACTCGAGTTGGCTTTGTACGAGGCTTAAAAGGTCTTTAAATATATACTTTTTGAAATGTCTATGAGGAAAATGAACGGGGAATCAGCGGACTGCGACGCTCTATAGCAGCAAAATGTAAGGGCAAGTCTTACTGAACCAAGCTCTGAATATGGTAACTAGAGACATTTTAATTTATGTATGAATAATACCCTGTAGGTCAATATCTAGCTTGTTTTTAAATAATTCATTGCGTTTAATAGGGGTTTCCCCACCTAACTCGGGTAGCCATACAGTGAAAGTATCAGTTACAGCATAGCCAGAAGAGGGTCATATATGATGGGTCAGAAGGTTGAACTGTGGGTCGCTGACCCAGTGTAAAAAGACCTTAGTCACAGTTGAGGCCTGCATGGCCTCTCTTATGCTGGGAGGCAGAGACAGTGTCACATGTATAATGCATCACTGTGGGTGTCGGGTAGGCAGCAGACAGATGGAGAACAATGAACTAAAGGCTACTGGTGAGGGGGGATACACAGAGGCAAACAGACATGTGTCTAGTGAGGTATGTTGAACTAAAGGCTACTGGTGATACACAAGAGGCAAACAGACATGTGTCTAGTGAGGTATGTTGAAGTGTATGGAGTCACATCTGAACATATTGGGACAATCTGCTAAATACAAATTACAATATTATTTGTCGTTTCACCTCAGGAATTAATTTTTTTCAAAACAAACACAAATCAGTTTTAATTCTTAATTTCACAAGACGTAGAGAGACACATTTACCGCTGACGTACTATGTGGCCTCGTACAGTGTTTTTTAACCATCTCGATTTCAGTGCCTCGTGGTGGAGTGGAAATTGGAGGAGTGGCGTGGTGTCTGGAGACACCTGTGCCTCATTCTTCAATCAACCAGCCCAGTATAAAAACCTGAGATGAACACCATTTCAGCTCTTTAGGCATCTGTCACCGCCATGTGCTGAGCGTTTGCATTCATTCCTGTTTTCCAAGTCTGTCGGCTGTGTGCCAAACCGCTTATGCTTAATGCTTACGGTAACTTTAATACTGAGAGTTTAAAGTATTAAGACGAGGGAAGCTTTGTAGGGGTACGTGTTCTGCCATTTGAAGACCCTAACAGGGGCCCTCGTACAAGGTTTCTTCGACTACGCTTGCACCTCCTGGTACCACAGCACCTCTAAGGTAGGGGTGTTCGATATGGCGATAAATATCGTCGGGACGATACAATGTCTCCACGATACGGCTTTTTAGAGTTATCGTTTCCATCACGATAAATTCACTCCATCCGATGCAGTGCATGCACGTTCTATGATGTGTAATTTATACTTCTGCAGTACGACGGTTTCGTTCACCAAAAATAACAAATCTACAAGCTAACAACGCTTCGCTACTGCACCGCAATGCAATGCATTGTTTGCTTATAGATCGGGTGGGTTCTGAGCACTCCCAAAGTCCCCGCCCCTTTCTTCAGAGGGAAGCACTGCAGGAGTTTGTCTACACGCTGCGCTCCGCACAGAATAATGTGTAAAGAAAGACGAAAGAAATGGACGGGCAATTATACTCAGATGTCGAGCGAGTGGAGGTTGAGGAAGGGCTAGTTCCCAAAAAGAACTGTACAGCAGTGGTATGGAACTATTTCGGATTCTCCGTAAGGGACAAGGACCAAACGAACATTCTTTTCAAACTCCTACGGTTTCGCCGACAGCCACTTCATAGTTTGCAAAAACACACACGCTGTATGTGTGTGTGTGTGTGTGTGTGTGTGTGTACGCTTGCTGACTTGCGCTGTACACCGTCCGTCAGTCTTCTCCTCCCTTGCTCTATAATGTAGCTCCGCCAAAACTCAAGAAACGTTCATAATGACAATTTAAAGTAAATCCTACTTTATGCGATGTGCGTCCATTGATGATAGCCTACTCCTTGTAAACTGAGTCGCCACGTTCAAAAACGTATCCAGCAAACCAACTCAGCAAAACGTTATAGTATTCCATGGAAGCAGATGGGATCAACACTTGCAAACATAACATTTTAAATCCCTAATAGAGAGAGTAAAACCACAACATAAACCGGAGTGTCACTTATCTAAGGAATGACATGAGGTATTATTTTTGCCTTGAAGAGCAGTAAATTAAGGCAGAGTGTTGACAAAGCTTTGCTTTTTTTGCCTTGAAAATCATGAAAGGCAGACGTTTTGCATGGCTCTGCTCACTCAATCAAGGACCCCTAAATTAATTAATGTATTTGACTGTGGACCCCAATCTGAAAACATATTTTGTGTGTGAGCTTGTAGATCGGCTATTTTCAAGTAGCCAATCAATGACTGTATGATTAAAGTGGTTAAATAGATATTTATGATATTCATAAATTTAGGTGGGGACCTCCTGGACCCCACTTTGAGAACCAATACCATAGGGTGTAGGTTAATCACTTTTTCAAAAGTGATTATATTATATATCATATTTTGCTGCATAAATTCACATAAAACCCTGCATATTCCATCGCATAATCAATATTAAATAATAATAATATTTTTGCCCGTGTTTTTCTGGAGGGTCTACTAAATGGTATTTCTTTTAGTTTTGTGTTACATTGTACTGTAAATCACACCTGTGTGAAGTGAGGGGCGCTCTGATTGCTATGATGTGATGTAATGATGTAAAACAAACAGTGTCAAAACAAACATTAAATTCTCTTTATTGTTAATGGGATTTAATGTTTGTTAGGGACAAAACAAACATTAATTTCTCTTCATTGTCAATGGCGTTTTTAAAACAAACATTAAACCTGTATATAGGAGGGGCTAGCCCCTCAAAAACGCGCGCAAAAATATCGTGATAATATATCGTATCGTGATAATGCTTGAAAAATATCGTGATAATACTTTTGTCCATATCGCCCACCCCTACTCTAAGGCCCTAAAAACAAGGCTCCAGACTTCCCAAAACAAACTGGTCAGGCTACTACTTGGCCTCACTCCCCGAACCCACCTCACCCCTGCCCACTTTGACAGGCTGGAATGGCTTAGGGTTGACGACAGAGTACAGCACCTTGCAATGGGTCTGGTCCACAAGATTCGCTACACCACCAAGATACCCATGTACCTGTCTAAATACTTCCTTAATGTCAACGAAGTCCACACCCACAACACCAGAGGGAGTTCAACAAACCATGTGCAACCTAGATTCGGCACAAACAAGGGACTAAATTAATTTCGCTCCTATGCCACCAAAATGTGGAACGTCCTACCAACAGTCATTAAGACATGCGAATCCCTTGACTCCTTCAAAACTGCTCTCAAAGGTCACCTACGGACGGCTGCAATTCGAAACTGGCCCCCGTAAAATCTGAATGCCCCACCCACCCCTGTTCCCCCTCATGTTTCTTTTCCCTTTTTACCTCCTATGATGATTTCCTTTTGACTATATAGTTGTGTATATTCGTACGTCTCTAAATGTTTTGATGAATTGAAAATGGTGGGCCCTATTGTAAACAAGTGTAATGCTTTATGGTGTCGTCCACTCACTGTTAACAGTTTTTGTATCGAGTTGTACTTGAAATGTACTGTAATTCTGCAAACTGTTAATAAATCAATCAATCAATTTCTTTTAGACCCTTTTTGAACATGTTTGTGTTTAGTTAGGGAGTGTAGACTGTCATTTTTGTATTTGTTGGTGTAAGCCTAGTTTAGTTTTATTCCTTTTCAGGTTGATGTTTTGGAAGTTTGGCCTTGGCCACCCTGGTAGTTATACCCTTTCCCCATTTATACATTTTTATTCAGTTTCTGTAACTTCAATTTGTCAGTAATAAATGTACTTTTTCCATTACCTGTGTTGTGTGGCACGTTGTTATACATTTACTAGGAATCATTGCTTTATTTTATTTTCCATCGTGTAAGTTGTGTCTGACAACTGAGATGCACTGAGATATGTATGGCTAACCTATCGATACACATGGGCCTATATTAATTTATAACAGAATGTTTTTCACTTTTCAATTACCAAGAGATTAAAGAGAAGAGCCAGCAAGGGGATAGTAGCTTCTAGGGCTTGTGGCTCTGTCTGTCTTGTAGCTTTTAGCAAGACTTTAATGATGATTTGATTATTTAATACTTTAATAAGAGAAGATGACTGCTGCCATGCTCTCCGAGAAGAGACATGAGGTTCACAGCATGTTTGTTTTCATTTTGATCAAAATCTACATATTAAGGACTGGAGTAATCTCTATCTCCTCCAAGTCAAAAAAATTCAAATGAATGTATCAAAGTGAATTTTATTCAGTGCTTAACACAGGATAAAATACATAATCTTACCTATACCAACATAAATATTATTTATCTTACAAAAAAAGAGACTTAACTTAAGTAAATAAAATAATGCATTTTAAAGAAGCACATCCACAATTTTAATAGCCTGGCATGGCCAGACTAATATCACTGCGTAGATAATAGATATGAATCTCCCCATTTATTTTTGCTGTGGCAGATTTGTCTAGTTTCAAGGCTACAATGTTAAGTCCCTACGGCCTACACCACAGAACACTCACTGAAGGCTTTACAATGTAAAGCCATGATTTATGTAGTCTACATCAATATTGGATTTTCAAATGCGCAGTTAAGCTATTTCATGACGACATCAATCTCCAACATTAAGCGTAGCTTGTCAGTCAGATCGTTATGTATAAGATAGATACACAGCCCAGAGACCAGCTCAGTGGCCTTGTGGCTGCCCTGAGACTGGGAGGTCGGGGTTCAATCCCCGGCCGGGTCGGGGTCATACCAAAGACTCAATACCTCCCTGCTTGGCACTCAGCATCAAGGGTTGGATTGGGGGTAAGTCCCTGCGACATACTAGCATCATGTCCAGTGGGTGTACTTGTACATCAAGCTGCCTCACGCTACAGAAACAGGAGATAGGCTCCTGCCCTATGGGCCTATGGGCCTCATGGCTCGGCAAGGCTACTTACTACTACTACAGCCCAGAGGATTCATTCTCCATGGACATCCAGGTAGCAAACTATTCACAAACGCAAAGAACAGACGTGTTCTAGGAAGCCAACTAGTTAACTTGGGAGTACTTTATGTATTATTCTTATGTATCAGTAGCAGTAATGTATTATTGATAAATCAATGCCTGGGCCAGTGCCATTTCTGAAATATTATGTTTTTGACAGGATTTGCTTTATTTAGAAGTGTGTAGACTAGAGCATGTTCATGTCTTCTGTATTTGTTTTTTCCCAAGGATTTGACTGTCCTGAGGAGCAGAATGTGCCTCCAGGCAACCCCTTATAATATGGATGAATTTTGATGCATGATTTATTTTTCTTTACAAAGATCCATGTTAGTGTGTGTATGTGTGTCGATCGGTAGAGATATCTCATAATTTATGCTATACATTATTTATAATTCTTGCTATGCAATCATTATTTAGCCATCTCGTTCTGCATTGTTGCTGTCTTTATATATACCCATTACCCACATGTATTACACTGCTATTACTGTTACTTATGCCTGTATACTTGTATACTGCCCTCCCCCTCTTGTATTTATATTGTGCATTTATTTTAGACGGTGCTGTACCATTATGAAATTAAAAGATATTAGTTAGAAATGCACTGATTTGGGGCGCCCGCTGGCCTAGCGGTCCGTCACATACCACATAGGCGCATGCCTGTGACAGCGTGTCACAGGCATTGAGTCCCGATCCTGACGACCTTTGCTGTGTGTCATTCCCAGTCCCGGTCTCCCCGTTTCCTGTCTCTCTCCACTGTGTCCTATCAATAAAAGCAAAAAAGCCCCCAAAAATATGAAAAGACGAGGCCATCGATTTCATCCCATGCGTCCGTAGAGTTTCCTATAACTTCCATTATGAGTTTCCATCACCCATGTCCGTTCACCAAGAGCTGTGGCTCACAGAGGGTGTCTAGTACTAGTTGACTGTCTTTCCCTTGTAGGAAGCCCCAGGACCTGAGGAGAGCGGATCGCTGTGGAGGAGGAGTGCCAAAGTAGTCCATCTGTTTCTGGGAGTATGTCCGGGTTGGGGGAACGATGTTTCTGTAGGTCCAGTCCTTAAACAAATGAAGCAGTAGTTTAAGTTACATGTTGATTCTGACCAATTAATTACAGTCAGGTACCTCAAATAATCTGGGGTTGTACGCTGCTTACAGTATGTGTAGTAGTAACCAATGGAACAATAACAATCACAGTTTTCCCCATTGAAACATTTTCAAACGTCTCATAATTTGAGGCATAATGTATAACAACACCTTGTTTCATATTCGTATACGTATGTGACAATATAATCTATAAACCATGTCAGGTGTCAGCCCTTGGAATCTTCCAAATCTTTCACCCCAGTATCTGTACCTGCCAGCGGAGATTAAATTCCTCTAGTAGCTGTATCCTGGCTTCTCTGGATGGAACACAGTCGGGAGGAGCAGGCTGTACCAGTTCAGAGCCCACCGCCACACCTCCAAACACAAGCAGAGATCTGATGGCAAACCAGCCACCAAATTTAGGATGCACACACACTCCAAACATCTTCTGTGGAAGGGAGACAAAGACATTGTGTGAAGATACGAATGAATACAAATACAAGGAGAATAGAAAACAAAACATGAACCCACAAATGTCATAGTAAACACTAAGTCTATGTAGAATATTGAATACTTTATTAGACAGAAAATAAACTTAACTGTTGCATAAACTTTAGATTTAGAAGGCATTTGTAGAATCGGCCTCAGTCCTAGGACAGTACACTACAAGAGAAATGCCGCATGGGGCATCTCACTGAGTAGCTCTTCTTACCTTTTTCCCCCATGGGTGGTCAGTAACATCAGTCTGTTGGTAGTAGAAGGCACCTCCAGATACATGGGCAGCGGTCTGGGCTAAGAACTTAGGTTTTCTACTGGGCAGCATCTCATAGTCATAACTCACATCCACCTTCTGATCTGGAAAACACTACAAATGAGGAAAAGGTTAAACACATTACTCACTAGGTCAAAGCGTGCACGCGCACACACACACACACACGCACGCACGCACGCACCTGCAAGACAGCAGAGTTGATGTAGTGTTTGACACATTGGTCTATGGGGTCAGACACGCCATGGCAACCAACGCTTTCCATGAAGGGCAGAAAGGCTTGTTCAAACATGTCCGGGGTGCTGAGCACCACCACAGCCAAAGTGTCATCTGAGTAGGGAAGTTGGAGAGATGGGGGCAGGACTGTGTTGTACCAGCCTATCTGTGGAAAACACGCAAAAATAAAGTGAGACGTAGGAATGATTATTTTTAAGTGTTGGAGTTTGGAAGTGCTTGTCGGAAATCACTCAACGGGCCTGCGTAGTGTGCGTAGTGCGTACCACCTGTTTTGAATTTGGGCATAATGCAGGAGGCGACAGGAGGTTACGTTATTGAAAACGAGCGCTTCCAATTTCCAACACATATTATTATATAAATAATCACCTGCACAGAATTTCTTGACAGAAAGTAGCTCATAACATGTCTACAGTGGATTTTTATGAAACAAACACTTTGCAGATAGAAAGAGGATAATTCAAGCTTTTCTTACAGGTGCAATGTTGGTGAGTTAGGTTTAATGTTGTTTAATACAGTTAAGGCCAATTCATAGTCTGGATTTTCGGTGGTGAGCTGAGCTGACCACCGGAGCTGAAATAACGTTGAGCGGTGGTGAGTAAAAACAGAGAGAAGGGCTGGAGCGGTGGCGGTGGTTTGCTCTTCACCGCGGCTCGTGACGTCATGTTGTAGTTCGGTGGTCACCCCACCACCGAAAATCCAGACTATGTATGAGCCTTTAGAGCCAGGATTTTTCTGTTCGGATGTATGGGCTGTCAATGGCTGGTGTTTCAACTTTAGATTCAATATATTAAAACAAATCTAGTGTTGCAAATTGCAGCTAGGGACCCGGTCCCACAGGTTGAGAACCACTGCACTAGTCCAAGACTGGTATTGTCATCAATTGAGTCTGACATTTGTGTATCTCTGATTCTCTGTCAGTCTTGAACAACACCTCCAAATTCAAAATATTCAGAGTTTACCCCAAAGCAAAGGAAGTTGCCCTTGACACTGGGCCCTTGTGTTGTATGTTCCATCAATAAAAGGTGTAAATTTGAATCCCATCTGCGCCAGTAATACCACTGTATTCCTCAACGTGGCACTGTTGTGTGATTGAAACGAGGAAATAGTTATATTTAGGCACAAGTAGGATGCAGAATATTACAGCATATATTTTAACATCTCATCTGTGGCTTTAGGGTAATTACCTAATATTTTGAATTTGTACACATGCATGGACTAATATTTGAGGGAGTGGTCCACGGCTACACGGGAGGCATACTATGATCCGACGGAGCATTTCGACATGCGTCCGCACCTCGGCCCCGGCTACACACGTGTCTGAATCGATCAAAACAAAACATCATCGTCATCATCGTCTCATCACGGTCAATTAAGAGTTAAAGACTAGTGCATGCGTTCATTGTGCATCTTCTCACTATCGATAAAAAGCCCATCAGATGTAGTTAAAAGTGCACAACCATACCTTAAGAGGATACATTTCAAATCCAAGCTTTGCTAGAAAGTCTTTTAACAACCTCATCGTACTTTCCACATTGCCACTGGACGACGCCATTGTTGAATGTCAACACAACACAGTGTTGGATTGTGGGAAATTGAGTCTTGTACGGCATCGGTGCATACATTTTCTCCAGTAATAATAATTTTAACCCAATGCGTTAACTTATTATAACTGAGAATACAATATGGTATATTAGACGTATTGTGTAAATGTTAGACAGGCTGAGGCAATTGCATCTATAGTTTCACTGAGAACCAGAGATAACGGACCACCATTAATTAACTACATTTCCCAAACTACCATGCACGCCGGCGTACGTCTCACGTAACGTAATTCCGTTGTTGGATTTAAAAGTACATCACAGTACGGCGAGTATGTTATTATTATATCCATTATTATCGCTGCATTTATGAAATTTACTAGCAGTAGCACCATAGTGACTCACCATTCCACGTAGACGACGTATTATACAACTTTTGCCTCTGCTAGCCGTGCAGAGCAGTTTGCAGATTATTAAAGAAACAGAAGCTGTTCATGTCACGTTAGCAGCTCATTAGCTATTTTAAAATCAGTGTTTGTAGTTGTACAGATGATCTTAGGTTTTTTGATTGATTGAAATATTTATTAACAGTTTGCAGAATTACAGTACATTTCAAGCACAACTCAATACAAAGACTGTTAACTGTGAGTGGACGACCCAATAAAGCATTACACTTGTTTACAAGAGGGTCCACCTTCAATTCATCAAAACATTTAGAGACGTACAAATTGACACTTCTATATAGTCAAAGAACAGAACAGGAATTCATCATAAAGGAGGTAAAAAAGGAAAAGAAACATATACAGTGAGGGGAAAAAGGGATGGGGGCGATTCCGATTTTACGGGGGCCAGTTTCGAATTGCAGCCGTCCGTAGGTGGCAGGTGCCCTTTGAGAGCGGTTTTGAAGGAGTCAAGGGATTCGCATGTCTTAATGACTGTTGGTAGGGCGTTCCACATTTTGGTGGCATAGGAGCGAAACGAATTTAGTCCCTTGTTTGTGCCGAATCTGGGTTGTACATGGTTCGTTGCACTCCCTCTGGTGTTGTGGGTGTGGACTTCATTAACATTAAGGAAGTATTTAGACAGGTATAGGTATCTTGGTGGTGTATCGAATCTTGTGGACCAGACCCATTGCAAGATGCAGTACTCTGTCGTCGACCTTAAGCCATTCCAGCCTGTCAAAGTGGGCAGGGGTGAGGTGGGTTCGGGGGGTGAGGCCAAGTAGGAGCCTGACCAGTTTGTTTTGGGAATTCTGGAGCCTTGTTTTAAGGGCCTTTGAGGTGCTGTGGTACCAAGAGGTACCACAGCACCTGTGGGGGTGTGGAACGTGTGTGTCGAATTTGAAGTTTACGTGGATTATAGACGTACAGAAACACAGAGACTTGGTGAATTTATAGTTAGATTGCTACATGGACATTGAATATTCCCTCGTTTAAAACCGTTGACTTTGAAATGTTAACAAAATGAAATAAGAATGTTGACTCTGGCTTTATCCAATATTCTGAGTTTGATTCTGGAAAGTTAGGCAAAATCGGGCATATTTTCCTATATAATGCCTAATTTGTATATTTAAATATACAATTTCAGAAAACTTGTACAATAAATCGTTGTTTTCAATTCATGTAATTAATCAACTAGGAAAGTTTCATGGTGATCACTACTTCTTACGTTTTTTTCATCCAATTCACCCATCATGTATAGGTGAAAATAACAAAATGTGTGATAAATATGAAAAAGTTGCTCTTGTGGAAGTGTTATCATCATATCATATATTAATTTACTTATATTGACCTTATAAACAATTTAATATAGGTATGGTTTTGCCCACTCATTTCGTAATGAAAACTTATCCGGCTCATGGACTAATGCCACACGCACCGTGAAAGGGCTGATTTCAGCGAGCAAGCTTTACCATCTCGAAGCGAAAACAGCTGCTGGACAGCAGGAAAGCCACAACAATTGAACCACGTTTAGAACGTCGGAAAACAAACACAAACAACGGCCGCGAGGCGCAAGGTTGTGACACAAACATATCACGTTACTAAAATAATAATCATGCTAATATGGGGTTTGAGAACACAACGGAGACAGCGCTTCTTTCACCGGACAAATATCACTATGTGATAATTTCTTGTTTTATAATGGGATGAATCTAGAGTTGCAATACCCTCCATTGACTCCCCATTTATCCAATTTGCATGCTTGTATTAACGGTGCCGAAGATTAGCTGGTAACAGACGGACGGACACACACACACACACACACACACACACACACACACACACACACACACACACACACACACACACACACACACTGACACAGACACAGACACACTCACACACGGACGGAGTGCATGTCAAATGTTCTCTCCCCATCCCTTCGGCCTGGTGGAGACAATACTGATATCACAGTCACGATGACAGTCTTGTATCAAGGCTGATATGATAACATAAAACATGTGACGTAGCTTTATAATGATGCCATATTCACATTCGGGTCAATAGATAGACGTCCCCTGGTGTAACTGCAATTGGTTCTCTCTCTGGCACAGCTCAAGTGTCCCTGACTTCCTGAGACAAGAAAGACACTTTAGAACAGCTGTTCAGTGCCAAGCCCACTACTGCTGCTCCTCATAGGATGGGTTATAAATAATCTTGGCATCGATCTAACTGGACGAATTTCTACTTCGCCACTTCCCTTCCACTTTTTTCATTCTGCTGATGAGTATTAAAGTGATAATATAGCAGCAGCCTTGTTAAAATTTAATCTGTCACTCAAGTAGTGTCAAAGATCTCAACTGGTTTGTTTCTTCACCTGACGCGCGCAGACACCTCTCGAGTTACTGTATCGGTTTTCCAATGATTCCTAGTGCAAGGTCGATGCTAGAGGCAGCACAGGTGATCCTGTTTTAAAGTACAGAGCAAGGTCAAACTCAAACATTGGGCTATACTTTGGGCTAACAAATAACTCTGCTCTACATGTTCTGTCTGTCTTTTTGTTATTCAGCTCTAGAATGAACTGGGACACTCAGCTGAGCTCTTTCCTGTCATCAACAGATGGCAGTGTGGCCAAAATGAAGGTGAGTTTGGAATACTTGTGTCTGATCATGTGCTACAGCAGAGCGTCCCCCTCGAGAGACCCGGAAAATAAATCTCTGTTAATTTTCCTCATAGACCTTTCAGAAAGTATTTATTTAAAGACGTTTACGCCGCGGACAAAGCCTACTCTTGTCGTGACAAATCATGACAACAAACACAATTCTTCGGGCTGAACAAATAATTAGAAAGAAGAACACTTCTTTTTGTTGTTTTTCTTCTTTGTAATTATTTGTTTGGTCCAAAATATTGTGTTTGTTGTCATGATTTGTCACGACAAGAGTTAGCTTTGTACGACGCTTATAAGGTCTTTAAATAAATACGTTTTGAAATGTCTATGGGAAAAATGCATTGGGAACTATTTCCTGGGCCTGGCGTCGTCATGAAAGGGGGCAGGACTGCGACGCTCTATAGGGAGCGCCAACAGCATGATATGAAGGCTTTCTTTACAACCAGACACACCTTGGAGGAACACCATACATAGAAAGGTCTCCAGTAGGTCCTGCCTGGAATCATTTTTTATGTTTTGTGCATCAGCAGATGCTAATTAAATCATAATTGTCAGAAGGAAAGTATGCGGAAAAACTTGTTTTTGGACTATACATTCCCATCCCCACAAGACATCACTTGACCAAGCGGCACTTGTCAGGGGACAATTGGCAGTGGCACCTTGGGGGGGAGTGATGCTTCAGACATATTGTGGACATGTAGACATTAAAAACACCATTAGATTACAAATATTGAAAACAGGTTAAAAACAATTTTCACAAGGCATGTGTCCTGTCAGAAGCAGGCTATAGACAGAATGCTGACTGACTGTAAGCAGTCATCACGCTTTCTCTCAGTAGATGGCACTATAACACCACTAAACCTCAACAAGGAAAAGCTTGCGTTGTCTCAGAATAAGAAACAACTCTTTCCTTGAAATGACCTTTTGACAAGAAGCTAAAGTTCAGACATCCCCAGACCAGGGTTTTTTATTTTATTTTTATCTTCCCACAGGAGAGACTGACCTCACCAGGGAAATTCTCCAGAGGAAGAGAAGGTGGGCTAATCAGAATATTTCAGTTTTTCTGAGATTATGTGAAATGGGAAAAATGACCTATTTGTGACATATCTTTGTGTCTGACTACCCTTCCGGGCATCGCCTAGAGATGCCCGGAACAGTAGGTCGAGACCATGTTTGGGTCGCGGACCAATTTGTAGGGGTTCCTACATTTAAAAACAATGTCATTTCAATATATAAAAATCTAATAATTTCCATAAATAAATAATGAGGTAGTGAAAACACACGTCGCAAAGCGACGTGTTGAGAGCTTGTAGATCTGCTATTTTCACTAGTTTGGGTCACCGGGCAAACATCTAATTATCTTTCTTTTGGGTCTTGAGCTAGAAGGTTTTGGAACCACTGGGCCCTAGACCCTAGATAAGCATGGCCGTGAAGCCCTTTTATTTCCTTTTATGCTCATCATCCTTCAATCCACCACCTCCTCTTGCTCATAGATCTGTTCCATGTGAGGGAGGTGGTTGCTGGTTCCAGCCTGGACCCTCCTCATCCTCTCCCCCCACGTGCCCAGCAGCCTTCCTCATCTCTCGGCCTTGCTGTGCAGTGGGAAGACCTAACTGCTATCCAGTCACAGGTCCAGATACAGAGTCAGGTGTGTGTGTGTGTGTGTGTGTGTGTGTGTGTGTGTGTGTGTGTGTGTGTGTGTGTGTGTGTGTGTGTGTGTGTGTGTGTGTGTGTGTGTGTGTGTGTGTGTGTGTGTGTGTGTGTGTGTGTGTGTGTGTGTGTGTGTGTGTGTGTGTCAATATTCTACTGTTAAGATGTCAAAGACGAAATTTCAAACCTCTTCCGATGTCCTTATCTAAGGTGATTGAGTCCCTTACCCAGAAACTCCATGGAATTGACGTTGAAAGACAGTCACAGCAACGTCTCATCCAGATACTACAAGGTAACTAGGGCTGTCACGATTATGACATTTTACATGACGATTAATTGTCTCACAAATAATTGCGATTAACATTTTAATTATGTTTTTGTCATTGAACAATGCAACATTATTATGAATACAAATTACATTTCTGTTTGTCTTTTAGGCTTTGAAGTGGCACAGGGCAGATATGACAAATAACTTAAATGTACGAAAATGTTTAAAAAATGTTCACATGGGAATGATTATAACAAGTATGCAAAATAATGCGATTAGGCGATTTTGTAATAACCATGACAGGCCTAAAGGTAACTTGTCTTGCCCTACGGCTACGGTGGTGGTTAGACGTCATTACTCAGTCATTACTGGGTGACAGTGTGCTCGATGAAAGGAATCGTTGTTCATCAATCTGATCACTGAGTCATCAGATTCCACCTGGTTCCAAGTACAACCCATTTAATATCATGAATCACACTGATTGCAGTATTTGTAGTATTGTCTTTATTTTTAATTCATGACATGAAAATCGAAGGCTAAAGTTAAAAAAAAAAGACTTAACCAGTAACAATGTATACTTTGTAAAACAAACCTGAGTTGCACTGTGCTAGGTGTGCTCTTTTCCCCTTCTACACCAAATCTCAGAGAAAATAGCTGATGTACAAACTAACAATGCGTGAACCCAGAATACGGATGCTATAGGGATCAAGTTGTTTAAATGAATAATGCAAAATGATATCGTCGATGTCAGATGGAAACCTCATATGTCCAAACTCCAAAGTAGTTACTTTTCAGAATTCAAATAAAAAAACGGCAAAAGTAGCAGATCGACAAGCTCAAAACTTTGTTTACGTTTGTGTGTCGCTGTAGTATGATCGAGTAGGGCTACAAATTTACGAAAAAAAACACAAAAAGTTAGAATATGAAGGCCTTGAAGGGCTGTCACGATTATGACATTTAATTTGACAATTCAATGTCGCTCAAGTTGCGATTAACGATTTAATTGTGTCTCTGTTGTTGAACACTGGAACATTATGAATAAGCTTTTAGGCTTCGTAAACAAAAGGTACACAGGACAGATATGACAAGTAATTTCAACATCTTTTCTTAAATAATTGCAATTTTCTTAAATAATTGCAATTAGGCGATTGTCATAATTGTGACAGGCCTAAGAATATGGAGATAAGAGGTTTCTGCCCGACAGAGACGATATCAAACTCAGCCACAAATATAGTAATAGAAGAAGAGTTGTACTGTCAACAATTTCCTGCCCCCTTCCCAGAGGAGGTTCACAGACTACGTGAGGAGTCAAAGGAGAGGCAGAGGGAAGAGGAGAGGAGCCGACAGTGTCCGGAAGCAGACAGACAGATGGAGCGATGGAGGCAAGAGGTTGGACGCGAGCTGAGCAGCCTCCGGGGACAAATCAGCAGGGCCACATCGCTAGGCAACCCGGAGGAGAGGTGAGTGGGCAGGGCGGAGCTGTGAGTGTGATGGTTTTATTTCAGTATTTCTTTGCTGTTAGCTTTGGCCAAATTGGTTTTTCTTTTCTTTTTTTTACTGAAATGTGCATTTATTTTAGCCCCATTAATGTAAGCACTCTAAGGATGGAAATGTATGAATTGAGAGCTTAAAGCTGGTGGACCTTATTCAGTTTCCAGTTCACAAATACCTTTAAAAAATATATATATATTTTTTATATATATATATATATATATATATATATATATATATATATATATATACATTATATATATTATACATTATATTATTTATATTTTCAACCTCCCACACCCAAATCACTCCCCACATACAAACCCGATACATAAAGGACAACACATAATCAGAAATAAAATTATACAGATACCGGCAGGTACAAAAAAGGGGGAAGACACAAATATAATGTATAGGTATTTAGTAGCTTCAAGAAATACTAGATCTAGACTGAGATAACTGTAGATACTAACCGATAACATCTCTGATACTGGTAGTGACAACATTTCCACATAATCCAAATAAGGTTGCCAAACCCATTTCTCAGAAGATAAGTAATCTTCTCACTAGAAACACAACTATTCATTTCTGAGAACTATTTCAAATGAGGAGGGGGAGATAGACTTCCATGTTATTGCAATACATTTCCTAGCAACTGCCAGCCACCTATATATTTAATTTAGTGCTTTCTTAGATTTACACTGATAGTGAAATTGTCTAAGTGTCTTCAGGGTCTAAGGGAACATCAGTAAACAGTGCCATGTTTCATACTAAAATGGGGCACCATGTAGATCAGGTCATATATTAGAATTATAGCAGCCACCTTCTAGGTGCAGGTTTTGTTTTGCACATGCAGTAAAGTACATCACAATGAAATGTAGTCCGACACATGTGCCTCCACAGGCGCGCACACACACACACACACACACACACACACACACACACACACACACACACACACACACACACAGAAGGTAAAGTCACAAGCTGCATATAACAGCGATGTTATATGCAGCTTGTGACTTTACCTTCTTCATTACATGGATGCAAAAAAGGATGAGACGAAGGCACTCTTGTAGAAAGGTTAAAAAGCCTTTAATATAGTGGGTAATGCATTGCAAGAATATAAACGGCACCTACGCGTTCATCAGGGTGACTCATAGATGCAGTTTGAACTTTGGGGAATCTGAAAGAAAAAAAATAATGAGGATATGGAATAGGTGCAACATTAATATAGATATTAATTGTATGTATACCAGGCCAGACAATATTGCGGTTAATATTTTGAAGACGTTTTAATGTTAATGACAAGCTACGCTCTAAGCCAACAATGTAGTAACGTTATGACAAGAGTCTATAATCAAGCTGCCAATGTTAATTAACTTTCTACTATGGTGAAGTTGGCAAGACACTTGAGTGAGCTGGAATTTGTTACAGGGAATGGCTTCTATCTTGTTGAGACAGTTACCTTATGCTACAAATGTAAAAAATACATACACGTGACTTGTATTATTCGACAACTAATAACACAGCATTGGCCTTTTGTTTCTGACAAACCTGGGTGATGCCAGGCATGAGGCAAGCGGGTCCGGGCCCTACGGGCGAACATAGAAAATATGTATGACTTGGTAGGGTTTCTCCTCTACTGTCCCAAGGCCAACTCCACCGCCGCCAGTACATCTTGTTGAATCTATATTTCAACAATCTTCTTACTGTATTACTGTAAGCACCACCTTCAACATG
Source organism: Electrona antarctica (assembly GCF_951216825.1). Lineage (NCBI taxonomy): Eukaryota > Metazoa > Chordata > Actinopteri > Myctophiformes > Myctophidae > Electrona > Electrona antarctica. The sequence goes on from NC_136812.1 coordinate 15,408,904, forward strand.
CTGCCTTATTCACACACCCCAGATGATAATGTTGGTGGTCCCGTGGCTCTCCTTCTGTTTGCCAATTTCTGCCGAATGTTTGCCTATTATGTCATGCCCACAATAGGGACGCTAGGGTTCATGTGGTTATATGGAGCAGCTCCTAGGGTCTGCTGGCGGGGCTTTTAGACTCTTGTTTCATAATGTATTTGCTTTTGCTCCCAGTTTCAGTTCAAAGCTCCGCAGAGAGGAGTTGGAGCAGCTACGACGAGAGGTGGACCAGCTTAAAACTCGGCTAAGTGCGTCACCAACACACACAGATATTGATTCTACAGGACTGTACATGTCCTAATGCCAACACTGGGCTGTATACTGTAGCAAGGACAAGCACAGTCCTGCTCATGACATTGGTATTGAACATGTACAGCAACTATAAATCACCTGCTCCTACTTGGTTAAGAATGTTCCTCTTTTACAACATAACCACCATTGTTTTTTTTCTTAGTTTCTTTGTGTTTTGTCTTTAAAGTACCCTCTGTATCCTATGTATGAAAGACACATCAAATCGATATTTATTGTCACATCAAATTTCAAGTACTGAAATTCTTTATTGTGCAGGCTCATCAATGCAGTTAAACAATAGATAGAGAATTAGAGCATAGAAGAGGGAGTGCATACAAATGTGGCTAAGTGTGGTGTATACAAATTAGGTTCTTAATTAATATTATTTATTGTCTCCACCAGGCCGAAGGCATGGGGAGAAAGTATGTTTTGCACTCCGTTTGTGTGTGTGTGTGTGTGTGTGTGTGTGTGTGTGTGTGAGTGTGTGAGTGTGTGAGTGTGTGAGTGTGTGAGTGTGTGAGTGTGTGAGTGTGTGAGTGTGTGAGTGTGTGAGTGTGTGAGTGAGTGAGTGAGTGAGTGAGTGAGTGAGTGAGTCCGGGTGTCCGTCCGTCTGTGTACAGCTAATCTCCGGCACCGTTAACCCGGTCGATGCCAAATTTGCACACACACTCCCTGGATGCCAACGATGAACCTCTGCCCCACAATTTCCAGAACGGCCTGTTATAGCGCCACCATGAGGCAGACTCTTGAAAAACACACTTTTTGATATTACTCCTCCAGATTCTGTCCAAAGATCCAACAAATAGTTACACACTATCTCCAAAGTCATGTGTTCAAGTCCGATCTGTCTGATATTTCATATTCCATCCTAATTGGCTAACATTGGCTTTCAAAGTTTGCAGGATTGGCCCGTTTTGAACAAAAAGCCTCAAATCATGAACGCAGCATGCAATTTACATGAAATCGTTCACAGACTTTCCTACTAGGCTGAGGAATATATCCCACCCTTTTCACATTGGCCTGTTATAGCGCCACCAATAGGTGGATTTTTGCAAAACACATTTTTGGAACAAAATGCCTCAAATCATCCAATGGCCATCCAAGGTGTAAGAAGAAATTGCACCCTTTTCCCATTGGCCTATTATAGTGCCACCAGGACGCCACAACCTGACCTGCCCTTTTGGAGACCTGTGCCCTGAGGGGAACTTTATGTAGTTATTATTATAATCATTATTATTATGTTAGACAACGATGCAAACTGTATGCCCAGGCAAATATGCTGATGCGGAAATTCCATAAGTGCTCTAAAGAAGTCAAGGTCTCACTTTGTAAAGCTTTCTGTACCCCGTTGTATACTGCTCACTTGTGGAGTATACTACTAGTAGCATGCATAGACTTAAGGTTGCATATAATGATGCATTACGGTTGCTGTTGATGGTTAACTTGGGGGTTCCTACTTGTCAAGCCCTTCTGAGAAACTTAATGCATAAATTCTTGTGTCGGTTAGTTGAGTCTGACAGCTGTGTCATTATGATTTTAACCAACCCTGTGAAGAGTTCCAATCGGTTCTCTTCTATGATTTGGAGACATTGGTGTAACAGCCTCTACAGACTGTGAGCATATTCTTTATGGTTTACATTTATTGTTGGTTGTTTGTTTTTTGTTATTTTGTATGTATTATGGACCCTGAGTCTGAAATAAAGATTGAACATTAACCTCCCCTTTCCCTTTTCCCATGTGACAGGGCGACAGGAGGAGGATGTGTTTGTGCAGCAGTCGGAGGGGAGGGAGTCCAGGAGACAGTACGAACGCAGCTGTAAGGTAAACTGAACACATTGTTAGTTTACAGTCCTAATGTGGTCTAATACAGTGCTTTGTTGGCACAACATAAAATCTGTCTTCTGGAAATACCCCACCATGCATAATGCCACTGTAAATGGCTTCTTTATTTACATATTTGTTCCTCTAGTCTACAGTAAATATTACTGTTTTTGAGTGGTGCCTCCACTCCATTACGGAGCTATGTGTGTCCGTATGTCTGTATGTATGTATGTCTGAGCACGGAAAGCTGCAACACCTAAAGTGGCCAGTAGAGTACAGCACAGAGTAAAGTGGCACAGAGTACACAACAGCAGGGGTTCCCAAACCATTTTGGCCCAGGTACCCCTTGGGGCGAAGATTCTTTTCCAGGTACCACCTCATCCTCGCAACACCGATAAACATATTTGCAACCTTACATTTAGATGCCATTGGAACTATTTGTATTACAACTTTTCAATCAAAGTCACAACACATTTTCACAACATTTATTAAGAATAGACTAGAATACCTATTTGACAGTGCAGAAACCTAATTGCCTTCCTTGATTCATCAATTAAGCGTCAACGACCATCAGCTGGTCACAGTCACAGACACTCAGCCTCTGCATGGAGTCTGTTTCATTTCTATCCAAAGGCCCTTGAATGATGGAATATGATTAAGGATTACTGTGATTATGGTAAACTCACATATGGCAAAAAAAGAAAAAAACGGACACGTTCCTGGGGGTCTGGATGTTTCATTTTCCATAGCCGTTAGCTTCTGTTTTAGCCGCAGCATTTGCACGCTTTTTTCTTGGAAACTACGGCGCTATCCGTGGTTTTGAACTAATCGGCGATGTTCGGAGGTCTTTTCTGATTATCCGGTGAGCGCGATGGGAACATTGGCGTTTTCTAGAGCAAGGATGGACCTCATTTTAGCTCGCTAGCATTGATGCTATGCTTTAGCATCTAAGATGGCACCCCAAACCAGACTTGCATCACAAGCAGGCGGCACGCATTGTGTTAACAGTCTTTGACACTCTTTGTGTACATACATGTGTCTAAGACTCGAAGCTAAAGTTGCAAACTGCTGGACTAATTCATGTCAAATGTTTTGTGCACACTGCCTTTCCCCATTCACTCCCTTTCTCTCATTGATGGAGCTCTGGTCTGGAGACAGAGGGAGCTCTGTCTCTCTCTTGCTAAACAAGCTCTGGTCTAACGTTGTACATATCACAATTGAAATCTTTGCCTAACAACGCTGTTTTGTACTGTTTTAGGGCATGTCCATATTTGGGCACACAGACAAACACACAGTCAGCCAACTTCAATATGTATTACAGCGTGGCTTTTTACAGACTATCTACAGTACAATTGTGTGCCTGTCTTTTTTTCCCAGTCTGAACTAACATGAGCAACTTGTGAAAAGATACACTAATACATTGATTCTCTTTCTGATTGAACTTTTTCACGTCTGCCCAGATGCTAGAGGAGCTCACAGACGGTTACAGAACACATTGCTTGGACGTGGCCAAGACTGTATCACAGTACACTCACACACAACAAGAGGTCCACCAGATCAGGTATGTTACTGTGTATACTCATGAGTTTACTGAAAAAATGTGTCCTAATGCGCAATTTGAGACCTAATTATAGGATTTTATGGCAATCGCTTCTGCACATATTGCTAGTTTGACCACTTTCAAATGCTACCGAAAGTAGCCTAGCTACAAGTTCTCAATGTGTTGCAGACACATTGAGAGCTTTTAGATAGTCTACTTTAGGTGTGCAATATGCTTCCATATAATAGAAGACATGCTGGCTTCTTGTGTGTGTTTGAACCTGTGTCTGTTCTTGGGTGTGTTTGTGTGTCAATGTCTTTGCCTAATAATGGTTATTGCCTCTGTCAACAGAGCGACTGTGGCACAACTCAAAGATGAGGTCAGGGATCTGGTTCTCAGAGACCAACACCAGCCCACACCTTTAATTTCCCAACGCACATCAGGTGAGAACAAGCTGCTGCTCTCCTGCTCTTTAGGATTCTTCCTGTTGGACCACTAGTGGGTCAGATGGTATTGCAAGTCGACCACCAAATAATTCAATGATAATACAACATGAAAAAAAAAAGAAAAGTTTCTTCAAAACATTATGATAAATAGGAATACTTGTTATTATTCCCAAACAAGAACACAATCGTTTGATTGATGGTTAAAATGAACATGCTCTGAAAATGCACACGGCTCTCCCATCGAACCACCTTCGGCTGCCGCGTTAAGTGGTCAGATGGGTGGGCCGTGGGCCGCACACACACGTTAGAGATTTTCAAGTGGGCTCTGATCCAGTACTGGTTTAGAACCACTGGTAATGGACTACAATGACCCCCACACGCTGATGCTCTGACTCTCCCGCTCTTTATTAACACCCTGAGCGGCAAGGACGGAGTTCTCCGTTCAATCAATTAGTAACGCCCAGTGATCAGGACGGAGATTGATAAAAAGGACGGAGATTATTGATATCAAAACAGATCGCATCGCTCCACAGGCTGGGAGCGTCTGTTGCGCAACATTCGATGTTATTTTCCGGTGGAAAATGTTCCCCCCATTTTAGCCGACGAGATTGAAAATCTTAAAACGTGAATAAAGATTATGTGTTAGACGGCACATCGCGGTCCCGTCACTAGTCGCGTTAGAATTAATCATACCTCCCGTTGTTGTCGATCGCCTTGGGAGTGTTTTGGCTACATCAAGCTACTTCAGCTACATCCGGGATAGCATCCGGTCCGTCGCTAAATGTGCTCCGCTGCTATAAATCGCTGGGCGCTCTGATTAAATGGATTAAATAACCCCGGGCGTTTGGGGTGTTAACATATCGTTGTTGTCGGCCAGAAAGAAACCTCTTATCTCCATATTCTAACTTCTTTTGTGTTTTTTCGTGCCTGACTTAATGCCTTACTCGATCACACTACAGCATCATACAAAAACATCGAAAATTGCAGATCTACAAGCTCAAAATAACAGTAGTGGGTCACACACACCAAGACTTAATTCAGTTCAACATATTTATTGCATTTTTGAACAGGGACAAAACATTTCGGCTATCCAGCCTTCATCAGTGTGGAGAGTGACTGAATGTAGGTTCCTTTTAAAGGAGTGGTGACATAGTGCAGGTGCACAAAATCACCGCTAATCACCTCACATCACACCCGGTGGGTAATCACAGATTGGGACTGTGTCTCAGTCTTGGGATTGGGAATAAAGTCTCTGTTAGCAATCAACAATGTGACTAGCAGTTACATCTCAAAATATACATATATACAAAGCAAAACAATTACGGGATTGTTTAAACACAGCTAATGTAGGTCGCTGGGGACATTTTTTGCCGTTCATAGATCAGTTACATACATTAGAATAGAGCATTATTCTTTTCTACCGTCAATAACATCCACCCAATACATCATGTGCGTGGCATCGGGGAAGCGGCTATGCCCAGATATCCCTATTGTCTTGGTGTGTGCGACCCACTACCGTTATTTTGATATGTTTTGAACGGGCAGCACACCTACAGTCGCTACGCGGTGGTCACATGAAGAGATCTACAAGCTCGAAATGCTGAAAAGTAACAGTTTTGGACAAATGAGGTTTCCTGACAGACAATACATTACATGATAAAGTACTTAAAGGAGCATTCAGTGATTTGGGTGATTTGGAAAATAAACCCGGTCCACCCGGTAACAAGATGTGCACATGCACACGCTCTACAGTGGGGGAAGTACAACAGACCAACAGCAGGTGCACCAAGGCCCGCCCCACTCGATCATGATTGGAGGAAGGCCCCTCTCATCCTGATTGGATGAAGGCTTTGCTACCCAAAGCCCAAACTGAAACTAGGGTTTTTTGATCCCAGGGGTTAACTGGGGACAGGGATGAACTCCTTATATGGTCAGCACACTTTATAGTAGGGAGGATTATCCAAAAAATAAGAAAAAATAAGTGATATTTGAATTAAGTGAAATCACTGAATATACCTTTAACCCAGTGTTTTCTTTACCCTACTGTAGCAATGTTTCCAGCGGCCGATCCAGTCCAAATTCCCAGCAGCCACAATAAAGGGGTCAGAGTTCAAGAGGAGGAGCCAGACTCTGACTCAGAGGACTTTAGCCCCACCCCTAGCTTGGCGGAGGTCAGTTCAGATGACCTGTCATGGCTGGAGGATGTCCTAGACATTGGTGAGCACTGAAGTCAATCGTGGTAAAGCATGGACGCCACTTATTATGTAGTTTACGGTAGACATTTACATAAGACTTGCTTAGTCACGTTGTTCAGTGGCGAGATTTTCATGATTGGCTGGCCTCTAGCCAATGGGAGACTAGCCCTATACGGCCAATGGGACACTAAGCGCCACGGCCAATGGGACAGCCCGCTCTCCTCTCCCCCAACGCACCATGACTAGACTGCAAACGCGACTACAGAAAGCCCCACTAACGTACAATATGCAAGAGAATGGAATGCAAGCTGATATACCTGCAATATACTGATACTAATTTCTTGTTTTTGAGGAGCGCTAGCCCCTCTCTCTCTCTCGAGAACAGCATTGTTTCATCCTCTTTTTTTACGATGTGTTCCCAGATTGATTAAGTAATAATGAGTCGGTTACCTTTTTTTTTTTTACTACCCCTCTGTATGGTCCCTACCCCCACTTTTACATGACAAACATAGCGCACATAAAACACACACATTAAAAACCAGACCAGGCACTCAGTTCTTTAGATGGGCAGGTCACCAGATGGGCTCAGAATGAGGGAGGCTTTATTCCTTTTTTTAAAGCGGGATTGAACATGTTACTTTGGTGCCCCTCCCCTTCCCTCCCTCCCCCTCACACATCTGTGCCCAACGTTCTCTCTGTGACTCATCCCTACAACGTATGAGTCACTGGGGACTGGAGCAGCACCAGGCTGGGTGTTTAACCGACATGAGTGTGGAGGTTGATGTGGCTTTATCGGAACGATACAAGAAGACGAGGGTACACGTTGGCGGCAGAGAGGAAGAGCTAAAGGGATTAAGGATGAAAAGAAGGGAGAACAACAATTGGAGCAGTGGTTCCCAACCTTTTCTAATAATAATAATAATAATAATATCTGGGATTTATATAGCGCTTTTCTTAACACTCAAAGACGCTTTACATGTGTTGGGGCCAGGGGGGAACAAGAAAAAAGACAACTTTAATAGAAAAAAACAATTATAAGAATAAAACCAATAAAACAATGCATATAACAAGTTTTAAAAACACATCAGCTTGGAAATGCGATTGTGAACAGGTGGGTTTTCAGTGCAGATTTGAAGGTGGGAAGTGAGGGGGCATCTCGGATGTGTTTGGGGAGAGCGTTCCAGAGGGTGGGGGCTCACTTGAATATCTGTTCAAGTCCACCCATCTGACCACATGACACAGCAGCCTCATTAGGAGGACAGCATCAGTCACCAGAACCGAGGACGGGTGTTTTCAACAAATCCATCATAGTTCAAATGGAGTTTGAAGTTACAATTAGTTTGTATTGGAAGGGGGGAGTGTCTGTTCAGTGTCTGAATGAATATCAAATATCTCAATACTGAATCAAGCACCTTAAAAACGGTCTTGGGTATTCACAAAAGCCCAAGTAGATGTTAAAATGACCTAAAAATGTTTGAAAGTGAAATATCCCTTTAAGTTAATATTTATCGGTATATATGGATTTATATTATCATAAACCAGTGGTCCCTGCCCCACAGGTTGAAAATCGGATGAAGGTGAGGAGTCTGACTTGGCAGATGCACGGTTAGACATATAGAAGCAGCGGTTTATAGTCTTGACGTGTTTCCCCGCCCGGGGAAAAGAACACAGAAGCTCTCATTTCCTCTGCACCAATCTCTGCAAAGCCAACCTCTTCCTTGCAAAACGTGTGTTTGCAGACTTCGCACGTAGTACATACTTGCAAATTATGTGTGTGTGTGCGCAATGAATGGTAAAATCCTTTGTGTTAGTTTAACTCTGAAGAGAGTACAAATGGAACAGAGACCTATGTGGTTCCATTTGTACACTCTTCTGAATTAAATTACCACGGAGGATTTTACCGTTTAGGTCAACATTCCCATTAGAGATTGAGATCTGTGTTCTAAATGTTTCCTAGAGCCATCTGTACAGCCTGCCTAATTTGATGATCTTATCGTGCGTGCACACACACACACACACACACACACACACACACACACACACACACACACACACACACACACACACACACACACACACTAACTGCTTCTTCTCTGTTCTTTGTCCCTGCCAGATCCTCATCAAAAAGATGTCCTGCATGTACGCCTGAGCACGAAGTCTAGGCAAAGTGGTATTGCAGGTCCAAGCAGTGACCTGGATGACAATGATCATGACGACGATGATGATGATGATGATGACGACGATGACCTTCTGGATGAGGGAAACCAACAATTGGGAGCTGACCTTAGCTTTAATGACCTATGACCTTTTTAAAAGAAGGTTTTCTGAATCTGATTGGACTGAGGTTAACCACTTACACATACCTATCTGATCCTGCTCGGCAGGCACGGTATTTCCTTTCCCCTGCTTAACGGTCAATCACAAGACGCTGAAAGAGATCAGGCCACAGAAACCACTGAGAACTACTCTGATATCAGCGAGTTCTCTTTGAATAAACTCCTGTAACTGTCTCCACATGTTCAGACTGCATGGCATTCTGGGAATTATCTGTCAGAGGATGCAGACAAACACTAAACGTACACATTCGGACGTGTTGTGAGCATGTAGATCTGCTATTTGTGGAAATGTTTGAAGGTTTTTGAAAATTAATATTTTCTGCTGGGGGTCCGTGACATGAAAACATTTGAAAACCACTGGTTTATGTACATAATATTGTTGCTCGAGTCTAATGGGTTGAAATTATTTTATTAGGATGGGAATAATCCCTTGAGAAGAGATGTACCATCTCACTTTCAAGGGGGTCCAAAGACTGTTTTGTCAGCACCATATTATATACAGTATATGTTTCAACAAAATTGGAAACAGATGGATCTATTTTAATTTGTTGCAATTCACACATGTTCGGTGTCCTCTGAGATCAGAGTGACCACAGGTTCTCCTTAGCTCAGCGAAAGAGAATGACTAATTGGCAATATACAAAATCTTTAGTGTTCATTGAACTATGAGAGCGTAAAAACGGTTGGGTTTTCCAAATGGCCACACTCTACCTCCTGAACGGCAGTTGTATTCTGACAAACTTTGTGCTAAGTCTGCTAACACAATTTCCTTTACAGAAATAGAACAACAGTATTGTGGTTGAAGTGATGTTCATGAAGAAAACAGTCATTTATTTGCGTTTGTGCCCAGATAGTGACTAATGACTGTTGGGGAGATGAATTGAGCCTTTCTAGGGCAGTAGTATGATATTTGCCAACTGTTGCACTAAGCTGCTGCTCGCAAAGTAGTACATTGATTCACTGTACAGTCTGTAAAAGAAATGCGCTGTATTTAGGCTCTGACAATAAAGGTCTGTAAAAGTTTAAATAAAAGAGCTTGGTTTTCTAAGTTCTGTTTGTGTGATTGTATCTTTGTTCTTCTGTCTGGTGTCAAAGAGCAATTCACAAGAATTTAACAACAAACTATGAGAGGAAAGGCTTGTAATGTGAATCAGAAAGCCCAGAGGACATTTTTAAAAATATCTTTAATCATAAAACATCAAGAGATCACTCCATGATCCACAACAGAGAGCAAAACCTCTCAGGACAAATATGGCACTTCATAAAAGGGAATATCAAATGCAGGGCAGCTTTGGGACCTTTCTGTATAATGACACAAATCTAAAACTATAGTTTATAGCCAGATAGAGTTAGTTATTGTATAAAGAGCAAATAACCACAGGTATTAGTTCCACTCCCTACGCTTGATTCAAATAAACAGTAGCCAATGTATCGGTGTGTTTATATACAGTCAACAACAGCACTAAAGGCGTAATCTTTCCTGTTCATAGTGAATAGATGAGGGTTATTGTATTGCCCTAAAAAAGGGACACATGGCTCACAAATAGTGATAATATTACAAGGCTTTCAAGACAATACAGAGATACAAATTGTTTTGTATGAGCCAACCCATATACCACTATTATTTTCTACCTATGTGCACAGCAAATATGTACAACTGGTGACTGATTTAATCACCGTGGGTAAATTTACTTTGTGGCTTTACTACAGTGCTTTCTGAAAAGTAAAGTGATGCTTTAAGTACTGTAGAACGTAACGATGAGCATTTGTTGCAATTACAATACATTGGACAATGCTTGCATTGTGTGGAAAGGAGTCTGGCCAATTCTGGTCTAAAGCTGTCATCACATGACTGACAGCCTCTGCTTAGAAGTGCAAACTGAGGCAAGTCCAAACAGCACTCCTGCCCTGGGCATTTGTTTGTATATGGGAATCAAACCACTAGTGGAAACGACTGGTAAAAAAGGGTTTGTCTATGAATGTAATGAAGATGAATATAGAGTATATACAGTAAAGAGAGCCGTTCCTACCCTGCGCAAGGCACTCTCCTGGGCTAAAGACCTCAGGAAAGAAAAAACACACTAAAGCCTAAAGCGCGTTCCGACATCCAAACTTTTCTTCGGAAAGGGAGGGGATGCAACTACAATTTTACGTCATTCTGAGCTTCGGAAAGGTGGTCCCAGAACCTTTCCTCGGAACGCATGCAACAACACATGTCTTCCTGACTCTCCGAACTATTATAGCCCGGAAAGCCTTTTCGAACCGGAAGAATTTCCGATGTCAGAAGGATTATTTATTGGCGTTTATACTCTGTTGCACGGCAGTGTTGCTCGTCATAAATAACATATTTCTTTCCTCTAACACCACTGTGCGACTGAGTATAAATGAGGCTTAAGGCCTAAAGACAGCAGGACCTTAATTATAGCAATAAAAACTATTAAATAACCCCCATGAATGCACATTTAGAAATATGCAAATCCTTATACTGTACAGTACATACACGCAAACACACAGACAAACAAAACACATACTCTAATGCATGGACACGCACACACACACACGCACACACACACACACACACACACACACACACACACACACACACACACACACACACACACACACACACACACACACACACACACACACACACACACACACACACACACACACACGCACACACACACACATACCTGTATATTCTTTTTCTCAAACACACAATTACGTTTTCCTTTTTCTTCCACACTTTTAAACATAAAGTGCAAACTTAATAACACTCGAATCAGGCCTTTTGCCGTACTACCTCGTCTCAACACGTCACTCTGGCCCCTCGAATTCACCAGCATGTATAGGGCTTTGTGTACAAATACGCTGCGGTCTCTGGTGCATTTCAGCCCAATCCCTTCCATCCACCAGTATATGGAAAATACAACACTGCTCTCAGACCAGTGCCTTGCATGGCTAGTTTTGTCCCAGTGGTGCCATAAGCATTTTTTGATTCTGCTAATTCAGTGATGGATGTCACTGCTAATGAGAGCATCCTCCAATGGATGACGATGCATGCATTATAAGCATGGATCTGGGTCAACTTAGTCCGATCAAACTTGTCAAGGCAAACATGTTATAGAATCTTCCTGTGTAGAATATGGTCGATTGTTGGCCTAATTATCATACAGAGACCACATTGGGTGCAGCTTTTGGCAGCTGTTGACCTTAAAATGTGTGGCATCTTAACTGTCCAATGCAGTCACCATCATTCCCTTTCCTACATCTCTATTCTAGAAACACTGGATAAATGGAAGCAATCAGAGGGATCCTTCTAGGAAATTGCTTACACCTACCCAGTGCTTTTTATTCTGCTGTAGAGATGAAGGAAAGGAGACTTGGTTAGAATACTGAGGCATGCCCCCCCCCCGGTGGCATTTGGGTTCTTCAGTTGGTTGAGTCTTGCCTCCTCCGTTAATAGCTGTACATGGACAATGGTGTGTCTTCCATCATGTCATCCTACACAAGAAACACATGAAAAACATACAAAGGTTTATTGTAAAGCCAAAGAACAATGCATTTTGCTCTAGGCCTCATCAGGTTCGCCATACAAACATTCATCGCTGTCAGGCCGAAACCAGCTAACTCAATTTTTTTAGTTATCATTTGTTTTTCACAAATCAGTGCTATTGAACACCCTTTACGTCTGTGTGTTCAGTGTTGGTTAAAAATAAATATTGCACCAATGAAAAGTATTAAAAAGCGCTTCTGACAAAACCAGCTAACTCCATTGGTCTGCGAAACGGTGAGAACCGGTGATGAAAGTGCTTTATAGCTATCATAGAAGGGATGTATTCACCATAGGTAAGTCCTGGAGCCTGCGGAACTCAGGGCGGTTGTCTCTTCGGCGTAGTTTGAGGAAGAGGAGCAGGGTGATGATGACAGCAGTGATGATAAAGGCTGACACCAGACCTGCTAGGAGGGGGTCCGGCGTGGCAGACTCATGGACTACTGTGGCTGAATAAAACACAGGAGGTACAGTCAGCAGAGCACACACCAACCTGAACAAACTGTACCATTAACAAGGTGGTACACAATATAGCTGAGATTACTGGCTTGACTTAACACACTCAAAATAGACGTAACTCATTTTGAAGAACAGTACCAACTAGAAAAAGTGCCCCTCAGGGCACAGGTCTCCACCAGGATAGGATTGTTTTTTGAAAAATGTCAAGTGGCATTTCTTCCTCAGTCCAGTGAGAATATGCGTGCACAGTTTCACCGCAATCGAACGCTGCGTTAATGATGTGAGGCATTTTGTACAAAAGGGGCCACTCCTAAAAACTTTGGAAGCCAATCTTAGCCAATCAGGATGGAATATGAGAAATCAAGCAGACCCGTCTTGATCACATGACTATAGAGATCATGTGTACCGATTAGCATGACATTTTGATAAAATGTGAAGGAGTAATATTAAAAAAATGTTTTACATAAGTCAGCCTTCTGGTGGCGCTAAAAAGAGCAGATGTGAAAAATACAGGGCAAAAGTTTTTCCTTGGCCTCTAGGGAGTGTTGTACACAGATCGGTGCAGTTATAGGTAAAAACACGAATACGAATAGGCCAGTTATAGCACCACCATGAGACTGCATTTATTCCTCGGCCTAGTGGGAATGTGTGTGCAAAATTTCACGGAAATCACACAATGTGCGGCATTTTGTTCAAAACGGAGCAGAGGCCATTCTTAGCCAATCAGGATGTGGGGCAGCGGTTCAGCTTTGGCATCCAGGAAGAGTGTGTGCAGAGTTTGGCTGCGATCAAGGCAACGGGGCCAGAGATTAGCTGTCCACAGACTGACACACACACACACACACACACACACACACACACACACACACACACACACACACACACACACACCCACCCACCCACCCACACACACACACACACACACACACACACACACACACACACACACACACACACACACACACACACACACACACACACACACACACACACACACACACAGACGGACAGACGGACGGAGTGCAAAACATACTCTCCCCATGCCTTCGGCCTGGTGGAGACAAAAAGTAAATTTCCCCCAGGGATCGGGTAGTTAAAATAGTGACTAGTGAGTAAGGTTAGTCTGATTTAAAGAGGTGTGAAACCTAATAGGCGCATCATGTATATCTGTATTTAATTGAATCTTGGAACAGCATGTGTATCTGGAATCGTCTCGATGTAGCTCAGGACCAAGTTACCAACACTAGATTTATTTTTCCTAGCATGAAACGTCTGTATCTTGAACCTGCCTCTACTTGCATTCATTGCGCTGGGGGAGATCAATGAAGCAGCTTTTCACTGGGAGTGCTGTTGATATAATCACAGTGAAACTTTTTACCAAATATGTGTGTTTGGCATGCACATGAGTGAGCATGCACAAGTATATGTGTATTTATCTGCGGATTTGTGTATGTACAGTATGTCTGGACAGACGTTGCTATGAGACACTGTTTTGTTTTGTACACTCAGTTATTTTTGTGCCAGAATAACGAAAAAGCACCACAAAATTGTAAAACTGTAAATACTGCAGAGGCAAATCACCAAGCCTAAACTAGAACTAATAAAACCTCAGAGGGAGAGAAGCAAAGAGAGATTATGTATGTGTTTATTTAAACTTTATTCAACTAGACAAAATGAACTCTAATTAGGAATGATGGCCTGGTGAAAAGGCAGAACAGAAGCTTAAGCCAAAATAAACAATTCCCAAGACAGACAAAGTGTGTGAAGAAGATGAGAGGAAGAGAGAAAGAAAAGAGGGGAAAAAGAGGAGTGACGAGAACAGATAATGCTCACGGCTCTAGTCCCATGACTGTCTCTGTCCCTTGACCCAAACAGAGCACTGATTGTGGAGTGGTTGGTGGTGATGGCACTTCTATAAGTTGTGGATGGGAAGTGCACATGTTCGCTTGTGAATGTTGTGTGCATATGTGTGTATATATAGTAGTAGTAGTAGTTTGTGTGTGTGTGTGTGTGTGTGTGTGTGTGTGTGTGTGTGTGTGTGTGTGTGTGTGTGTGTGTGTGTGTGTGTTGTGTGTGTGTGTGTGTGTGTGTGTGTGTGTGTGTGTGTGTGTGTGTGTGTGTGTGTGTGTGTGTGTGTGTTTGTGTTAAGGGCAAGAACTGGCTTGTGTTGGAAAACAAAGAACAGCATTTTCTTTCAATTCAATTCTGTTTGTGTCATAATATAGTGGTAAATAGACTGTATACACAGACTAAAAGAAAGACAGAAGCACCAAGATACAAAACTAGATCCACTTACCATCACCCCCCATGTTGAGTTGGGATGGGGAATCAACACGAGGTTTTGCATGGCCAGAGGAGGTGCTTGGTGGACTGAAGGTAGACTTGGGGTGCGTTGGACTGGAGATCTCAGGATGCGAGTCAGACTGGGGAGTGGGGAGCGAGGTGACAGGGGGAATGGGGGTCTCTTGGTGGGTGCCACTGGTTGAACTGGACTGGATGCTGATGGCAGTGGTGATGTCGGCCTCTATACTAGGGTGCAGTTTGCCCGGTGATTCAGTGGTGGGTGCAGAAGTGGGTATGGTTGTTTTTGGGTGATGGGCGACGACGGGATGAGTGGCATGGCTAGAGGCAGAGGTCTGGTGGGTGGGCGTGTGTGAGCTTGCTAGGTGTGGTGAAGTGGTTGGAGGGGGCGGGGTGATGTATGTTTGTGTTGAGGCAGGAAGGACTGTGTGTGTGATGGTGGTGCTGCTATGGGAAATGTGTGTGGTGGTGGCAGTTGGGTTCTCAGAGGGGGCAAGTGTGGGATGTGGTTGTGACTGCTCCGTAAGGCTTGTATTATTTCCTGGAAATGACGGAATTTCAGGCAGGTCCATAGAGGCTAGAAAGAGAGGGAGAGAGAGAGAAGGGCATAATTAGGATGATACCTACCTATTGTGCGAATTGAAAGAGACCATTTACATTGCATAATCACCTAAAAGAAAGTGACTGACATGGTCTACTTTATAACAAAGCTCTCACCCACACATAAAGAGATACCGCCTCAGCCAGCTGGTTCTGGGACTCTATTCTCAAACACAAACAAAGCCACCAGGCAGAAACCCCATTGGACTAAATCAAATGATGTCTCAAACACAAACAACGCCACCAGGCAGACACATTGGACTAAATCAAATGATGAGACAACAATAAGAAAACTAGAAAGGGGCACTCTGCAGTCATGTTGGACATTCCAATTCAAATTTCCAATTCACATTATTGGACTCAGTTTCATAGAATCTCCCATTTCAAAAGTGTAATTTAAGTTAATTGTACCAACACAGCTCTGTTCATACATTCCTTTATTCTATAGGCCTAGATCTTTAACTAGATTATCAGATCACTATTGTATGCAACCTGAAGATTCAGTCCTATTTTCAAGCTGAATCTGATCGTCAAAATTGTCACTGAAGCAGCTGCGTCGAGTCCAGCGCACTGTGCAATGCAAACTAATAGGCAAGTGCGCTCCCGTACTGGGGTGCGGGGCAGGAGGGCACCCACTGCCGTTATAAGAACTTTCCGCGCCTGCACTGAAGTATGGCCATTTGAAATGTTAAACCCTGCTGTAACACTGCTCTAGCACCCCTTATCATGCCATATGTCCATGCTAGACCCCTGAACAATGTTTGTGCAAAGTTTGGTGATCGGAGCAACAGTGCGTCTTGACAACCTGTGGCCCCTGGTAGCAATACGCTAGGTTGTACAACATGGACCCTGGCAGCTGTAAACTGGGTTGTACAATGTGTGATGTCCACCGTCAGTCGACCGTGAGTCCACTGTCACTCCAAACACACCATAAGCTATTTTTATATTCTTTCCCCACTTGTTTTAGCAATATAAACATATGTTTCCCTTGCCTAGACTAGAGAGATAGAAAGCTAAAATTAAGCATCTTTGAATTTCAATTTAATTTAATCGAGAAACAGAGGGAGAGGCGAGAGTTACTGGCTTTCTTTTTTGATTTTGTGTAAGTTCATATCCCAAGTCATTACAACATTACTGAACTTGAATAACTGACTCAATGTTGGCTAAACGTCACTATGTGGTTATTTTTTATACCGTACTGAAATTAATGGAATCCAGTGGCTTCCTGGAGATCATACAACCATCGCTTTGGAAATGGGCGGCTGTAACGTCAAGCAAACGTGAGTCGTAGTCAATGGACTGAGCACGCCAGACCAATAGTAGCCTATGGTCCTTTAAGCCAGTGGTTTAAACCTTTTTCACATTAAGGTCCATTATTTATTCGCCATCTGAGCCACGGACCACCATTTGATGACATTTAGCGTCATCAAATGCAGACCCAAAACAAAATAATATGTTATGGTTAACATTGATCAAAATAACAATTCTTCTACATTCTCAAATTGTTGTAGACTTCTTGTAAATTAAGTAATGCAGATGTTTAACAATAATGTAACTCTTGAGAGTGTAAAATGAAACCAAATGGACCCTTATGGGTCCATTTGGTTTCATTTTACGCTCTCAAGGGTTACCAATTCTCCATCATTTAGCTGGGGACCACCTGGAACCTCCTCAAGGACCACTGGTGGTCCCCGGACCACTGGTTGAAAACCACTGCTTTAAGCCATGCTCAATGGTTGATTAATACTGTGTTTTTTCAAATAAAGTCGCTCGAATATCTACTATAGGCCTATGTGTGAGCGTCAGCTGTCTAACTAACGCATGAACTGGAGTTTTGTGAGCCTATGTGTGCGCGCATGTGCATGTACGTACACGAGAGTAAGAATAGGGTGAGATAGCAGTGAGTGTGTGTTTGTGCTTCCTAACTTTCTCACCTCCTTGTGACAAGTCACACTGCATTTAATCATGCGGCTTCACTTGTCAACATTCAACTCCATTCTCCTGGTTCTTGCTGCAGTACATTTCCCTCTACAGAACACACCATCCTTGTCTTTTCATGTACTGTCTTCAAACTGAACACACACCATCATTATGTATTTTATTTCACTGTCCTTTATGAACAAAACACAACGTCTTTTTGAGAGGTGCAACCACTCCAAGGAACAGCAATGTCCGTGTTAACCTATGTGACTATGTATGTGACTATGTTACTATGAGTACCAGTAGGGGCAAAAGTGGCGCTGTTGTGCCAGAAACAGAGAGAGAGAGATAGTGCTGCACTGTTGCCTGCTAATGAGAGAGACAGAGAGAGAGAGAGAGAGAGAGAGAGAGAGGGGTAGGGGGAGAGGGGAGTTGCAACACTCAGTTCACACAGG
Organism: Electrona antarctica; assembly: GCF_951216825.1. Lineage (NCBI taxonomy): Eukaryota > Metazoa > Chordata > Actinopteri > Myctophiformes > Myctophidae > Electrona > Electrona antarctica. Next base: position 15,426,851 of record NC_136812.1, read on the forward strand.
TGTGATTTTATTTAACTGACTGCTGGACGTCCGGTCCTATACTTCATCTTCACAGACTGGGATATCTGCGTGTGTGTGTGTGTGTGTGTGTGTGTGTGTGTGTGTGTGTGTGTGTGTGTGCGTGCGTGCGTGCGTGCGTGCGTGCGTGCGTGCGTGCGTGCGTGCGTATCACTCAACACCTGACCCCTGCCACAGCACTTCAGTCAGACTGGTTTCTCTCTCTGGACCAGGAGAACACAGTAGAGATAACAACCCTGTTAAAAATAGCTTCCGACCTCTGAACCTCCCTCTACGGGGTTTCCTTCCAAATTCCTCTGAACTACCACAATGCTCCACTAATGACAATGCTCACAAGCACACAAGAACAATGACAAGAAAACATTTCTGTTCTCAGCATGTACACAGCAACACCCTCACAGTTATTTGAACTCTTGAGTGTTTTTTTTACACTTTGGACCACAAAAGTGACAATAGCTAAATATTCTGTCGTATATTGCAGGGGTTCTCAAACCCGTGGGTCGCGACCCCTCGGGGGGTTGCCAAATTACTGTGCAATATACTACATTGCACAGTGCCCATGAATCATCACTGTGCGTATAATTTATCTTGCAAAGAAGTTGAGTCATTTCTTTATAAGGGTGTTACAGGAAATGTGTGTGGTGGCAGTTTGGTTCTTGAGAGACGGATATGTGGGTGATATTTGTTCTGTCAGGTTTGCATCCTGTTGTGTTGGGTGGCACAGGGGTAAAGTTCCTGCCCGCCTCTGCAGAGATTATGTACATCCTCACACATGACAAACTGTAGGGATTAGCACTGACAGAGACTACACATGTGTTTGAGACAACAAAATAGGCTTAAAGGGGGAAAAACGTTTTCATCCTGCTCGGCAGAAACCCATTGAATGCATCTAAGCGGCTGCATAGTTACTTACCACTGGTATCGTTCCCGTTCAGTGTGTTCGGTGGGGATGACGTACTGGTGTAATGGTCAGCGTGGTTGGGAATGGTTGGGGTCGATGAAGCTGGTTCTGCCTCTGTATTTGAGTTGTTGCTAGAGCTGCTTGCATTGTTGCTTTCACTGGAACTGATGCTTGTGATGGTGGCTTGAGGTAAGACTCCTAGGGTAATACCAGGCATGGATCCCGGAGCCTCAAATTCAGAGGATGATGGAGGTTGCCCAGGGTAGGGGTCAGATTTTTCTGAATCCGTGCTTTCTGATGGCAACGGGGGAGTCATGGAATCCTGGCCTGGTGAAAACAGAAATATGCAGAGTGACGTTAAATAACTTAACAAGCGAGGAACAATCACATGACAGGTAATGGTCAAAGTTGGACAATGTTAATGTCCATGGAATTAACATGTAGTAGGTGCACACAACACGAACCAGTAAAACAGTATATTATACAGTATTGAGAATAATGGTGGATGAATTGTCAAGTCTTAAATCTATATTTGTAGAAGAAGAGAGGCAACATAAGTACTGGTGAAGGAAACCCATTGTGCTAGGACCTCACATTTTAACAATGATTAGGTAAACAACAGAAAAAGACTGAGCCAAATTAAGACAATGTTAAATCAACAAATATTAAAACAAAACAAACTAATTTTAATCCTATCTATCCTCACAATTTAACCCACTACCTTTCCTAATTTTCCTAACACAAGATAAAGACACAACAAAACCTAAACCACTCAAGCTCACTAAAAACAGAAATGCAGAGTGTAGTGTCTATTGATCAAAGAAGTGCTATAGAAAACAATTGATTTGACACAATCAAGTAAAGGCACTCAATGAGCCTAATCTCAGTCTTTACCATCCCCACCCTCCTTACACAGACGCACACGCACACGCACACACACACACACACACACACACACACACACACACACACACACACACACAAACACACACACACACACGCACAACATAATATGGATAGCTATGGCTGCTGCAAAAGCTAGATGGGAGGGCAGCCATAGCTGAATGGGTAGAAAGGACTTCTGGGAAAATCCCCATGGTTTCGCACCCTGGCCCTAATCTGATCTGTCAAAGTGTCCCTTGAGCAAGCCACTTAACCGCTAACTGCTACAGTAGCAGTTTGATGCAGTTCAACACCACTATCAGTGTGTGCAAATATGCACGGTAAAAAAAATACCCAAAGGGAGGGGGAACCATATTAAATTAAATATGCACGTAGTACTAACACACAGGACGTGACACAACCCTTAGTGATTGTGGTCTGATGGAGAGGAAGTGGAGGAGGAGAGGAAATGACCAGCTGCATTGCACCTTACACAGATTCATTTCCAATATTAAATCAAGACATCATCTAAGAAACACTCAAAAGACAAGTTCAAGAGGACGTACTGTTAGTAGAGATAGATGGTCAAATATTCATTAACATGCATTATTTTAGCATGTTATCGACCACAGCACACTCATCAACATTATGCAAGGTAATTCAATGGGCTTTAGAGGCAATGTCACTTTTAATTAAGGCCTTCATAATCTTCACTGACATAATGCATAATGTAATTACTGTTTGGTAATACAGTGACGTGGTGCCTTTCATTTGCTTCACAATCACTCACCCAGGGTGCGTGCGTATGTGGTGATGAGCAGGAGGGTGCTTATCAGCCCAGCACCCCCCCCCCCCCCTCCCACACACACACACACACGCACACACACACACACACGCACGCACGCACGCATGCATGCTGATTTGAACCCTAAAAGACACAAAAACAGCCATACATGGACACATAAATAGACAAAGGTGTTCTCTACACAATACTGGCATTGTTTCCTGACTGCAGCTCTATTAAAGTGTCTTAGATTAAGTGCTGTGGTTGTGAGTTTATTTTGTATGTGTAAGCAAGTGTAAGTGTGTGAGTGAATTACAGAAGCACCCACAGGGAGAGGGGATTGGGGGTGTGGGGGGGGTAGTAGATGTACAAAGGTAACCACTGTTCCAAGTTTGCACACCTACAAAATCTTCAGTCTTAGTTGAACTCTAAGAGCACACAAATGGACCCAAATGGAACCATACATACATGTACACACACACACACACACACACACACACACACACACACACACACACACACACACACACACACACACACACACACACCGTCATCTCTTCACACACATTACACATCAGTTTTCTTTTGTGTTTCCTGGCCAATACAACATATACCTGGGGAAATAGCTGTGGTTGACCTCTTGACCCTGAGGTCTGAGGGAACAGCCAGCCACTTCTCTGCAAGCAGCTGCACAGGAGCCTACTTAAAGCCGGATCATCTTTGCCAGACGAAGACTATGTTTTCACCCCTGTGCGTGTATCACTGTCCGTAATCTCATCTGGAGTCATGTGATAAATCAGGTTTTTCACTCTGTTTACACCAGGCTAAAAGTAGTTGTCAGCATGAATTCAATTTGTTTCTAAAGCTGCCTAAAAATCTTTAGCAAATGTCCCTGTTAGCATTATTATTCATACTGTACAGAACCTTTGTTCCCCATAAGGCTGTAGTATTCTTTGTAGAGAAATCAGCCTTAGATATTACAAAAAATATACAGTAGGCCCATATTAAAGCTGTAATCCATAACTTCATGTCCCCTGCATGCGAAAGTGCTGAGATGTTTACTGTTGAGCTAGCTCTCTTGAGTCCACTGGGAAGTTAAGTTATTTATTTTAGAATTTCATACATTATGCAGTGGTTCTCAAAGTGGGTGCTGTGGAACCCTAGGGTGATGTGCCGTAAGTCCAGGGCCAGGGTGCCGCAGAATACTTTGATTTTGTATATATCACTTCAGTTTAACCACTTAAATCCTCTATAGTTAATAAAATCACACCCGTGTGAACTGAGTGGTGCGGTGACGTCACACACTAACCATAGCAACCATGCTCACCTGTGCGTGGGGCCATGTACAGGTACCACGTACAGGTACACGGGTACATACACGGGTACAGACAAAGCTGGTTGTTGGAGTGGTTTGCACCACTCAAAAAACGGACCACCAAAACTACTCGCATGTTCCCCCAAGAATAGGGATGCTGGGGTTGGAGTTAGGGTTCAAGTGGTTGAATGTCAAGTAAGTTATTTTCAATATGTCGTTATGGTAATTCTCTCAAGTTTTCATTGTGACACATACTGTGTCTTAGGGGGAACGATTTACATATTAATGTAAGGTTCTATAAAGTAACAATGTAATTGCCTTGCCTTGGATGAAAAAGTTATTTACAGGGGTGACCTGGGACAAAAACGTTTGAGAACCACTGCATTCTGGTACCTCTTGTTTACCAGTAGTGGACCTACCTGACTACAGGATGTAAATGTCTCAACAGAAGAGAAGGGACTAAGGGAGACCACCTCCAACCAGTACATTTATGCTAGTTGTGTTGTATTAACATACTACTCTACCATATTGATACAGTAGGTTAAAATAACATTTCATTCACAAACAAAGGTTATGGATTTCAGATTTAAACTAACAGTTTTCTCTAAGGTAAAGGTCAACGTTCAAACAGCAGACAAGGAGTGTTGTGCTGCCCTTTCATCAGTGATCTTTCTAGCCACATGTGCACACGCACACACGGTCGCACACACAGTCGCACACACGTCATGCATGCAGTCAGACAATCAATGCTGAGATTGATTTTGTGTGCATGAGTATGAAATCTTTCTTTAAACTCAGATCTTGTGGGATTGATTCCCTGCACCACGGAGGAGGCAGGCAGCCTGCATGTTACCTTCTATTAGAAATGTTACACAGTGTCATTCTATACCATAAATACCTATAAATAGGCAGACACACAAGGGTGCAAACACATGCACTACCAAATCAACCTGTCAAATCTGTCATCAACCAAAGTGCTGTATAGGTCCAAAAGAATAAAACAATACAATCAAATATAATACAATCAGTACAATCAGATACAATCAAATACAGTCAGAGAAGAAAACAATAATACAGGAGGTGATCAAATCAAAAGTTAAAATGTAAGCTCGGCAGTGATTAAAAGCCAAGCAAGGACTTAAAAATCTTGATGGACTGGGCAGATCTAATGTGAAGAGGAAGGCCATTCCAATGCCTTCCACAGCACGGTCACCCCTGGTTTACTTTTGAGTTGGGCAGTTTGCTCGCACCACAAATATCAAATCTACAAGATCTTATGCGTGACAATGTGACTGTAGGAATTAATAGCCTACTGTACATTGGGCTTAACTAGTATAGGCTACCATACTGTCAAACAACGATGGAAACAGGCGAATTAAAATGAAACCATCAAATGACAGTGTGCTCTGCTAATTTACAACCTGCAAATGTCATCTGCTGGACTATTTTCGCTGCTCATTTACATTTCAGCTGGAAGTGTGACATTGCAGCATGATATGATACTTTCAAACGTCAGCAGTCAGTCACAGCGTTCATTCCTTACATCTGAGCTAGTGATGGAAAGCAAGGAAGGGGCTTGGTGAAAGAGGGTGCGAGAAAGTGAAAAGAGATGTGGTTAGGGAGGAACTGAGGAAGGGGATTCGAGGTGAGAATGAAAACAGTGGGATGCAGAAAGTGAGAGGAAGAAGGTGGGGGTGAGAGAAGCGATGCAAAAGGAGTCTGTTCAAACGACAAGCTCGAAGGAATAAATTAAAATACACACAGAGGTGTGATTTGACTCATTTGAGATACAGTGTGAGCTGACCAATTATAGGTTGTTTATGGTATATGATGTTTTTGCATAGTAGGCAAAAATTGTAACCTAATACCTCTAGGATTTATTCAAAAACATACAAGACCATTGCAGATAATAATCAATGATTCAGTCTGGCAGACTTGATTAATCTCATCAGTTCAAACAAGTCATCATGGAAGTGTGTGTGTGTGTGTGTGTGTGTGTGTGTGTGTGTGTGTGTGCGTGCGCGCGTGCTCTGTGGGAAAGAAAATATAGAAACAAAAACATCCGAGCGAGTTTATTAGTTGTTAACAAATTAATTAAGTAAAATCAAAAACTATAACGCATTATGAAATATAATATGTGGAGATAGATATCCAGTTTACAAACAAACTGTCCGATGAAAAAGAAGACAAAACCAAAAAGGATCACCTACCCTGTACAATCGAGCCCAAGTTAATGAACAGGAGCGCACACAGCGCAATCTGGACCTTCTTTTCCATCTCACTGTCGTTTGGTTTGGTCACACACTCACACAGTTAAAGAGATAGAAATCTATCAATCTAGGCCCCTTTCTTTTCTTCAGATGGGTCCTCACTTAATCGCCAAGTTTAAACTCCCCACGCAGTCCGTCTGTCCTGTCCCCCTGTTCCAGAATAGTGCAAAACAATCGTATCCTATGACATGCGTGGCTCGGGCTCTAGTATGAAGGCGAGCTCAAATCGTACAGCGCACTAAGTGCGCTCCCTCTGGTCTCTCAGATATAGTGCCACGTGTTCCCGACGCTCTACGGGTTGCCAAGAAGTATAGGCTACTGTACTGCTGTCCCTCCCTCTAGTCTGTATAGGCTGGCTAAAAGTGGCTATCCCAGCGACTGCGAACAACGAACATAAAGTAGGCCTATGACTCGGACTGGCACCACAGACTTCACAGAGTGGCACATTTTAAAAACCTTAAATAAATACAAAATCATCATACAAATCATAGTAAATCATAAGCTACATTGTCTGAAGAGGATGATAACGGGAACCAAAGAGACATTATAGGCCATATTATGACTACAAATTAATGGAAACAACTCCGCACGCCGCAGTACCTTTTTGTCTTATCCTTTTAGCCTAAATGTCTTACTGTGTAGAGGCTAACTCGTCGTGCTGTTTACATTTCTAATTAAGTTTCTAAGTTCTAACTAATAAAGTATTCAACCAATCAATCAATCAACCAATCAACCAATCAATCAATCAATCAATCAATCAATCAAAGAGTGTCAAATGAAATGAAGTCATGCGGTGCCTATTAGTCAGCAACTATTTTATTATAGACTAAAGTTATGCGTATAGGGACTATAGGCTAAATAAGGTAGCCTATAATTAACGCACCAGGAAGATATATTTGTCTCATCAATCGAATGACGTAACAGGGCGTTTTACCAGACCAAGTGTAATATTTCTATTGAAACACATGGAGACGCTGTTGCTTTATATAGGCCTATGCTGCGCGGATGGATGGATGGATGGATGGGACAGTCGTCACAACAATAACATCATAACATCATTAACATGACATTGACTCGTGTAGGCTATCTGTTTGTTTGTGTATCGTACAAACATTATTATACATTTTTATACATCTTTGAAGATGTTTGATTGATTGATTGAAGAATTTATTAACAGTTTGCAGAATTACAGTACATTTCAAGCACAAACTCAATACAAAGGCTGTTAACTGTGAGTGGACGACCCAATTAAGCATTACACTTGTTTCCAACAGGGTCCACCATGTTCAAATCATCAAAACATTTAGAGACGTACAAATAGACACTTCTATAGACAGAACAGGAATTCATCAAAAAAGAATTCATCAAAAAGGAGGTAAAAAGGGAAAAGAAAAATATACAGTGAGGGGAAAAAAAAGGGGGGGGCGGGGGGGGGGGATTCACGTTCAGCTCCGTTAAATTGTTTGTTTTCCTTGGAGGAGCTGCGTTGGGTCCCCAAGTCGGCTCCGTGGCCGTACCTTGAGTTGGCTGTGTGGCCGTGACCATCTCTTGTGTTGTCCTTGCGTTGGGTCCCCAAGTTGGCTCAGTGGCCATACCTTGAGTTGGCTGTGTGGCCGCGACCGTCTCTTGTGTTGTCATTGCGTTCGTGTTTGAGGGATTCCGATTTTACAGGGGCCAGTTTCGAATTGCAGCCGTCCGTAGGTGCCCTTTGAGAGCGGTTTTGAAAGAGTCAAGGGATTCGCATGTCTTAATGACAGTTGGTAGGGCGTTCCACATTTTAGTGGCATAGGAGCGAAAAGAATTTAGTCCCTTGTTTGTGCCGAATCTGGGTTGTACATGGTTCGTTGCACTCCCTCTGGTGTTGTGGGTGTGGACTTCGTTAACATTAAGGAAGTATCTAGACAGGTACATGGGTATCTTGGTGGTGTATCGAATCTTGTGGACCAGACCCATTGCAAGATGCTGTACTCTGTCGTCGACCCTAAGCCATTCCAGCCTGTCGAAGTGGGCAGGGGTGAGGTGGGTTCGGGGGGCTAGATCAAGTAGGAGCCTGACCAGTTTGTTTTGGGAAGTCTGGAGCCTGGTTTTAAGGGCCTTTGAGGTGCTGTGGTACCAGGAGGTGCATGCATAGTCAAAGAAACCCTGTACAAGGGCTCCTGTTAAGGTCTTCAAGGTGTTTTTGTTGACCAGTGAGGAGATCCTGTAGAGGAATCTTGTTCTATGGTTGACTTTTTTGATTACGTTGGTGGCCATTTTATCACCGGAAAGATTAGCCTCCAGGATGGAACCTAGGTAGGTAATTTCATCTTTACGTGTGATAACATTGTCACCCACTCTAACCAAGAAGCCATTTGCCTTGCTGAGATTACTAATAGAGCCAAAGAGAATGGATTCAGTTTTTCCCAGGTGTAAAGATAGTTTGTTATCAGCGAGCCAGGTGCAGATTCTACCGAGTTCAGAGCTGAGGGCATTTTCAACCTGCAGTTTGTCCCTGTCCGAGACCAGCAGTGCTGAGTCATCTGCGAACAGGAACAAGTTGCAGTCACAGGCTGAAGTCATGTCGTTTACATATATTAGGAACAGTAGAGGCCCTAGTATGCTTCCTTGTGGAACGCCACAGCTCACTGGGAGGGGGGGGGACAGTGTTCCGTTCACTTCCACCATCTGTTCTCTCCCCTCCAGGTAGGATTGCATCCAGCTCACTGATGTGCTATCGAAACCAATTGCTTTTAGCTTGTTAACCAGTATGGAGTGGTTCACGGTGTCAAAAGCCTTTTGGAGGTCCAGCATGACCATGCCGCAGTATTTGCCAGCGTCCACCTCTTGTTTGATGTGGTCGCTCAAATAGAGGAGGCATGTGTCAGTGGAGTGGGATGTTCTGAAGCCAGATTGGAACTCGTACAATAATTTATTAGTGGCAAGATACTTTTCAACCTGTTCATAGACTATTTTTTCCATCACTTTCGAGATGGAACTAAGAATAGAAATAGGGCGGTAGTTGCCGGGGTCTAATTTACTCCCTTTCTTGTGCAAGGGGGTTACTTTGGCCAGTTTGAAATCTTGGGGGACCTGTCCCTGTTTGATGGAGAGGTTTACTATGTGGGTGATGATTGGAGCTATAGAGATGGCTGAGTCTCTGAGAAATTTGGAGGGAATGTTGTCATGTCCTGTGGCCTTGTGGGGTTGGAGGGCACTCAGTTTCTTAATTACCTCATCAGTTGTTACCATAACTAGTTTAAAATCGTCTTTACAAACACCTAGGTTTTTGTAGAAGGTTGTAATGTGCTCTACACCAAAGAGCCCAGAGTGGGAGGGCAGTTTGTTAACCAGAGTTGTTGATATGTTTGTAAAGAAGATATTCAAGTAGTTGGCCACATCAAGGTTGTATTTACCTATAGCTATTGACTAATACTATTATTATTATTATTATTATTATTATTATTATTATTATTATTATTATTATTATTATTATTATTATTATTATTATTATTATTATTATTATTATTATTATTATTTGTAGTAGTAGTAGTAAATAGCTAAAACTCAACGGTTGCCCAGCAGCAGCCCAAAGAAACAAATCACAGCGCAGCAGTTCCCCGGGCTATGGGATGTAGACTGCACAGATGTGAAAATGAGCAGTGGTGGAAAGTAAAGTAGCCTACATTTACGCAAGTACTGCACTTAAGCCAATAAGTACACTTTTGAGGATTTTTTTTTACTTTACTGGAGTAAAGCCTATTTCCAATTTTCAGTACTTAATTAATTTACTTCTACTCCACTACATCTCAGCAAATATTGTACTTTTTACTCCACTTTATAGGTTTTGATTAATGGTTATTATTACAAAAATACTTAATCAATTCAGCCCTATTTAAACTTCGGCTATTTAAAAAAAATGCAGCTCTACAAGCTCACAATTGTGAGCTCGTAGATCAACTATTTTCAAAAGATTTTTTTAATAGGCCTACAATTTACACATGATGATTGATGAATGATAACTTGTAAAACGGGACGTTTACAATTTACAATGTAGGCATTTAGCAGACACTCTTAATCCAGAGCGATTTACAATAAGCAAGAACAAAAAACATGGTAATACAATACCATACAAATCAAAACATAAAAAATCATCATGAATCCTACGTAAGCTTAAGAACCGTGGAATATCTATCTAAGGAAACTATGTGTATACACTATACTAGAGTGCTATGTCTACATAAAGTGCTATTTAGGTTACATAAATTGAGCCTGTGCATATACGCCTGTAGGAGGTCGAGGCCAGGGCAAGTACTACGGCAAGTGCTATGGGCTAAGATGGAGTCTGAAGAGGTGCGTTTTCAGACTGCGCTGATCTGAGCGCTCGAGAGGGTTTGTAGCGTGCGGTCATACTTGCAAGACATGGTGGTGCCATACATACCTTTGGTTGCGTTGAATACCAACATCAGAGGTTTCTACTCTGTGCGGGCAGCGACCGGGAGCCAATGGAGGTAACGGAGAAGGGGAGTGACATTTGGCTGGTTAAAAACCAGGCGAGCTGCGGCATTTTGGATCAATTGGAGAGGCTTAAGTGCGCATGCCGGTAGGCCAGTAAGGAGGGAGTTACAATAGTCAAGTTTTGACATGACTGATGTCTGGATAAGGAGCTGGGCTGACTCCTGGGTGAGGAAGGGTCTGATTTGTCGAATGTTGTAGACAGAGTGTAAATCTACAGGATCGAGTGACAGCTGTAATGTGTGCTTTGAACAAGAGCTGACTGTCCAGGACCAGGACGACACCAAGGTTCCTGGCTGTTGGGACAAACGTTACCAAGGCGTTGTCTATGGAAATAGTTAGCTCCTGTGTGGGGCATGACTTAGCTGGGAAGAAGAGAAGCTCAGTCTTGTCTGGGTTCAGCTTGAGGTGGTTAGAAGACATCGACTGTGAGATGTCAGCCAGGCATGCAGTGATGCGCTCTTCCACCTGAGTAGCAGAGGGGGGAAGGATAGAAACAGTTGGGTGTCATCGGCATAGCAGTGATAAGATAGATTGTGAGCAGAGATGATAGTGACAAGGGATTTAGTGTACAGGGAGAAAAGGAGGGACCAAGTACAGATCCCTGATAGCAAACCTTTCCAAGAAACCTGGTAGGGGTCTGGTCGGTTAGGTAGGAGGAAAACCACTTTAGTGCCGTCCCGCTGATGCCTATAGATCAGCTAGGGTGTCTAGGAGCAGCTGGTGGTTCACTGTGTCAAATGCTGCTGATATGTCTAGAAGAATCAGGAGTGGAGTGGGCCTTTTTGAATCCTGACTGGTTGGGATCCAGCAGGTTGTTCTGTGAGAGATGGAGAGAGACCTGGTTAGAGACAACACGTACGTTCAAGGGTTTTGGAAAGAAAGGAAAGGAGTGATACCGGTATGTAGTTCTTGACAAGTTGACATCTGAGGGGTCAAGAGTGGGTTTCTTGAGGAGTGGCGTTACTCTGGCTGACTTGAAGGCAGATGGGACCCAGCCTGAGGTTACTGAGGTGTTGATGATGGAGGTGATGAAGGGGAGCAGATCAGGTGTGATGGTCTGGACTCTGGAAGATAGGAGACGGGACTGGGTCGAGAGGACAGGTAGTAGGTCTAGTGGAGGTGACTAGTTTTAGGACCTCGTCTGGGGAAAGAGGAGAGAAGGAGGACATGCATGGTATGACATTCTGCCTATTTTTTGCTTTTGGTACTTTAAAGCTATACTGTGTAACCTTTTCGATAAAACAAAAGTTAAATTTGATATCATTATTGACTTGCAAAAGTTTAATAACACTTTAATAACAGCCACCAGAAAGATATTCTATTGAAAGTGAATAGGGTCATCTTTACTAGCAAAATGGTGTAATCTGCCGGGGGCGGGATCGCAGGGAACCCCTTGAACTTCAAAGGCATACTGAGTATGCCCCCCTCCCCTCTCTGACAGCTACCAAAGTAATTGCTGTCTTTGATACACTAACGAGCACTGAATGTGTTTGACAATAAGAGCTCCTGGGAAGTACAATAATGAACTAAAAACCTACAAACAATGACCATATAGTGACTGACCAGCAGGAAAATTACCCAGCGAGGCTTTAAGTATGGATGCCAATAATAGGCCTACTTAGTATTTTCTGAATACCAGACTTTTACTTGTATCAGAGTATTTCTACATTGTGGTGGTATTGTATTGGTACTTTTACTTAAGTACAAAATAAATGCAATTACTTCTGTCTTCTTCTTCCATCACCGGCTATGAGGCTTGTGATTGGAGGAGAGCCTTGTAGGTCCCAGAGCCATAGAGTAAGACAGAGTTACGACAACTCCGTTCATTTCATGGGGCCAGGCTCTTCTACATAGACTTCTATTGCATGAACCGGAATGAACCGGAAGTTTACGGAATGCACTGGAGTCTATGGGCTCGTTCAAGTACATGAACCACGTGACCGTGCTGTTTTCTGCCCCCTCAATGTCGTAACTCTGTCTTTTCTAAGGCTCTGGGTCCTGGTGGTGGTGACGGCGTGTCACAGAGAGAGCAGAGGCTGGATTCTGAGAGCGGCAGGGAGCTCGAGCTGACAGCATCCTCACTACCGTCGCAGAAGAACTGAGGTGACAAATTATTATTGGACGTTTATAGAGAACCAAAACATGTAGGCAAAAAAAGAACTGAAACAAAAAAAACATATATTAAACATTTTAAGAAAAACGAACACGTTCTGACTCCCATGTTAAAACAGATAGCTAGGTTAAATCACTGGGATGTACTTGGACGCTAGAATAACGTTATTAAACACCGTCTGCTAGCTAGCTGACGCTAGCATGTTTAGTGCTATCCGTTGACATAGAATGTGAGTTACAGCTAAGCTAGGTTGTTAGCTTGCCGGGGGGTTAGCTCGCTCTGCTACTATGATCATCAGACGATGAAGACAACACTACAATACTGCCAAGCTCACACGTTATATATGCTTAATAACACTGTATATTAGTAGAGCGTGTATACTGGAAGGAGTTGAACGTCATCGAGCGAGGTGTTGAATGCGTTCTGTCTCATTTGTGATGGTTTGACAGCTCCGTGTCAGTCAGCGCTATAGCGGAGACATGGAGACACCGGGACGGATAGCAGCATCACAGGACGCCCTGGACTTCACCGTGGAAAACGTAGAGAAGGTTAGTCCTTTTCCACCAGTCAGTCGGCTATTAAAAGTTAACTTCAAAACAGTATGAAGTAGGCTACTGTCAGGGCTTTGTGGTATAAAGCCAACAAGAAAAATCCTTTCCATTTAATATATGCAAAAGCAACATCATCATGCTATGTTTTATCTAAACGTCATACTTGGGCAGGGCTCAAGTTGTTGTGCATGGGTATTCAAGTTGTCTTCCCCCATAGTAGCATGTTTCTTCCTTTTGTTGCCTTCAAATCATTACTGGCCATTGGATATCAAGGATGGTTGTGGTTGATATAATTAAATAAGAAAGATGGGGGGGTACCAAAACAAAGTCTATAGGCTACTGACATACTATTTAGATGCTGTAGTAGGTCATATATAGCCCACATGTTGTGGACGTGCTCCATCTTTCTCACTGAGAACGCTTTTCTGGGTCTTGTTCATTTGGGTGGTTCGACTGTGTGACTGTGCACTGTGCACGCATGATGTGCTGGTTGTCTGTCTGCGCCTGCCAGGTCGCTGTGTGATGAATCTTCCTGTGGCTTGGTGGCCCGTGGTTTGGGACAGAGGAGAGAGAAGACAATAGGGGGATGGGTAGACTAGACAGACTGTGTGTGTGAGAGAGATTGTGTTTGAGGGGTGGCTAGGTGTTTCTGCAGAAGAGCAGAGCTGAAATGTGATGAGATTGATGGAGGGGGAGAGAGAGAGAGGAGAGGGGTGATGTCTGTGACAGTGGGAGAGGAGGAGGAGGAGGAGGAGGGGGGTGGTGGTGTTGATGCGACATTCATGATTAGAAGCTGAGCTGGAAAGGGGAGGAAGCACATTCTTGCACAGGGAAAATGGCATGCCTGGCTGGTAGGTTCTAGTGTGGGAGAGGTCAACTCATTCCGTTTTGGATCTAATTTCTTCAGTACAGTGTGATATTTGTGTCTATCCAGATTCCAAATTATCCAGACTCATCGTCAGTCTACAAGCGAACAGTTCTGTCTCATTTCGTGTGCACTGGCCTGAGAAAGAAAACATCAGACAGTACACTGTTTGAGAAAATCAATAACTCAATGGGGGCCTCTCCTCTTGGTCAGTGAAGCAGTTTTTGAGAAAATAAGTGACAGCCAACCAGTAGCGCTGAGCATTGCATCTCACCTCAAATAAAGTGATTTTCTTTGGGTTTTGGGGTGATAAAGGAGATCATCTACACTGTAATCTGAGTAGCCCATTGGCATTGCGAACAAACATGCAACAAAGACATACTGATGATCCTAAAACACATTGACATGTTCATGTTTAGGATATTGATACATTTGACGCTTTTCCAAATTAATGATGTAGGCTAGTCTGTTTCCTCATAGGATGGCCGGGGGACTCATATTTTAGAGCTTAGTACACTGTAGTGATGGTACCTTTCAACAACATGGATGGTGGTTAGCATAATTAGTGGAAAACTAATTATGAGTTGTTATGAACTAATTAACTTAAGTTTGACCAGATGAAGAGCCTTGGCTCGAAACGTTGTCAATAAAGTAATATTTGGAGCGGATGAGTGTGTGGGTTCTTTCTTCTTTTTCTGATAGCATAATTAGTGGGACACAATGTAGATCAAGGTGGAATTGGTGTTTCGGATCTATCTGGGACCTGCTTTGGATCAGCTATTCTAGGTTTATATTCGTCCCGAAACATTTTGGTACAGGGCATTCGGTATGGTGCAGATGTGTACCGATCCAAAGGCAAAGGAGACTTGACGTTAGATTAATGATGATACCACTAACCACTTTCAGATTTAGCTACTAGCATTGTTGAGGGGCGCTAGCCCCTCCTATGCCCAGCTTTCCTGGTTTGTGTAAACACAATCGCATTGGCTTGTGATTGGCTGATCACCCCATACTGCCATAGCGATGATTTGATTGGCTGAGCAAAGTACATATTGAAGATATAAGTGAGGGCAGAAACTTGAAGACGGAAAAGTGAGGATGCAAATTGTGATTGGCCGGAATGAGATGATGTATGATGATAAGAGCGCCCCTCACTTCCCATGGGTGTGATTTTTTTGTTCTTTTCTTATCATATTGTTTTACCCAGCGTACAACAGCTTCTCTCCTGAAATTTTAGTAAGGGTAGCAAGCTTGTGCTTCATTAGTTTTCGGGAATCTGTGAACAATCTACTGAAGCAGACGATAAATTACCCTGGAAGCTGGGTGTGTGAACTGGGCACATTAGCATCAGCACCAGACCACTGGCTTTAGAAGAAGTCTGGGAGTCTGCCACTAATATTATTATCTTCACTACCTGACGACCTCAGCAGCTGCTAACTGGAAGCACGCCCCACACACACACACACACACACACACACACACACACACACACACACACACACACACACACACACACACACACACACACACACACACACACACACACACACACAATCGGACATCTCTGGAGCATCAATCTGGAAATCAATAGTGCTTCCTGTAAGTGGATCAGCAGCAGCAGTTGAATTAAAACTTGAGACCAGCAGTGAGCTTATTATTTTAAATAAAACTTATGATAACGTGCTTTCAGACCATGTCTACACAAATCTCTATAGCATGGAGATGTTTGAGGGATGTTTGAGTATATGTGCTCTATATTGATGCTCATTGATGGGAGATGATGGTTCCTAGTTGTGTGTGCATCAGCATGCACGGCACTGCGCGCGCGTGCATGCGTGCGTGCGTAGTTCTGATACAAAGTCTTTTGTTCAGTGTTTGGGTCTGTGGAAGACAGTAGCACATTGTCTTTATCTTTGCGTGTATAAAGAATGCATGCATACATATACTGCCTTACATTTCCACTACACAATAATTTGCCTGGTCCAGAATCAGAAATGCCTCTACCAAGCAACAGGACATTTGGGGAAATTCAGAACAGTACGTTGTTAATTCTTTGTAGTATCATACACTCAGGAGACGCATGGATAGAGAAGAGTCGATGCACAAAGTCGCCTAGGTTCACCGAATTGCTCAAGGGCACCGCAATGTATTGTACGGTCACTGTTGCTTGCATTGAATCGGTGTCTTCAGGCAAAGCAATGGTCCGTAAGCAAGCATCCAGCCACATCAGGACACTGAGCACAGCAGTACCTTCTCTAAGGCCATTCTGAACAAGAGGTGGACTAACAGCTCACTGACTCCTCTATTCTTTTATACATCTCTCTTTTCTTAACCCATTAAGACCTTCAAATGTCTTCTAAATCTTCTAAATTAATTTTTCTGAAAAGTGAAAACCTTATGTTGCTATATCAGAGTGGTAATCAAACTTTCTCATGTCAAGGAGTGGACCCCCCAAAATGTATTTGGCCACAAGGGCGGACCTATATCCAAAATATTTTGTCCCATGGACCCCCCAGAAGCAAAGATTTGAGTATAAAATGTTCGCGTTTACAAATATACATATATATTTTTTCAAATTATTTTTTCAAAGTTTTATATCAAATGTTTTTATACTGTATATAAATATGACACTATTTCTCTGTATTACTATTCTTCTTAAGGTGAAATAGAAAGATAACTCATGGCAGTTATATGTAACTGGGTCATACAATAGAGAAGAACAGAGAAATAGAAGTGGACTCTAAAATATGATCCATGCCGTATCGAGTGGACTGTGAAGGAGGAGATGCTCTTTCATTCGGAGATGAGGGAATGATTAATCGACTGCGTTGCAATCCCACTTATTGACAGATTTAAACAGAATGCTGGAGGTGGAGTGGCAGAGTCTTATAGGTTATACGATACACAGCCAGGCTAATTTGAGCATGTTCTCCAGCTTCCTGCCTATTGATTCAGTATTATTTATTTTAGTCAAAGAGGTACAGCAAGATGTATTATGTACATTGATTCGGTGGCTTTATCTTTTATCAGTCTATGTGCTGGAATGTCAAATTAGGCTGTATCCCCGTGTGCTTTTGCTGTTCACTTCGCTTTCCTTGTTCTGTTCAACATTCAGCTTCCAGTGCCCTTAACCCAGTACAGGTATTATTCAACCTCTTTTCAGCGCCCATCGACTTGGGCGCTGGCCTGCTTTCTGAGTTGAAGGAATGTGCACATTGGCTCGAAGTGTGCAGCACGTCAATGTGACTTTTAGTACCATCATCCAATTAGGTTCATACTGTATGTGTCCAAATGACAGCGGCTAAACGACGCAACAGCGTTGCAACCAACAAAGCACACTGAAGAAAAATGGAACGGCCAATTTTGTATCATGGATTCGCATATCATGAAAGGGAAGCGTGCTGTGAAGTAATAATTATTTAATTATGTTAGTGTTTTATGTTAACACACTGCTTTGTGGTCATCATAGCAACAGCCAAAAGCACGGCTCCTCCCAAGGCTCAGCACCTGTGCGCAGCAGGCAGGCAGCACCAGGAAGGCATTTCACAAGCCCTCACCTCCAGCTCTCCTGCCAGAACAACAAGTCTGGCAGCCAGAGACACAGCCAAACCCAAAGCTGTGGCTTGTTAGGAAAGTGAGGTTAAGATACTTTGAGTTTTGTGTGGGCGTCTCAGACTTGTATCTACCATCCATGAGTTGCTGGGTAAGGTTATTATCACCATTGGCAACATGGTGTTCTCTTTATTTCCCTCTGCCGCTTACTGCATGAACGATCAACCATCTGTACATGCACACTTGTGCATTTCACACAACACGCACGCAAGCGAGTCGCGACGCACGCACGCAGGCATGCACTTGCACGGTTTTTCTTTGTTCCACCCATTAAGCTTCCCTTCTGATGTTCTTTCTTTTTTTATTGTAAAGGAGATAAGATGCTGTTTTTTCTTAGCAACATGTACTCCCCCCCCCCCCCCCCTCACACACACACAGATCAGGTAGGTAGTGTCACAGAAGAATATAATGGGACAGGTAGTACTGATATTAGCCGAACATTGGTATCGGTCTATCGGACAATACAATACTACCTTGTTGCTTGTCATCGGTGTATCAGCAAATATGATTACATTCACTGATGCCAGTGGCTGATGTTTCATAAAGACTGGAACACTTTAAAACTGTTCTTTTGTATATTGAGTATTTATCCTGACATCCTACACACCTCAAATATTATGTTAGCTGTAAAAAGAAAATCAACCAGGTGCTCGATGGAGATGCAAAAAAATATAATGTAAAGTAGGCTGGTGCTTCAAGGATCAGTGGGACTGGAATACTAAAGAAAAGGCGGCGATCCGACCACTCAAAAGGTTAAAAAATGAGGAGAGGGTGGATAAAAATAAATGTACTTTATTTAGAAAAGTTCAAATAAGCCAACATGTTTCGAGTCTTCAAACTTGCCCTGATGAAGACTGTTTGAGTCAAAACATTTTGGCTTATTTTAACTTTTCTAAATAGAGTACATTTATTTTTATCCACCCTCTCCTCATTTTTTAACCTTTTGAGTGCTCGGATTGCTGTCTTTTCTTTAGAATTAGTTTGAGGCAGTGTCCCGACCACCAGCATCCACACGCCGCAGCTATTATGATTTTTGAGGGCCCCTCCTATATACAGCTTTAATGTTTGTTTTTCAACGATGCTAGTTTAAGAAAACGCTATAGAATTGATGCTTGATGATATAGAAAATGCTATATGAATGTTAGTTTTTCCATAACATACAGTTCCTCAGTAATGTCCATCCAATGTTCTTTCGTTGGTGGGTCCTGTTGGTACCAGCGTTGTGTGATCGCTTTCTTACTTGTTGCTAAGAGGATCTTGATTAAATATTTATCATGTATTAGAAACTCTTCAGGGATATTTCCCAGCAATAAAAAGGAACAAATCTGAGGTATCTTAAAACACAGAATGGTCTCCAAGGTGGAGTGGATATCCTGCCAGTATTTCTGAATTTTAGGACAAGTCCAGAATATATGAGCGTGGCCCGCCTCCTTGTGGCCACACTGTCTCCAGCATGGCTGTTCTGTTTTCAATTGTCTTGACTTAATTTTAGGTGTTATAAAAAATCTCATTAGGTTCTTCCAACAGAATTCTCTCCACATTCTTGAGTTGGTAGATGTAATTTGTGTTTTGCACATATTTACCCATTCCTCTGTAGTGATGGTAATCTCCAACTCCACAACCTGTTAAACAAACATCATGTTGTAATTGATGTTGTAAGATTATAAGAGCGCCCCTCACTTCACACGGGTGTGACTTTTGAAGTAGAGAAGTATCTGCTTTATTAAGAGTAAACAACAGACAGACGGTCGTCTAGAGGTTGTTTTTACTGAAGGGATACAGTACGTGTCTTATGTGCATGTTTCTGTATGAGTATCCGGCGACAGTATTGTAACTAAAGGAGACTGCCTCGCCCGAGGAGTTGTTTATTCCAATCGATCGCACAAAATAAACACTACCGGTGTGTATGGACATTAATGATGTCTCTTGTATTCTATTGCTTTCCCCTAATCTCACACAACCCCAAAACATTGCCATCACGTTCCCCAGCAGTGCCATTGTTAACTATACGCGCAATACGCACTGCGTGTAGGGCAACACGCCGAGGGGGGGCAACAAAAAGTGCCAAGCCGACCCTCATAATAACAATATCCTACGAGTAGGGCAACCAAATGGTCAGTGTCGTCCCTGTTCCCCAGACAGACGGAAAGGTAGCAGCATAGATTTGTACTCCACCGAGCGGCGAGCGCCCCTTACTAGTTCATGTACTGTAACTGGGCAGGGCCACAGTATAGATGAAATGTGAACTGTGTGTTCTCCTGATACTGGAATGACTTTGTGCTGTAGTGGACAGATGGCTCAGGGAAAATGTCACACCGCCTAGCATGCGCCCACTGCAGAGACTAAGTCACCTGCTGTTTTTAGTGCAGAGTCCAGAGATGCCCATGTATGTACAGTGTGCAGATGGTAAGTGTTTCTGTGCAGCCTTTCTTGTTCTCGTTGAATTTCATTCCTCTTTAAAGCCCATCTGCATCTGGTAGTTTTATTATATGTTATTAAATGTTTTCTGGGCCAACCTGTAGTGCTTATATCTATTGATTACATTCCAGGGGCACCATGGACCATTTTTGTTTTTAAGTGCACCATTTCCTCTTAACCACTTTCAACCTGGCATCCCCAGTTTGGGCACGTCATTATAGGCAAAAACTTTTAAACAATTACTATTTTTCCCTAAAAGAATATCGTGGAATGGGGGACGACGACTAAAAGTAACATTTGCTGGAAAACTTCTACCTGAATCAAATTCTCATCTTTCCAGAACATTGTGATCCATCTTTCATCAAAACAAATCTGGCATGCTCATTACGATTAAAATATTTAAAGACAACACTGATTTGTGCTAGTTTTGATGTTAGTTTACTGGCAAATACTGGCAAAATCCACAGAATGTATTTACAAGCTATTGTGACTTTTGGATATTTGTTTTGTAATGTTTGGAATGTCACAAGTTAGTCCTCCATCCTTATTGCACTGTAAACACATGATCTACTGCCATGGAACAGCCTTTTCACAGTGTCTGGAGTACCACCGGTATTTCCCTTGGGAATCTGTGCAAAACAACACACACACACACACACACACACACACACACACACACACACACACACACACACACACACACACACACATTGTGCGTTAGTTGGAACAGATGGTGTCTGTGCCTTGCAGAGAGATGCTTTTTCACCAGCAGCTCTTCTCCTCCCTTTTAAAAGAGGCGTTTAAAGGAGGGAAATGATTGTTGACAGGACCTTCCCAGAGCAACTTTTCCTCAGGTCAGGTCAGGTGGTCACCGTTGTGTGTCCATCTAGAGACATGAGGGATGCTACAGTTCACTGCATGCATGTCAAAACCACTCTGGACAGAAATGGACTCACTAAACTGTTTCCACAAGTCACTAGCTAACAACTGATCATTCATGGCCTATTGCAGACAGTTGGTTTAGGAATCAGATTATCTAAATTAAAACACTTGCATAGTTGCTTAGTGTTACCTTGCTCTCGTTTCGATAAAATCGCTCGATGATCCCTCACGTTCATATTTTGAACGAGAGGCAGGTCAGAACTCAGAAATGAAGAGCTTAGTATATCCATCTGATCAAAACCACGGAGAGCTCCCTAGATCAGGAGATACGAGGGATTCTTTCTGCAGCGGTAAACAGGGAAGTGACTGGGACCGCGGATGAACGAAGAGTGCAAAGAGTAAAAAAAAAAAGAATAAAATTCAGAATATTCTTCTCTCGTTTGATCCAACACGTCATAAGGTTGGATTGCTTATGACGTGTCCACACGTCGTACGGTCTGAACCAGTTAAAATGTGTACGGTACATGTGAATACAATGTACTGAATGTGGATGTTGGAGTTTGTTGCGTTTGTGACATCCCACGTTCACCCATAAGGACATTTAATATAGGATATATACTGTACCTATATAACATTGAGCTACACTATAAATCTGACATGGAGGAGGAGAGAAGCATGTGTTGTGCTTTCAGAGATGCTCTTCTAAATCCCTCTGTTGTAGCGAGTGGTTATTTGAGTTACAGTTGTCTTTCTGTCACCTCGAACCAGTCTGTCCACAACTTTTGGAGGTCAATGATCTCCTTTGACGTCTGACATCAACCAGGCATTTTTGTTTTTCTTTGAACAATTCTCTGACCTTGATGGTTGTGCATGGAAATTCCAGTAGATCAGCATTTTCTGAAATACTTAGACCAACCCATTTGGTACCAACAACCATGCCACGTTCCGTTCCAAGTCACTGAAATCCTTTCTTCCCCGTTCTGATGCTGGGCTTTAACTGCAGCAGATCGTCTTTCTTGGCCATGTGAGAGTTGCTGCCATGTATTTGACTCAGTAGGAAATATACAATTACGTACAGTTGGGACAGGTGTACCTAATAAAGTCGTGTGCGTGTGCGCATGTGTGTGCCTATATGGCTTGTTGAAAGCTGAAGAGTGTCAGCGGTTCGTTGCAGATTCTGAGATGAAAGTGACAAAGTGCCCAGACAGATCTTTCTGTCATTTGTTTTGATATAAGCCTGTGTGTCTTTTGTCACTGAGATGTGAAATGGATTGGCCTGACATTACACGTTGCTCCATTCCACTGGCATATAACCTTGCATCTCCAAAACCGTTCCATTTTGCCTGTTGTGAGCTTGTACATCTGCTATTTTCACTACTTTTTTGTGACACTCTTGTCGTGTGAGGAAGTAGGCTAGGGCATTAATTTACAAACAAAACATAACACGTGACGCCAACATATATGGCTATCTCTCCATATATGAAGATCTTGATACTGACCTCATCTAACCCTGGATAACCATACATGGAGAAGACTGGATCATCATCTAGATCTGCATTCTGCATATATGGAGCCGGCCCGCAACTCTTTTTGATCTGACTTCATCAAACCCTGTACACTCAAGACACGCTCCATATATGGCCAGTACAGAATTCATTCCATATCTTGATCTGACCCCCCCCCATGCCAAAGCGACAGCACTCGCCCAGCCGTCTGCCGCCACCCAGGCGGATGCGTGCACGCGACCTCACCCCCAGGGCGTCTTACTGGTAAACACACACAAGTGGTTCATTTCTAGAGATTGGTGTCTGTCAGTCAATTAATCATTGTGTTTAGCTCCGTCCCACCCTGACAATGTGGAGCTACCATGTATAAATGTCTACTCTAAACGCTAAACGGCATTAGCAGGAGAGTTTGATGTTAGTGGAGCAGGGACGCATCTGTTAAGATCTAATTGAGAGACACACACACACACACACATACACACACACCTGCTGCTGTTTTCGAGCGTGGCTCTCAATACGCTCTACACCGTCACAGACAGACACAGAGTCGGGCTGCACGTCAACAATGGTTTGTCTCATTAACACAAAGCCAGCCGTGTTCACACGTACAAGTGCGAGAGGAGACATAATTGTGCTGTAGGATTGTAGACAGGCAGAGATGGAGGCCACCTGAGACTCCCTGCCTCCAGTGAGTGTATTGACGTTGTATTGATGTTCCTTCCTACAAACAGCAGTTATATCAATTTCTCTGTATGCCATATGTAGTTTTGCTCAAAGCATTCTTCATCTGCCCCTGGTTAGTCAGCTGAAAACCTAAGGCCTACATCGAGGAGGATAGTACTAGGCGGTGAGAAGAGGGATAAGAAAACGTAGGTGGGAGGGGGGTGGGGTGGGTTGGTGTGGAAGAATTGGAGCTAGCGGGCTGCAGTGGTGAAGACGAGGATCAGAGGCTGGATGAGTGAACAGATTCTCTGTGTGTTTGTCATAGTTGGTGCTTGACAGGCAGCATAGAGTTGGTTCTTCTGAGGGCAAGAGAGGAGAGATACAGGAGGAAAAATGTGTTATTTGGCAGAGTGGTGTCTAAATCTCTGTGCTGGCAGGATTAGAGGGAGCTGATGAATTAATGTTCCCTGTCTGTCCTACACTTGCCTTTTTGTCTGCAGAATGACATTGTGTTATCGACTTTAAACCCGGCGTCTCTATTTTGGGCATGTCAGTAAAGTATAGCTAAGCTGAACATTTCTAAAAGTGTTCAAAAATAGTTAAAATGGCAGATCTACAAGATCGTAGCTAGTAGATCAGCTGTACCCGCAAACACAGCCAGGGTTCATTCTTTTTTTTTAGGAGAGTGCATGTTCCCTCGCTTCGACCAGACTTGATGTAAGGTCACTGCTTGCTTTTCCCCCATTACGTTGTGTTACCCATCTCAAGCTAGTTTTAACCTCTCTGAGTTGACTTTCATACCATACTGAAATGAATGCAATCCAATACGCTAGGAATTGTTAAAGGTAACCGTTAAGGAATCGGACCGTTTCGTTAAGAGAATCGTTAAGGAACCGGAATCACTAAAAGGAAGTGGATATAGGCTAGGCTCCTGATTGAATCTTTCCAACCAATCAGCTTTTGCTATATTTTATGAAGCCTTTTTTTTCTTCCAGATGTACACGACGCTGTCGGCTTTGAACCAAACCGGAACTGTTAAATGAATGAGCAATTTGTCACATGGCTAGATAGATCCCTGGACATGACGCTAGTATGTTGGGCCTTACCCCCGATCCAACCCTTGATGCTGTTTTTGCTGAGTGCCAAGCAGGAAGGCATTGGTTACCAATTATTTTAATAGGCTTTGTTCCTATTCAGCTGGGGATTGAACCTCGACCTCCCCAAATCACAGGGCAGACACTCTTTAACGACAAGGCCACTGAGCTGAGCTGTCACCAGTAATATGTGCATACTGCATATAGTAGATATATTTGTACAGATAATCAACAGTAATGTGTCTCAATTATGTGAAGTCAATCTACATTGAATTGGAATTATATTGGGGGGTGAAAAAAACATTAACATTGTGTAAATATGCAAACTAATAGAAGTATAGATACTTTCCTCTGGATGGGGGGGATGGACGGACAATGAATTATTGCAGCACTTAGCACACCTAATGACTACACCATTCAACAGAACATCATAAACATTATACGCTAAAAACATTTTTTCTTCCAATGGGGTTATCGTCCAATGGGGTCACCACTTTTCATATAATTGGTCCTCACTAATGTTAATGTTGTGATAAAATACCACACATTTTTCCCTACTCGATCTGTGTCTCATAGGAGAGCTGTGGGCAGTTCAGAAACCTATCCACCAATGACATAATCGTTTAAAAAAAAAAAAACATATTTCGATTTTTATTATTGTGAGTTGTGAGAACGATGGCTTCCATTATCGCATTGCAACTTTTCAGGAATAGAAAGCCTGCTGTTTCTATTAGCTTGGATTCCCCGTCGATGATGTCACTGTTGGACACGTTTCTGAACTGCCCACAGCCCTCCTATGAGACACAGACCGAGTAGAAAATATTTGTGCTATTTTATCATGATTATTAGTGAGGACCAATTATATGGCGATAGGTTGAAAAGTGTTGAAGTGGTCCTTTGATTGATTGATTGATTGAAAAATGTATTAACAGTTTGCAGAATTACAGTACATTTCAAGCACAAACTCAATACAAAGGCTGTTAACTGTGAGTGGACGACCCAATTAAGCATTACACTTGTTTCCAATAGGGTCCACAATGTTCAATTCATCAAAAACATTTAGAGACGTACAAATAGACACTTCTATATAGACAAAGGACAGAACAGGAATTCATCATAAAGGAGGTAAAAAGGGAAAAGAAACATATACAGTGAGGGGGAAAAAAGGGGTGGGCGGTGGGGGGGATTCATGTTCAGCTCCGTTCATTTGTTTGTTTTCCTTGGAGGAGCTGCGTTGGGTCCCCAAGTCGGCTCCGTGGCCGTACCTTGAGTTGGCTGTGTGGCCGTGACCATCTCTTGTGTTGTCCTTTAATGCTGCTTACTTACCAAAGTGACTGGTAGCATATATTACCTTACCATCCACAGTAAAAATATATGTACCTGCATTTTACTTAATTTCCCACCCATGTCCAAAGACTTGATGCAATTATGGTAAACCACGTTAGATAACTTCTGTTATTTTTCTTCACCTTCTCCGTCTGGTTTGGTTGTTCTCCTCTTAGGCCCTCCACCAGCTGTACTATGACCCCAATATAGAGAACAAGAACTTGGCCCAGAAATGGCTGATGCAGGCCCAGGTCTCGCCTCAGGCTTGGCAGTTCTGTTGGGCACTGCTCAGCCCAGATAAGGTACAGTATGACATGTACACACAAACACACATTCTTGAATGCAAAAAGCATTTTGTTCCCCCCTTGTCTGTGTCTAATATCTCCACTCCCATACATAGGTCCCAGAGATCCAGTACTTCGGCGCCAGTGCACTCCACACAAAGATCTCCCGCTACTGGTCGGACATCCCCACAGAGCAGTATGAGTCTCTGAAGACCCAGCTGTTTGCGCAGATCGCCTGCTTCTCCTCGGGCTCCAAGATGGTGCTGACTCGTCTGTGCGTGGCCCTGGCCTCGCTGGCGCTCAACACCATGCCCGAGTCCTGGCCTGGCGCCGTGACGGAGATGGTGCGAGTGTTCCAGGAGGAAGGGGGAGGGGCGGATGGCCGCGCACGCTGCCTGGCACTGCTGGAGCTGCTCACCGTTCTGCCGGAGGAGTTCCAGACCAGCCGCCTGCCACAATATCGCAAGGGACAGGTGAGAGGGGTTCCTTCCTGAAGGGGATACAAGGGACAGGTGAGAGGGGTTCCTTCCTGAATGGCATACGAGGGACAGGTGAGAGGGGTTTCTGGAGGGGGAACAAGGGACAGGTGAGAGGGGTTTCTGGAGTGGGTACGAGGGACAGGTGAGAGGGGTTCCTTAATGAAGGGGATACGTGGGACAGGTGAGAGGGGTTCCTTCCTGAAGGGGATACGAGGGACAGGTGAGAGGGGTTTCTGGAGTGGGTACGAGGGACAGGTGAGAGGGGTTCCTTAATGAAGGGGATACGTGGGACAGGTGAGAGGGGTTCCTTAATGAAGGGGATACGTGGGACAGGTGAGAGGGGTTCCTTCCTGAAGGGGATACGAGGGACAGGTGAGACGGGTTTCTGGAGGGGGTACGAGGGACAGGTGAGAGAGGTTTCTGGAGGGGGTACGAGGGACAGGTGAGAGGGGTTTCTGGAGGGGGTATGAGGGACAGGTGAGAGAGGTTTCTGGAGGGGGTACAAGGGACAGGTGAGAGGGTTTCTGGAGGGGGTACGAGGGACAGGTGAGAGAGGTTTCTGGAGGGGATACAAGGGACAGGTGAGAGGGGTTTCTGGAGGGGGTACGAGGGACAGGTGAGAGGGGTTTCTGGAGGGGATACAAGGGACAGGTGAGAGGGGTTTCTGGAGGGGGTACGAGGGACAGGTGAGAGAGGTTTCTGGAGGGGATACAAGGGACAGGTGAGAGGGGTTTCTGGAGGGGGTACGAGGGACAGGTGAGAGAGGTTTCTGGAGGGGGTACAAGGGACAGGTGAGAGGGGTTCCTTCCTGAAGGGGATACGAGGGACAGGTGAGAGGGTTTCTGGAGGGGGTACGAGGGACAGGTGAGAGAGGTTTCGGCCCTCGTCGGGTGCTATTACAGTGATGGTCTGCAGTTTTACGCTGGGGTTGTGAGTTTTTACTCTGTTAATAAAATACAGGCTAATAGGCAATTCTAAATTAGAACTATATGTACCCAAGTGTATTGTCTGCTAGTCTATGGATTCATAATATACCATCATCAGTAATACCCTGATGATGGTATATTAAATATATGAAATATATTCAAACTATACTAATTATGGTAAACTAATACTATTATACTAAAAAGGATAAAGATGAAGGGAAGAGTACAATAATGTTTCAAGTTTATTTTGATCAAACATAGACATAGACAAGACTCATAACACATACAAATAAATTACATTAATCAGTGCTGCAGATCAAACTGTAGTGACAAATTAAGAACTTCTTACTGTACTGCAAGGCAGCCGGGGCGTTACCAAGGGCGGGTCTCGGTCTAGAGACGAACATAGTATTGAATCATGCATACTAGGGATGAATGAACCCTAACTGTTTTAACTGAAATAGCACAATATATATATTCTTTGGTTGTCACATGTTGGCTGTATTTGAAACAACGTTCATGCGTTTCCCTTGTCTTTCCACCCACCACAGCCATCCACCATAGATAATCTAACCCTGGTTTTGATGTCCCTCCCTTCCTGTGTTTAGGTGCGTGGAGCTCTGGGTCGTGAGTGGGGGTCAGTGTGTCCCTTGCTGCAACAGCTGCTGCGCAGGGCGGATAGCCCCGGGGCGGTGAAGGCCCGTGTGCTGCGCTGCCTGTCCTCCTGGGTGCTTCTGGATGTGCCCCTCAGTGAGAGCGAGGGCCTGGTGCACGACTGCTTCAGTGCTCTGCCCGATCCCGAGCTATTCGACACCGCGGTGGAGGCCATAGTCAACGCCATCTCACAGCCTGACTCACAAAGGTGTGTGTGTGCTGGCCTTTGGCCGATGCCGTTTGCAGTGATGTTTGTTTTTGTGAAAGTGTGTTTGTGTAAAATCTTCTGTGTTTTTGAGTGGGTATTGTTCGGTATGAATGTGTGTTTTTTGGAGCGTGAAAGTGTCTGAGTTCTTTGCGTTTGTTTGTGTGCCCACACAAAAGGGGGATAATAAGACGTCATGAAAGCTAGTACGAAGCCATCCGTGAGGATGTTAAGGATGAGAAGAATAAGAGAGAGAGAGAGAGGAACTGCAAGGCACAGAGAGACAACAGACAGAGCGGGCATTGGAAGGGCATCGGAGGAAGAGAGGACTGAACAAGTGTGAGAGAGAGAGGGGGGAGGGAGGGATTGATACGGGGCGAGTTGACAGCCAGGGGGAGAGAGCAGCATTTCTCGGCTGACTGGCGTTTCCATGGCTACGTCGGAGGGTGAGGGGGTGGGGCTCCAAGTTGACTCAACCCCCCTTGGAGGATGGGGGGGTGTTTAATGGTAATAAAAGAAGACAGGACAGGGCCACAGTGATGGAGAGGTGGAAAGGTGTGAGAGGAAGTGAGAGGAAGCTTACACACACACACAATCTTGCCACACTAATTAAAGACGCGTGCCCCCGTTTATACGTGCCTGTCTTCTCCTACCAAACCTCACCGGCACGGCACGGCATGGCACGGTACGGTACGGTACAATATAGTACAGTGCAGTGCGGTACGGAACGAAACGGTACGGTACAGCCTGGTACAGTACAGCCTGCTACAGTACAGCCTGCTACAGTACAGCCTGCTACAGTACACTGGCCACCTGGATGGCGTGGCGTGGCGCTAGACTAGTGAGTCCGGCCGCAGCCCGGCCAAATTCTAGTAGGAGTTAATGAGGCAGCAGGCTTTACAGGTAGATGGTCATCCACAGCTTTACAGGTAGATGGTCATCCACAGCTGTACAGGTAGATGGTCATCCACAGCTTTACAGGTAGATGGTCATCCACAGCTTTACAGGTAGATGGTCATCCACAGCTTTACAGGTAGATGGTCATCCACAGCTTTACAGGTAGATGGTCATCCATAGCTTTTTAGGTAGATGGTCATCCACAGCTTTACAGGTAGATGGTCATCCACAGCTTTACAGGTAGATGGTCATCCACTGCTCCTGTAACTGTTAGCTGCATTCCTGGAGGAGAATGTCTACTACTAACGAGGGAGGACATTTATCGGGAAACGCCTTCTCAATTCAACTGCAATTTTTCCCTGATTTATCGTGTGACTCTGGCTTTGTTTTTTACACATCCCCCATCACCACCTGTGTGTGTGTGTGTGTGCGTGTGCGTGTGCGCGTGCGCGTGCGCGTGCGTGTGTGTGTGTGTGTGTGTGTGTGTGTGTGTGCGCGTGCGTGCGTGCGCTTCCCATAAGCCATGACCCTTTCTTTAGTACAGAAACTGAGACATACAGTGTGTGTGTGGGTTTTTGACACAGTAGCCATGTTTGATTTATGAGCATATTATTAATGTGGCTGTAAGCTTTTGCTGTGCCTTTGAACAAGCTGGGGAAAGGACAGAGTCTGAGTGAAGATACAGCAGGGGAGAGGATGTGTTTACCCTCAGAAATTGTTCGTTGGTCCTATTAAGAAAAACCTATACATTTTCTGTAATTTCATAAAAATATTTGAACCTTTGTTTCATCTCTCTCTCTCTCTCTCTCTCTCTCTCTCTCTCTCTCCTGCTTCCCTATTAAAGCCCTCCTCCCCGTCTCTCTCCCCCCTCTGTTTAAACACATTACAGTCAAGTCATTTGGGAGGATGCTATTGGTCCAGCTGCATCCTGTTGCCAGGCAACGGATTTCCCCTGTCTGGGAGCATTGCAGTAATTGCAGAGGGGATCGGAGGAAGGGAGAGGCAGACAAGGGGTGAGAGGGTGTGAAAAGAGTGAAAAGGTGAAGCAGTGATTAGGATATAGGGAGAACATGAACAAGAAGGGAAAAATGAGTGTGGTGAGGATGGGGGAAGCAAAACATAGTGTAATCGCAATGATAATGTGGTTAGCAGAAGGAGAGGGGAGAAAGGAGGCTGCAGCAGACTGTCTCCATGGAATGTGTAGAATGCCAGCTCGTGTGAGAGGAAAATTAATGCATTACAAACCCAGCATGCCCTTTTAGTTTCACCAGAAACACACACACAGCCACACAAAATCAAATGCATGACCTGCATCTCCAAAGCGGCACATAAAAAATGTAAAGGCTCTTGAGTGCGGCCTGCCGTATGAGCGCACAAAAACGCAGTTGTCACTACATGCAATCATCCCCTCATCACACACACACACACACACACACACACACACACACACACACACACACACCAGGTATGTTTGACGATGGAGGATGCAGAGTAAAGGTGCCTGAATCAGCACTGGCTGCTGAGTAGGGACTTGGCTTTATCACCCAAGACCTCAGACGTGGCTGCTTGGCTCATAAGAAGGCCCATGGGAAATTAGAATAACAAAACTGCTGTCTGGGGCCACGGCGAGAGATGATTTTCACCTGCAAAACATAAGGCACAATTAAATGGCTGAGGTTTTCTATATTTTTCTTGTTGCCGAAGTCGGCGGCGTTAGGTGTTTGTCCTGGTGTGTAGTCTGTGTACACTGTTGTGACGGGTCGAACATTGTAGTGAAGTGTCGACTGTCGAAAGCCGACCAGTAAAGTGTCGTTTCTGATCGTCGAAAGGGGGGAGAGGGGGGGTAAACCTCTCTTGTTGACTGTTTGCAAGGAGCGGTATGCTATATTCTTTTCCGTGGTAGCGATACATTTGTACAGCGCAAAGACTATGGGCTATATAATATTGCTACAGTGCACTGCATATTTGCTCTCATTCAAACACCAGATAGAATGTATGGTGCCTGACGTGTAATGTGCACAGCCGTCAGATTTTCTCTGAAAAGCAAATATAAATTAACACTAAGCCTAAAGGTCCTTTCAAACAGGCAGTGATTTAATGTGCACCCCATTCAACTGTTATCACCCGATAATCAAGAAAATGTTCGTAATCAGCACCTTAGAAATACCCCCAGTATGTGGTAAATGGTGCATTTATATAGCGCCTTTATCCAAGGCGCTTTACATAGATTGTGTATTACATTCACCCATTCACACACACATTCATACACAGATGGCAGCGGAAACCATGCAAGGCACCAACCAGCACATCAGGAGCAATTAGGGGTTCAGTGTCTTGCCCAAGGACACTTCAACATTAACTCTGGTTCGAACTGGCAACCTTGCGGTTACCATCCAGCCACTCTACCCCTGAGCCACTGCCCCCAGTATGTTGATAATCAACATACTGGGAAATCCGGAAGAGAAACTATGGGAGCGTTTGCTTTTTGTGTCACTGATGTCAATGACGGAGGCGCGCCGTGTCTGGTGGCCTTGAGCCACGTGAGGCACCACCCTGCTGTAAAATATCATAATAGATGCCATGGTTGTGTTGAGACTCTGGACTTGATAGATTATGGACAGTGACGATTTAGGCCATGTTATCTGCTGGTGTTGGTCCACTGACAGTGAAAACGTAACACTGGTTTCAACACAGCCATCTTTTTAGAGTACATTGTGCTTCAGTATGTTGACAAGCTTCATGGAGATGCTAATTTCCCTACCTCGATTTGGCACCTGCCCGCGAAGACCTGGTTAACACACTGCTCCGGGCAGCGCACCCCCGCGCACCTCCGCGCACCTCCGCCTCCCAGTTCTTCTGTGTGTGTGTATAGTGTCAACACACGCAGAGATGACACGCACACACTCGCACGCACGCGACAGAGCATCGCTTTGCCTAAAACACTGAATTATGAAAATGACCGCAATTGGAAAAAGCCTGCCGCTGGCAATAGGCTATGTACATATAACTACAGGCATTAATAACTACAGACATTAATAATGTGTGCAATTATATAGCCTACATTTAACAAACAAGCTTGATTGACATTTGTAAATAGGTCAATACAAAAACTGCTATGAGGATAAAACCAGAAAAGCAAAACGAAAACATGACAACAGTATGGAAAAAGGGGGGCGGGTGCGCCCGGAGCAGCAGTGTGCTAATCAGGCCCACAGTGGCAAAACTACTAGTAACTGGTGTACTGACCATGGTATTACTGACTGCTTAACTGACCAGCCAACTGGCCAGACCTGAACCCCACAGAAAATCTAGGTTGTATTGTCAAGAGGAAGGTGTGAGATGCATTTACGGCTATTACAGTGACAAAGGCTGATCACCTCCATGCCACACCCCATTGATGAAATAATTTGTTCAAAAGTAGCCCAGACCAAGTATTGACTGCATAGTGGTAATAAAATAGAACAAAACTTGCGTAGGGCTTCATCGGGTTAGACATCATCTGATGTCTATGATGATGTATGATGATACACAGGTGTGATTTTTTTCTTTGCCTCCCTAACACTAGTTACCCGAGTTACCCATCGTTTTGCGCTAGGACAGAAAGCTCTCACTGTATACAACAGTACGGGAGGATGTACTGTTGTATCCTATACTGACTCACCTGCCAGCTTTCCTATCACCGGCTTTCCTATCACCGGCTTTCTTATTACCGGCTTTCCTATCACCGGCTTTCTTATTACCGGCTTTCTTTGTTTCTTCTCATAGTTTTTGTCGCTGTTGGTGTTGGTAGTCATGGCGGCCAGTTCCCACCTGATGTTATGTGGGAGTTCCGATCGCTCCAGTCGGTGCTGAATAACTGCTAGCTTGCACAACGTCTTCAAACTAGGACTTAAGTCCAAGATGTACACATCATCGGGTGGACCCGTATATTGGGGTATACCCGTACGGGGTATAACCTCCTTACCTCTACGGTCTTTAACGGGATTGTGATGTCCACCAAATACGACCAAGCGATCTCCCACCATGCCACAGCCCATCTGACCCATCCGAAACGGGCCTTTCCCTTTGGGCTTAACCTCCTTCCAGGAGAAGGTCTCCGGGTTGAATTTCCACAGGTCATTGTAAGTGCTCCCCAAAAGCCCTTGGTGGTTTCCATTGCCAAATATGCACAGCTCTCCGTTGTAGAGAAAGGCTCCATGACACCTGCAGTGCAGCTGTGCAGAAGGCGTGTTCAGCCAAGCGTTGGTCTCCGTGTCAAACACTCTCATTTCTTTATCGGAGCCCCCAAATACAAACATCTTTGTCCCGATGATGGTGGCAGAGTGACCTTCTTGATAATGCGCTTGCTTTCCTTTGATGTCAACTAAAGACCAGACCATCGTGGTGGTGTCCAACGTGCAGATCTCATTATAGGTAATATTGTATTTCATATCATTACTACGGAACTTTCCTCCATAGACATACATGACCTTCCCCAAGGCGCATGCCGAGTGGTTTTCCCTCGCTTTAGGGACGGCACCAGAAACCCTTCCGGGATTGAACCACCTGTGGGAGACCGCGTCAAATGCATAAAGCCTGTTCCCCCTGTCCCCTCCCCACACGTAGATTACGTGTTCTATCGGCACAGCTTTGTGGCCGCACCGATAGGTGGGCACCTCGGGGGGACATTGGTGTCTTTTCCAATTTGTCACCGGGGGCAACGTCGTCCACGTCAAAGACACCGTGTCGAAGATGTTCACGTCTAGCCGTCGGAGCTCGTCGTCGTAGCGGAAAAACCCAAAGACATACAGCTTGTCCTTCACCGCGGCGGTGGCGCATTGCCAAGACGGGTCTGGTGCTCCGTTCACACGTACGGTCCAGTGGAACATTTCTCGACGCCGTAGATGGAGAGATGGATTCGGTTCAGTGGTCACAAAGGTCACAGGTTTGGTAGATGATCCAAAGTTGAGGGGTTGTGTTTTCCTGCCAGTGAAGCTGATTACTGCCGATCTCCCTTATATGGTTAATGTAATCTCTCGCTCTACACGGCAGACGGTCTCTTCTGTTCCGCAGCGTTCGCCGAACAGAAAAGGTCTCTGCGGATAACTGGACTTGTTGTTGTTAAAAGTTGCTAAATGAGTTATTATTTTTTGACGATTCATTTTAATTCATGAGTCGTTGTGGTGACGACATTGTGATGTCATTGTGTGATGTCAGAGTAACCAATGACGCTTCTCTAAAACAGTGGTTCCCAAAGTGGGGTCCGGGGACCCCCATGGGTCCTTGAGGGAGTTCTAGGGGGTCCCCAGCTAAATGATAGTTTGGAACCAAATGGACCCTTATGGGTCTGTAACTCTGATAGTGTACAAATTGAACCAAATGGACCCTAATGAACCAAACCAAATGGTTTGGTTCCATTTGTACACTCTCAGTTACATTAACATTGGTTTTACAATTGATTCAATTCAAAATTATAAATAGAATATATTGGACACCATCAAGATTGTTTAGGGTCGGCTTGACTGATGGTCCTGAATGCTGGAGGTGTCAGGATAGAGACGGTACACTTTTACACATGCTTTGGGGCTGTCCCAAAATTCAGGAATATTGGACTGCTATACATGAAAGACTGGAGAGAATAACGGGCATACACATTCCTTTTTCACCCAGTCTGTTCATTCTGGGGGATCCTGCCACATTGAGGCATGTTGCTCCTCCTTTAGCTGAATGGATACAAACGGCCATTATGTCAGGTAGGAGGCTGTTGGTCAAGGACTGGAAGGCTCCATCTGCACCTGCTCCATCCCTCTGGGATGCATCGATGGGACTATTGGCCGCTTACGAGCGACTGTCATACAGGCTGCTCAATAGGATGGACGACTATGACTTAAAATGGGGCTTTTACCATATGCACGTATCAGGACTCTGATTAGTTTCTGGCTCTGAGTGAGCTCTGAACGGGCTGCAACTTTAGAAAATACACTGAAGAAATATGTCTGGAATTGGGGCTGGGGTGGACTGCGGGATATTTCTGTGCATCTCTGTTATATTGTTTTGTTTTGTTATGTGTTTGTTTTGTTATGCATTTATTTTGTTGTGTTTTGTCTATGTCTGTCAGTTTCATATACAAAAGAAATGTAATAAAGTACAAATCATAAAAAAAAAAACATTGGTTTTACAATATAAATTGGGGGTCCCAGAGATAGAAATGCCATTAAATGGGGGTCTGTAGACTAATGCATGTCAAACTGGGGGGTCCTTCTTCTTCTTATGGGGGTCCCTGGCATATCTTTTCAAATGGGGGTCCTTGACATCAAAGTTTGGGAACCACTGCCCTAAAGCCTAAATGACTGCTTTGTCGAGCGAATATGCGAAGACAATTGCCGCTGTGTTCAGGGGAAGGAAGCCGGGCGGCGAGTGTGAGGTATCCCGGTGGGGGCTCCTCACTGGCAGGTGAGTCAGTATAGGATACAACAGTACGTCCTCCCGGTGGGGGCTCCTCACTGGCAGGTGAATCAGTACAGCATACAACAGTATGTCCTCCCGGTGGGGGCTCCTCACTGGCAGGTGAGTCAGTATAGGATACAACAGTACGTCCTCCTGGTGGGGGCTCCTCACTGGCAGGTGAGTCAGTATAGGATACAACAGTACGTCCTCCCGGTGGGGGCTCCTCCAGACATGCAAACGTGTAGCTTTTCGGCGAAAATCGCCGTTTTTATTCCAAATAAGGCACCCATGTGATTCATGCAAATCCGTTAAAAAAATGTTTGGGGGGGGTGAGGGGGTCTGTGGGTGGGGGTGGAGCCCGAGCCCGCTGCCCGGAGCATTCTCTGACGGACTCACGAGAAACGAACTGTAATGATTCTGGAAGATATTCTGCTTGTATCTGCGGCATCATGATCATGATGTGCGCCACCGCTAGCCGCTCCGCGGAAGAAAACCTGTTTGTGTGGACGCGGGACTCGGCGGGACGGGCGGGACTCGCCAGTCAATCCCATAGTTTAGCTGCAAGTGCAGCTGCTACTAGTTAGCATTAGCAACGTTAGCACCTTGCGTTATACTGTCTGTGGTGTGGACACGCCGGCGTCAGTTTATCTCGCTGTGTGTGTGTGTGTGTGTGCTCGCGTGTGCGCATACATGCATGCGAGTAAATAAATAAAGCACGCGCACGTGTGTGTGCGTGCGTGCGTGCGTGTGAGTAAATAAATAAAACGCTTGATACATACAACTTGTAGTCCTACACCCCCCCCCCCCCCCAGGGCTTACATAATACTAAAGATATATTAAAAAAGAAAACATGCAGCTCAACTGTTGAATAAGGAGAGGATGTTACTCTTATCTACATGTCTTAAATTGACTAAGGCTAAAATAATGAAGTAAACTGACCCTGTTCCAAAACTATTTTTATTATAATTTATTATTTTGCCAGTGAATATAATTTCTATTTGACATGATGTGAAGAGTGTAACTATAAGGGATTTTGAGATGGGAGTGTTGGACCTGTTTTTAAAAATCACACCTGTGTGAAGTGAGCGGCACTCTTACAGTATCATCATACATCATCCATTCATTGTCATTTTTGTGACAATGAATGTGTAGGACAAAAATAGCCGATATATGACAATTATTCTCCATTCATTGTCAATGGCATTTAGGACAAATCTACACTATAGCTGAATATAGGAGGGGCTAGCACTCCTCAAACTGTTGGAGTAAATGAATTGTTCTTCTATGACTATCAGGAAATTAATGTTAACATCTTGCTCAATACTGACTATAGATTTGTACTGATTTAGTAAATAATCATCTGTCATTTTTGAGTGGTGCAACCACTCAACCACACTATAGACAGCTACAGTATGTGTGTGTGGCTGTGTCCCTGGGTCTGTCCCTGGCTGTGTCCCTGTGTCACTGGGTCTGTCCCTGTGTCCCTGGCTGTGTCATTGGGTCTGTCCCTGGCTGTGTCCCTGGCTGTGTCCCTGTGTCATTGGGTCTGTCCCTGGCTGTGTCCCTGGGTCTGTCCCTGGCTGTGTCCCTGGCTGTGTCCCTGGGTCTGTCCCTGGCTGTGTCCCTGTGTCACTGGGTCTGTCCCTGGCTGTGTCCCTGTGTCCCTAGCTGTGTCCCTGGCTGTGTCCCTGGGTCCCTGGCTGTGTCCCTGGCTGGGTCCCTGGGTCCCTGGCTGTGTCCCTGTGTCCCTGGCTGTGTCCCTGGCTGTGTCCCTGGGTGTGTCCCTGGCTGTGTCCCTGGCTGTGCCCCTGGGTCCCTGGCTGTGTCCCTAGCTGTGTCCCTGGCTGTGTCCCTGGGTCCCTGGCTGTTTTCCTGTGTCCCTGGGTCCCTGGCTGTGTCCCTGGGTCCCTGGCTGTGTCCCTGTGTCCCTAGCTGTGTCCCTGGCTGTGTCCCTGTGTCCCTGGCTGTGTCCGAGCACGAACATAGCGTTATAGCGTTTGTTCACCACCAAGTGTCACTGTTGCACAGCCTAACACACAGACACACACAGGCCGGGGAGGAGGGCTAGTACAGTACAGGAAGTAATTAATTTGAACATCTTTCTACATACTGAGAGTAATAGATTTGTACTGATGACTCTTAAGTGTAGTATACTAGAATTTCGCGGGCCTTTGGCCCGCTCATCCCAGAGTTGCGTTGCCCCGCGTTGCGATACAGAAGTCCACAGATACAGAAGTCCACAGTGACACGCGTTTTATGCAGCTGTTTTGTGTTGCAGCGCGTGCACGCGCGCGCGTGTAGTGTTGTTGTTCGTATCCATAACAATAAATGGATCAAATATGCTCTATATTAGTTATGTATAGATTTAAAGCAGTGGCTGTCAAAGGTGTGTTCCAGGGACCCTCATGGTTCCTTGAGGGGGTTCCAAATGGACCCATTATAGGTCTGTAACTCTGAGAGTGTAGAAATGGAACCAAGTGGACCCTACAGGTCTGTAACTCTGAGAGTGTACAAATGGAACCAATTGGACTGTTTTATAACGTTTAACTGTGATACTGTACAAATGGAATCAAATGGGACTGTTATGGGTCCATTTGGTTTTACTCTCAGAGTTATGGGGGTCCTTGAAATTTAAAAGGTTGAGAACCTGTATGCAATGGCTTATGTCTTGTAAAAAGAGAGAGCAGCCTATTCTCCAAACCATCATATCTTATGCTTTGCTAGGTTGTACAAATTAATATAGGGTCAATATAATGTGCAGGACTCACGTGTGTGCTCTCTGTCTCTCTCGCTCTCTTCTCTCTCCTCCGTCTCGGTGGTGTGTGGGGGGGGGGGGGGGGGGGGGGATTAGTTGCGCTGCCTGCGACAGTGCTATACTTCTCCAGCAGCGGTGCAGAACCGAGAGAGTGACACATTCGTGTGGATGTAAACTGCGCAAGTTGTAGCGTGAAAGTTCGGATTGTGTAGTCGCACCGGTGGTACAAAGTGAATGTTACAACTCGCACGGTGATGTTGTAAGGCGCAAATGCGAGTACCTAGTCGCACTGTCGAGCCCTGTGTAGTGTAGTGGCATTTGCGCTGCATCGCGAGGCGAGCCAAATTCCCCCCCGCGCACGCACGCACGCACACAGACACACACACACACACTGTACGTAGCTGTGTGTTGTTGCAGCGCGCGCGTGTGCGTGTAGTGTTGTTGTTGTTGTTGTACCACGCCAGGTTTGCACAGTGCGCTCAGTGCGATATTTCCGAACGTGGGCGTTGTGTGTGTGTGTGGGTGGGTGTGTGTGTGTGTGGCTGGCTGTGTTTTGTTGCGTGGGGATCGCCATGTGAGGGGGCTAGCCAATAAGGGCCCTGTGTTGCATGTGGAGAATGGTGTAGGTTAGTGTGTGTGGTGTAGCCGAACGGGGTGTTGAGAACATGAGGGGGATGTAGCACAGCAATCGGTGACCCCTACATTAAGCTGTGTTGCTCCCAAGATGCAGTGCAAATGCGTGTTGTAGCAACCGTAGCCAATGGGAAAACAGGATGCAGTGTTGCCAGGTCCGCGAATTGTAAGCGAGTTGTAAGTAGCGTGTTGAATGGCATTTTTTCTGGGCTAGTTTTCATAGACCTGGCAACAAATTAGGCGGGGGTGTCGGTGCTTGTGGCGTGTTTGTGTTTGTTATTGATATTGATGTTTGTGAGTGTGGACGGGAGGCGGCTGTAGTGGCAGTGCAATGACAGTTTTTACGCGGGTGTTGTTGATTGTGGGCGTGCGGCGCGACATGAGGAGATAGCCGTGGATCGACGCGGAGGGTAAGGCTGTGTCGTGTTAGTGTGTTGTTGCAGTGTGTGTTGCAGCGTGTTGCAGCGTGTCAGTGACGTAGTAGCTGGTGCCTTTTGTTCCTGTGCGTGCTTTTGGGGACATGTTTTCAATTGTAATATAGGATACTGGACACTGTTTATACCAGTCAGTCTGTCATACCATCCCTCCCCACTGGGGACGCTGTTTATACCAGTCTCTCTGTCATACCATCCCTCCCCACTGGGGACGCTGTTTATACCAGTCTCTCTGTCATACCATCCCTCCCCACTGGGGACGCTGTTTATACCAGTCTCTCTGTCATACCATCCCTCCCCACTGGGGACGCTGTTTATACCAGTCAGTCTGTCATACCATCCCTCCCCACTGGGGACGCTGTTTATACCAGTCTCTCTGTCATACCATCCCTCCCCACTGGGGACGCTGTTTATACCAGTCTCTCTGTCATACCATCCCTCCCCACTGGGGACGCTGTTTATACCAGTCTCTCTGTCATACCATCCCTCCCCACTGGGGACGCTGTTTATACCAGTCTCTCTGTCATACCATCCCTCCCCACTGGGGGCGCTGTTTATACCAGTCAGTCTGTCATACCATCCCTCCCCACTGGGGACGCTGTTTATACCAGTCTCTCTGTCATACCATCCCTCCCCACTGGGGACGCTGTTTATACCAGTCTCTCTGTCATACCATCCCTCCCCACTGGGGACGCTGTTTATACCAGTCTCTCTGTCATACCATCCCTCCCCACTGGGGGCGCTGTTTATACCAGTCAGTCTGTCATACCATCCCTCCCCACTGGGGACGCTGTTTATACCAGTCTCTCTGTCATACCATCCCTCCCCACTGGGAGCACTGTTTATACCAGTCAGTCTGTCATACCATCCCTCCCCACTGGGGGTGCTGTTTCTACCAGTCTCTCTGTCATACCATCCCTCCCCACTGGGGGCGCTGTTTATACCAGTCAGTCTGTCATACCATCCCTCCCCACTGGGGGCGCTGTTTATACCATCCCTCTACACTGGGGGTGCTGTTTATACCATCCCTCCCCACTGGGGACGCTGTTTATACCAGTCTCTCTGTCATACCATCCCTCCCCACTGGGGACGCTGTTTATACCAGTCTCTCTGTCATACCATCCCTCCCCACTGGGGACGCTGTTTATACCAGTCTCTCTGTCATACCATCCCTCCCCACTGGGGGCGCTGTTTATACCAGTCAGTCTGTCATACCATCCCTCCCCACTGGGGACGCTGTTTATACCAGTCTCTCTGTCATACCATCCCTCCCCACTGGGAGCACTGTTTATACCAGTCAGTCTGTCATACCATCCCTCCCCACTGGGGGTGCTGTTTCTACCAGTCTCTCTGTCATACCATCCCTCCCCACTGGGGGCGCTGTTTATACCAGTCAGTCTGTCATACCATCCCTCCCCACTGGGGGCGCTGTTTATACCATCCCTCTACACTGGGGGTGCTGTTTATACCATCCCTCCCCACTGGGGACGCTGTTTATACCAGTCTATCTGTCATACCATCCCTCCCCACTGGGAGCACTGTTTATACCAGTCAGTCTGTCATACCATCCCTCCCCACTGGGGGCGCTGTTTATACCAGTCTCTCTGTCATACCATCCCTCCCCACTGGGGGCGCTGTTTATACCAGTCAGTCTGTCATACCATCCCTCCCCACTGGGGGTGCTGTTTATACCATCCCTCTACACTGGGGGTGCTGTTTATACCATCCCTCCCCACTGGGGACGCTGTTTATACTACTCTCTCTGTAATAGCATCCCTCCCCACTGGGGGCACTGTTTATACCAGTCAGTCTGTCATACCATCCCTCCCCACTGGGGGCGCTGTTTATACCAGTCTGTCATACCATCCCTCTACACCGGGGGCGCTGTTTATACCAGTCCGTCTGTCATACCATCCCTCCCCACTGGGGGCGCTGTTTATACCAGTCTGTCTGTCATACCATCCCTCCCCACTGGGGGCACTGTTTATACCAGTCAGTCTGTCATACCATCCCTCCCCACTGGGCCCCCACATGTGGCCCCCACCTTCACCTAATGCGGCCCGCAGGTTAATATCAACTGGCGGCCTGAGGGTGGCCCCCACCTTCACCTAATGCTGCCCGCAGGTTAATATCAACTGGCGGCCTGGCGGGCCGCGACCCTATGGTCGCGGCCCACTGGGAAAATGCCCGGTATGACCTGTGGCCAGTCCAGCCCTGTTTGGTACCCATAAAACCCTCAAAATTTTTCGCGCCGCGGGCTTCGCGTGCGCCGCAGCACGTCCCCCGCACACTGTCACCTTTTCCAGCTTCGGTCTGTTTGCATGCCTGCTCCTCACTGGCAGGTGAGTCAGTATAGGATACAACAGTATGTCCTCCCGGTGGGGGCTCCTCACTGGAAGGTGAGTCAGTATAGGATACAACAGTACGTCCTCCCGGTGGGGGCTCCTCACTGGCAGGTGAGTCGGCAGGATACAACACAGATGTGGGGAGTGATTAATTGGCATACATGAATATACTTTTCAGATGGTCGACATTTCTCGTTTAAAAAAAAAATGTAGTGCTCTCGTAAAATATTCTAATATTTTGAGATTTCCATAAGCTTTATGCCATAATCATCAAGATTAAAACAATTTTTTTTTTAAATACTTCACTTTATGCACTTTTTGAATTATATTAGGGAAGAAAATGAGTTTTTACACAATATTTTTTTTTTTTGAGAAGCTGTATATTGATCATTTGTTGAAGGAAAATAACATGATGGCTGTGTGCACAATTATGCATGATGCATCGCACTGCTGAAAGCACGCACATCCGATCCGATTTCGCAATCGGCACAATCGGATTTCCTAAGACGTGTACAGACGTCTTGGGCACACCATGGGATAATTCTAAGGACGTCTGGAGACGTCTTGGGCACAACTTGGGTAAGAACGATCTGATGAATCAAAATAGTCTAAAGACAGTTTAGTTAAAGTAAAACCTTGTGCGTGTGTCCTGTAAGCCCCCTGCTGTGCAGTGGTCACCTTTATTTCTAGGATTTCTCAAATGATTTAGGTATGACTGCAAATATTCATGTGTGTACTTACTGTATTGTTGAAAAACTAACTTCAAATCATATATCTTTTGCACCTACTAGTAGCCGACTTTGTATTCAATGTTCAGCATGGTGGTACTAAGGCTGCATTTGTTACGGCCTGGAATTCTGACTACACGAAGTGTAGAATATATGTAACTAGAAAAAGTGCCCTCGGGGCACAGGTCTCCACCAGGGCAGGTCAGGTTGTGGCCTCCTGGTGGCGCTATAATAGGCCAATGTGAAAAGGGTGCCATTTCTTCATACGCCTTTGATGGCAATTGGATGATTTGAGGCATTTTGTTCCAAAAATGTGTTTTGCAAAAATCAACCTGTTGGTGGCGCTATAACAGGCCAATGTGAATAGGGTGGGATATATTCCTCAGCCTAGTAAGAAAATGTGTGAAAGATTTCACGTAAATTGCACGCTGCATTCATGATTTGTGGTCCTTTGTTCAAAACGGGGCAATCTTGCAAACTGTGAAAGCCAATTATAGCCAATTAGGATGGAATATGAAATATCGGACAGATCCGACTTGCGCACATGACCATAGAGATACTGTGTAACGATTTTTGGACAGAATCTGGAGGAGTAATATCAAAAAATGTGTTTTACAAAAGTCGGCCTCCTGGTGGCGCTATAAAAGGCAGATGCGGAAAATGCAGGTGAAAGGTTTGTCCTTGGCCTCTAGGGAGTGTGCATGCAACGTTTCACGCAGATCGGTGCAGTTTTAGGTAAAACATGTGAAAAGCTGCCTCATGGTGGCGCTATAACAGGCCGTTCTGGAAAATGTGGGGCAGAGGTTCATCGTTGGCATCCAGGGAGTGTGTGTGCAAAGTTTGGCATCGACCGGGTTAACGGTGCCGGAGATTAGCTGGTAACAGACGGACGGAAGGACACACACACACACACGGACGGAGTGCAAAACATACTCTCTCCCCATGCCTTCGGCCTGGTGGAGACAATGACCGCAAAAGCAAATTGCTTCTAGTCCCTGTACCGATATTCAGACACTCAGACATTATCCTTTTTATTATGAGGAACACAACCTTGAGGAGTCATCGATGAATATTCATCAGCCAGGTCTGCTATTGACATCCGCATGATGGATGGCCACCTGCATACCGCATGATCCCCTGGGACTGACACACCCACACTTACACAAGTAAATGGTAAATGGTAAATGGTGCATTTATATAGCGCCTTTATCCAAGGCGCTTTACATAGATTGTGCATTACATTCAACCATTCACACACACATTCATACACCGATTGCGGCGGAAGCCATGCAAGGTACCAACCAGCACATCGGGAGCAATTTGGGGTTCAGTGTCTTGCCCAAGGACACTTCGACATGTAGACAGGAGGAGCCGGGATTCGAACCGCCGACCCATGGATCATTGGACGACCTGCTCTAC
Organism: Electrona antarctica; assembly: GCF_951216825.1. Lineage (NCBI taxonomy): Eukaryota > Metazoa > Chordata > Actinopteri > Myctophiformes > Myctophidae > Electrona > Electrona antarctica. The sequence continues at coordinate 15,470,729 of NC_136812.1, forward strand.
CTCTTGAGCCACAGTCGCAGAGCCACAGTATGCATGCATACACATACAATAGTGGTTTTATGCAGTGTAAACTTCTTTGTCCAATTCAAGAACAAATTTGTATGTCACACAAATACCCCTAGTGGCATTCAGACATAAATATATGAAAACACTGTAAACTTCTAAATGCCACCCTTTGGTTTAGCCTTTATTAGGAATGACAGGGAAACTTCTCCTGAGTTGAGGCTAGTGTCAGGCAAGTAGGTGACCTACCTGACGAAGGCCACAGAGGCCGAAACGTTGTGTTTTTACCCCGCCTTGGTAAATAACGTTTTTGGGGAGCTTTCAAAACGGCGTGCAGACTTATTCTTCCTTTTTCAGTCTGTTCTTTTTTGTTCGAGCACCCGTTGAATTTACCCGGGATGTACACCATCCCCCCCCCCCCCCCCCCCCCCCTCCATTCATCTTCAGTAACCCCTGCTGTACCCCCCCCACACACACACTCTCTCTGTCTCTCTCTCTCTCTCTCTCTCTGTGCGTGCGCTGTAGTATAAACAGATGAGACAGCAATAAGTGAAGGGCATACTGCAAGTGGCAGCCATGGTGTGTAGCTTTAAACAAACAACTTACAATTTAGGCAGCAGTCCTGCAGAGGTGCAGTGGCGAGGACTTGCAACGCACACTGTCCCGGGCAACGCACCCCCCGTGCCTCCGCCTCCCAGTTCTTCTGCGTGTGTGTGTGTGTCAACACACGCAGAGATGACAGATCAGAATCACACCACACACGCGATAGAGTTTTGGTATGGAATGAACATAATATAATAATTAGGCATGCATCGCTTTGCCTAAAACACTGAATTATATAAGAACCACAATTGGAAAAAAAGCCTACACCGGGCACCGGCTCCCATGCATTTGTTGAAGAGACATCTATACATTTTCAAATGATATTGTTATTATGCTTAAATTATCGCTTTGGCTAAAACGCTGAATCCCGTGGATAAAGTGTACATTTGTAAGGCTCTGCATATAACTATGGAAAAAGGGGCAGAAGAACTGGGAGGCGGAGGCGGAGGCGGAGGCGGAGGCGGTGTGTGTGTGTGTGTGTGTGTGTGTGTGTGTGTGTGTGTGTGTGTGTGTGTGTGTGTGTGTGTGTGTGTGTGTGTGTGTGTGTGTGTGTGTGTGTGTGTGTGCGTGTGCGTGTGCGCGTGCGCGGATTCAATTTGAAGTAAACTATTGACAAGGAAGGAGGCGAGAAATAAAGCCGGTAGCGTCATAAGAGAATATGTGCCGCTGTGCTTCACATCGCTCCTCTGCTTTCTTGTAAAATACTGTTCAGGTGGCACAGTCCATTTGAAATGAATGAATCTCTCTGAACAGCCAGTTCTGTTTGTATATTTACATATTGTGTGTGTGTGTGCCTCTTGTGTAGGTACGTGAACACCCTGCTAAAGCTGGTGCCCCAGGTCTTGGCCCTGCAGGAGCAGCTCAGAGAGGCAGTGCAGAGTGGAGACATGGAGACCTGCCATGGAATCTGTCGCATCACTGTCACACTGGGAGAGAACCACTCCAGGTGTGTAGGCCTGTCAGTTATTACGCAATCACAATTACTTCGCATAATCAGTATAATCGTTTCCATGTTGAAACGTGCATATATTTTAAAGTATGAAGTTATCTACCGGTACCTATAATTTTAGAGATGTCTGTATATGTCTGAGGTCACTGCTCCTCTCACTGGCTGGCACTAATGGCTTTGAATCTACGAGGCCTTTTGTTCAATTTAACACATTTTCGCCAACTCCGTTTAACTCTAGCACCGACGTTTTCGCTCTCACTGCACAGCTGTGCGCAATAAATCGTAAATGTAAGCCGTAACAGCCCTACAGGTCTGTTTAAATATACTTTACATTAGATCTGTGTATGGATTGATGTCTGTCTGCAATGCTCCATTTCAAAATCTGTCTGTATCTCACCCTGAGGGTCAATACGCCTGCCATAACCCCCTCCCCCTCGACCTCCTTGCGTCTCCCCCTCCCCTCTTGCTCTATATTAGTTCTAACTTGCTCTGTCTTTCTCTCTCTTTCTCTCATTCTAGGACTCTGTTGGAGCAGGTAGAACACTGGCAGGGTTTCCTGGCATTGGTCAACATGATCATGTTCTGTACAGGCATCCCTGGACACTACCCGGTCAACGAGACCACCAGCTCCCTCACACTCACCTTCTGGTACACACTACAAGTACGTACTCTACTCACCGACTGCACACAAACAGCTACAGTAGTAGTGCTACAGCTGGTTTGATTGTTTTAGACTGTTAGCATGTGAAGATTGTCACTCATACCATTTTAATGATAAGATATTTATTGACAGTACAGAGTAGACCATTTACAATTTCTCAACATATGCGTTTAACAGACACTCTTATCCAATTGTAGGAAGGTGGGCAAGTACAAAACATTAATTTAAATACGTTTAATTAACTAACTAGGATCCCAGATAAACATAAAAACTATCATCTGTCGAAATAGACACTAAAAAGGGGGAATCATTAACAAATCCTAAGGTGATAAACACCCACTAGTATAACTGATGTAACAAGCGATGATTATGCCACATTTTTTATTCTCTTGATATACCTAAATTGGATGAAACCTTAGAACATCCCTTGACTCTCCGTATTCCCATAGCGAGCTCTCTGAGACAATTAAAACCTTCCCTTCGGGCAAAGCAGCTGGCCCGGATGGATTTGGAGGTAAATTCTACAAGGTATTTCATATAATTCTAGTTCCGCTTAGAATCCGCTTGGAATAATAAACCACTCAATTCAAAATAATTAGCTCCCCAAATGCCTCTATGAGGCACACATACATGTTCTCTAATATTTCCTCATTATCTAATATAATGCAAGGAAGTTGGTTTGACTTAAAGGACCACTTCACCACTTTTCAACTTCTCTTCCTATAATTGGTCCTAACTAATGTTCATGATAAAACACCACCATTTCCTACTCAGTCTGTGTCTCATAGAAGGGCTGTGGGCAGTTCGGACACCCGTCCACCAGTGACATCATCATTAGGCAGATTTTTTTTAAAACAAGATTTGTTTTAAAATATAATTATATTTTTATTATCGTGAGAGCGATGGCTTCAACTTTTGCATTGCAACTTTTCAGGAAAAGAAAGCCTGCCATTTCTATTAGCTTGGATTCACCATCGATGATGTCACTGGTGGACGGGTTTCTGAACTGCCCACAGCCTTCCTATGAGACACAGAATGAGTAGGAAAAAATTGTGGTATTTTATCATGAACATTAGTTAGGACCAATTATAGGAAGAGAAGTTGAAAAGTGGTGAAGTGGTCCTTTAATGCATGTCATGAAACCACTTTGTTGTTCTGTCCTGAACACTCACGTCTTTCTTCTGTCCTTTTCTTCCCTGTTGTTGTTGTTGTTGTTGTTGTGTGTTCAGGATGAAATCATGTCGTTTGAGTCCGAGAGGCAGGCGGTGTACCTGCAGGTCTACAGGCCCGTCTACTTCCAGTTGGTAGATGTACTGCTGCATAAAGCCCAGTTCCCCTCCGACCAGGAATACGCGTCCTGGTCATCGGACGAGAAGGAGCAGTTCAGGATCTACAGGTGTGTGTGTGTCAGTGTTGATTTTGACAGCAACATTTGATTTTATTTTTGGTCATAGTCTCTTGAATAGTTTTCATTTAGTTTTAGTCACATTTTAGTCACCTGGAATGTCTTAGTGTTAGTCTAGTTTTAGTCGACGAAATATCATACAATTTTAGTCTACTAAATCGGCAGTTGATTTTGGCGGGCCTTGATGCTGTCGTAATGACTTATCTTACTCTTGCTGAAAATAGCGGATCTACAAGCTCACTGTAGATCTTTTATTTTCAGCATGCAATTATACTGGATATCTTGTCCACTACTAACATTTTATTCTTAGTTTTAGTCATCAGAGCTTAGTTTTCATTTAGTTTCCATTTAGTTTTCGTCAGTGAAAAAAAGGTAGTCGACGAACATTTTTTGTCATAGTATTACTCGACGAAATCAACACTGGTGTGTGTCTGTGTTCACAATGTACATATTCTGGGGATTCTATATGGATACGACGCTACGTACTTGTACAAAGGATGTCACTCACCACTGGCGTGATCGCTGATGTTACTGTACTGTATATAGCCATATCCATGGTATAACAACAAGCCCTCCGTCTTCATTCACTTTCTCACATCGCAACTTTTACGGACGTTTCTACTCTGCCAGAATGTTATGCTGCGTTCACACGGGCAGATGCAAAAGATGCAAAGCTACACTAGTACACAGAGTCACAGACAGTGTATTTGTAGTCGTTACGCAGCAGGAGGACGTTTAGCAGCAGGAGATTTGTTAGCAGCTCGCCTCAACCACTCTAACCACAACCACTACAAATGTCCAACACAGATATACAATGAATTACTCACCTAATGCTGCAGGTTCCAATGTAAGTAATACATGTGTTCAAGTGACAGATGCATGCTTTTCATATTGTAAATAATGGTCGCTAACTTGGTTTAGAGGCTAGCACAGCTAAATAATGGTAGCTTGTTTACAACTGAAACGGACTTCCTGTGCTCTGACTTCCTCTTCAAAATAAGAGCCACTTGTAATGATTAGTCAACACTAGTTTTATTTCTAAGTCTACTTACAGGATGTTAACATCTCTTTTGAGTACCTGGCTGTACACACCAGAATGTTGTGTGTGTCAGGATTCTCTAAATTCCTGTCAGCTGTCGGTGCGCGTCTCGCATGCCTTTGATCTACCACGCAGTGTGACTGTGTCTGTGTGTGACTGTGTGTGAGTGACTGTGTGTACTCTCATGCAAGTGTCTCAGGATGAGTGCTGACAGGGTGACTGGTCGGCAGAAGAGTGTTTTTCCTCTAATACACTGAATGAACTGGAAGCTGAGAGTGTTTTTCCTCTAATACACTGAATGAACTGGAAGCTGAGAGTGCACATACAGTACTGCTGTGCAGTTCTGTGTCCCTGTCATCCCAATGTTGTGCATGTCATTGTATGGAGAAGGAGGGAGACCCGCACACCGCCACTCGCTGGTTCAAGAGATTTATTTATTTAAGAGTCATAGCAACGTTTCGGCCTTCTTCAGGCATTCAGTGCATGTCATTGTGAAATTCATAATAAAAGATAGCAGATCTACGGTGCGAGCTCACAACGCATCACAGGGTTGTAGATTGACTATTTTTTGCGATTGTGGAATATGGTTTAGGGTTAAGCACTTAACCCATTTTGGGCGGGAACCCCTTTTGGTGTTAGCATCATGTTTTGCTTTAGCTATTGAAAAATAGCAGATCTACAAGCTCATAGCGCTGGTTCAAGAGATTTATTTATTTAAGAGTCATACCAACGTTTCGGCCTTCTTCAGGCATTCAGTGCATGTCATTGTGAAATTCATAATAAAAGATAGCAGATCTACGGTGCGAGCTCGCAACGCATCACAGGGTTGTAGATTGACTATTTTTTGCGATTGTGGAATCTTGTTTAGGGTTAAGCACTTAAGTGGTTAACATCACTAAGACAGAACAAGGGTTTCAAGATCACCTAGCGTATTATGTTGGCAGGGCATCCCGTGTATCTGTTTTGTGTCTTGAAGCAAAGCGGTAATTAGAGCGAGGGATCAATAAGAGTAGAAGAGAGTATGAATAAGAGTTGTTTTTGTTTGTTTCAGAGTGGATATCTCAGATACTCTTATGTACGTGTTGTTTGTTTCAGAGTGGACATCTCAGATACACTTATGTACGTGTTGTTTGTTTCAGAGTGGACATCTCAGATACACTTATGTACGTGTTGTTTGTTTCAGAGTGGACATCTCAGATACACTTATGTACGTCTACGAGATGCTTGGGGCGGAGCTGCTCAGCAACCTTTATGACAAACTGGGAAGATTGCTGACCAATACAGAGCAGCCCTCATCGTGGCAGGTTAGAGACGCACACATTTTGCACACACAGTCAACTCGATTAAGAGAGAATGATGATGATTAATAGCAACCAGTTGAATGTATTCTCTCTGCATCCTGCTACAGCATTTGACCATGTTCTCCCTTTACAGCACACAGAAGCTCTGCTGTACGGATTCCAGTCCATAGCGGAGACGATAGATGTGAATTACTCTGACGTGATCCCTGGCCTGATAGGGCTCATTCCCAGAATCACCATCAACAATGTCCAGCTGGCTGACACTGTCATGTTCACTATAGGTCAGTGGTGGAAAACGTACTCAAATGTTTTTTCTTTGTTAAAAGTATTAATACTGCAATGTAGAAATATGTCTACACTATGTAAAAGTCTGGAATTCAAGGTTTACTTGAATAAATGACCTTTTTTTCTTTTCTTTTTTGGTATTCAGACAGCCAGCAATGGGTAGAACGCTCCCAAAAACATTTAGTCTCTGTGACACATCTAGGGGCCGCAATCTGCATTCAAAGATTTTCCTAGAAGCTTTGTCATTGGTCGATTTGCCTGTCTGCTTCCTGTTTGGTTAGTCATTACGACCGGGTTTTTTTCCGACCAAGGACAAAGCTTCTAGGAACATCTTTGAATGCAGATTGTGGCCCCTAGATGTGTCACAGAGACTAATTATTTTGGGGGAGCGTTTTACTCATTGCTGGCTGTCTGAATACCAAAAAATAAATAAAAAACAACGTCATTAAAATTTGGACATTATTGCTTATAGCAGCTTTAAAGTAGTTAAAGTACTGAAAGTTGTACTCATTATGCAGAAGGTCCCTGTTACAGGTACAGTTTTCAAATGTAGAAAGTGTATACAAATCAGATCTACAAGCCCACAATGCGTCGCATCGCATCAGTATGCCAATGAATTCCTCCCCACACACATTTCTGTGTAGTCACTGCTGTTGTATCCTACTGACTCACCTGCCAGTGAGGAGCCCAAACACTCCCTGCCACCCCAGCCTGTAGGATTGTGCAATCACCAATATCCTGCATTTACATTTTGTTTCCACCAAAATGTTGTCCATATCGAGACTGTTAACATGAAAACTGACAAAATATAATCTTGTGTTCCATTTTATGAGCTAAAACAGATTAATATTGTTGACATTGACAAAGGTATTGTAATCTTGACTCTAGAACCTTTCCACCCAAAAGTTAATTATCTCTTCAGGGCAGCCTACTGGTCATTTCTGACCAGTAGGCCTCTCGGCCTGCGGTACCTTGGCCATTTAACTTTTAGACCAAAAATCTTGGGACAGCCTGTTGATCATTCCCACCAACATTCATGACATTTGCCCATCCATTACTCAACTTATTTTGTTCACAAACGGGCACAAGCAGGAGCTATTAACATGCCCTGCCATGCATTTCTGCGGGCAGGCTTGTTATTCTTTATAGCAAGAAGCACTGAAAAGACAATCTGCATTAATTAACCCATCAAAACCAGGATAGCATTGTTACAACCCAATGTGTCTAGCGGTAATTAAGTAACATTTAATGGATCGACAGGAAACCAGCTTCAAAATGCGAATATTTATTTACAAAAAATGAAGTAAATAATGAAATGGAACGTTTTATAGGATATATAGATCAAACTCAAAAGAAAAGGATACCTAGCAAACAGACACAAATTAACACTACAACTGAAAGAAAACATATTCCTTTCCGAAGGGAATAAACTAAGGAATAACGTTTGGCTTTGCACAAAAGTCCACAGTCAGTGTGGCAGCTGGGAGAGAGAGGATTCCGGCCTGTCTCCCCACCGCCTTCCGGCAGGAACAGACTGACTGATATAGTATAGGTGAGTAGGGAGAGCCATGATCAGGAGCACTCCCACTCTAGACCGACAGCCAGGTCAGGGCCGATCACTCCCTGACGGGCCAGCTTCTCTAGGTGTCAATCATCAATCAGTCCACCTGCGGAGGATTAGTGAGAGCACACAGGCAGCCACTCCCCCCACCCTGGTACTGTGTAGCCGATAACAATGTGAGAACTCTGGTAGATATAAATATGCCCATACATATTCATAATATCTCACAATAATAATACTCATAATAATGATATGATCCCCGATCATCACACCCCCCAACCCAGAGGAAGGTTATGGTACATTCAGAACTTTCCTAACACCATCTCATTTAATATGCTCAGAACCGCACTGTCATTTTGGATTTTAGCTATATATAGTAACACAAGTTCACAAAACTGTTAGGATTTTGAATGCATTTGTAGCATTGGCCTCAGGTCTTAATAAAATCCTTGTGTATTGTCTGAATAATATCTTTCCACATATTGTATGACTTTTCATGGGGGAAAGTGACAGGGTTGCAGAATGATACTAGTCTGATGACACAGACATGTCTATTATAATGAAGTGTAATATTTGTGTTTTAGCATCATGTCCATGGAGCCAACGGTGAAGAAACTAAACACCAAATACTGGCGCTAGTCCTATATACTTAACAGCAAAAAAACCCTAAGGGCTTGTCTGTGTAATGTCAACCATGAAAAGATTATCAGCCATTTCACAGCTCATTCTCATAATTTACGATACTAGATACTCATTCCATCGGCCAGTTAATTTCCGACATTTCAGACCTTTTCTTCTTGGTCTTGGTCTGCTTTATACTGCGTGACGTCTCCTCATATATGTGAACTGTTGTAACCCCCGCTAGGCGCTCTAGCAGAGTGGCTGGCAGATCACCCGGTGATGCTGAGCAGTGTGCTGCCTCTGGTGCTCCAGGCCTTAGGGAACCCAGACCTCTCCGTTTCCTCGGTCTCCACACTCAAGAAAATCTGCAGGGAGTGTAAATACGACCTGCCGCCCTATGCAAACAACATAGTAGCTGTCTCTCAGGTGCGTGTGCGTGTGTGTGTTGGGATGTTTGCTGCCGGTCAGCCTAAAAAAAATAACAAAAAACTAAAACTATTGTTTTTCGTCTTTTTTTGTCTAAACATCAAAGCTAAATGGTAATGTGATCAAGGCAGTTGCTGTATTTTTAAGCCCTAGATCTGAATCCTGTTATTTCTGTGGCTAAATCAAGTTTATTATTCCAGGTTCTTAAAAATGTACTCACGCATCGCTTGTCTCTCCCTCTCTCCAGGAGGTGCTCATAAAACAGATCCACAAGGTCGGTGTTCCCTCTCTCTATCTCTCTGTGTTGGCATTGATTCAGCCCAGTTTGTCATTTAATATTACAAAGAAACATTGATTCTGTAGTCTAGGTAAAGGATGCTTATTATTGGTATATATATTAAGTTAATTTTATATATTATTAAAATGTGTAAAAAAAATATATATAACATAGTGTAATATCAAAATATTATATGTATTATATAATAGTATTATATATATATATATATATATATATATATATATATATATATATATATTGTGGCTGAAATGTACGTAAAGACTGCTGCTTAGAAATTTGCATTCACCGTCAGGACTGTATGAGTGAGTGGAAAACTCAGAACTCAGTTGAGAACCGCCAGTGAAGAAAGATTTCACGTCAGTGGAATTTTCAACTTTTTGCTGTCTTATTGTCCCCGCAGACCAGCCAATGTATGTGGCTGATGCAGGCTCTTGGGTTCCTGCTCTCTGCTCTCCCGGTTGAAGAGATCCTGAGAAACCTCCACTCGCTCATCACACCCTACATACAGCAACTGGAGAAGCTAGCCGATGAGACAGTGAGTACACACTCACACACACCTACGCTGTCACACATACTGTATATGCACACAGAGTAGGTGCACTTGAACTGTAGCCATGGGAGCAGGCCTTAGAGAGACGCACGCGCGCGCACACACACACACACACACACACACACACACACACACACACACACACACACACGCACACACAGAGTGGTAGCTATACTGTACCTGGACTGGGGCCATCAGAGCAGGCTTTGTCTGTGTGGAGTCACCGCAGTGGAAGATTTCTCTGTGGGACCAGATTGTAATTGACCCTGTACGATGGTCTGGTGATTCACTGGGCAGTAGCACAACATGTAGGTCTTTATGTCGCACATATTATCAATAATGCCGGACGGTGCCCTCACATGAACACACGCACACGCATGCGCGCGCATGCATATTGCATGCATAATACATGCATGCATATGACACAAGCAGGTGTGGGAATATACCCATTAGAAGAAAAGTGCACTAATGCTATTAAAATGTCAGGTCTAATGAAGCCTGTGTGAGCTTGTAACAATCAGCCTTTTGGATTAGAAAGGAAAATCATTAACTAAAGGAAAAAGACGGGATCGGCAGGTTTTTAGCTTAGTGAAACTCACATATTTAATAACTGACAAATCAATCAGGAAATACAAAACACTTGCTTCTATCCCTAACTCTCTCCCTGTACCAAAATAATAAACAAACAACCCAACAAAGTCCAAACTTCCGTTCCCCCCCAAATCACATCATCAGTTGTAAACAACAAACAAAACAAGTTCGTCACGTGAGGCAGGCGCTTTAAAGCAAGAATGTGCGTGACCGTCCTCCTCTCAGCACGCTCCCACAGTATAGTTCCTCAGATCCACATGAAGCGAAAGTTAGGGGTACCCCAAACTATAATCCACCGGCAATCCAACAGAACACAGATTTATCTCACCCGCGATGCTCCTCGTTGACCGGCAGTCCACTGATGGATCCAGCGCCGATGACGCAGTCTCCCCAGCGTCCCAACACGGCCACTTACTCCGTGCTTGGCTGAGCTCAACAGTTTGTAAGTTTAGGCTGCAGGTTACCAGTAGTTAGTTAATGTAACTTTGACACTAACCACAGACCCTGGCGCCTTTGAGATCTCCTCCTTCCACACCCGTTCACACTAGTACACAGGTCTCCCCTCTCTTCCCGCACCATACCCTCTATTTGTCAAGTAGCGTGTGGCAGCAATCACTCATGCTAATCAGACCCATTACCTCCCACATGAATTGGAAGGGCACATATCATCGGGTTTCACATGTATTCATATCACACGTATACAATCGCACACATTGGAAAAGCAGATAATAATAATATAATGTGCATTTGTCACAAGCTGGCTTCTATAAATACGGAGTTGACTTTATCTGAAAATACAGAGGCTGACATTATATCTGTGTGAAACAAAAGAGGGACTCACTTCCCTTATCCATTGTTCTGACATCAGCAAAGACCTCTACTGCGGTGAATAGAAATGTCAGTTTAGATCAAGCTTTTTATCTCTCCGTCTCTTCCTTTCTTTTTCACCTGTGTCTCTTTCAATATATCGCTCCCTTTCTCCCTCTCTTTAGTATACTCCTATCTTCTTTTTCTGCCATGACTTTCCTCCCTGTCTCATTGTTTTTCTGTCTGGATTCTTGATCTATGGCCATTACATCAGACTATGAAATCAGGTACTGTGACTGGAGGCTGACAAATGGTGGCACCTAGCGGGGACACTTGCTACAGTAGGTCACCTTCCATCAGGGACGGGCAGCCACAATGGTAGTGGTGGGGCTTCTTAAGAACAGAGTTGAGACGTGCATATACTATGAGCATGTACCAAATGTCATATGATGCCACATCATGCCAGTATATAGAAAGTTTCTATATACTGGCATGATGTGGCATGCGGAAGAGATGTGCTTTGGTAGTAAATCAGGAACACTGCTCCTAAGATCGGTACTCCCGTGGACAGGTACAGTACATTTGTGCTCCTGGATCTATTCTACGATGGGACTTCATTGTCCTTGACCCAAGCCAAGGGCTGCGTAACACCCGTGGACACGCGGAAAAATAGAGCACGCGCAAAAAAAGATTCACGTGCGGAGCGTACGCACAACCTGCGCACCGCAGCCATGTTCCATTGATTATAGTGGCAGCATACCGCTGCAAAGCCAATTCCGTCCCCAGTCGCACTGTCACCTCATTGAAGTGAGATGTGAGACCCTGGAACTCAGCCAGGGAATTGGCTCTGACCGCATAGCAGCGACATCCTGCATGTGCGAGCGTTGTGAGAGAGAGATGCTGTGTGTATATGATAGTGTAAGGCAGACATGACTTCTCTTTTCAAGGTTGCCATGGAGACCGAGCACTGATTAACTGATTACCCTGCTAATGAAGCCTTAATTACTGTTGTTACCCAGGGGAGGATTCAATATACGTACGTGTGTGTGTGTGTGTGTGTGTGTGTGTGTGTGTGTGTGTGTGTGTGTGTGTGTGTGTGTGTGTGTGTGTGTGTGTGTGTGTGTGTGTGTGTGTGTGTGTGTGTGTGTGTGTGTGTGTGTGTGTGTGTGTGTGTGTGTGTGTGTGTGTGTGTGAAACTTGTGCATGTATGCCTGTGTTCTGTATGTGTAATTATACAACAGGTCGTTTCGAGGAAGCAATCTGATTGGTTGAAACTGCTATCCGTGCTTAAACGAGAATGATGGAACGCCTAATCAAAACATAAAAATCAGCTGTTCTGTTCACCCAGAGAATTATGATTAATCATTAAAGAATTATGATTTCTTTAGCGAATATCTTATTTTTTGTGTTTACACTTGTGAGTGTGTGTATGTTAGAAAGACAGAATGAGTATATAAAGGAGGCATTGGAGAATTAAATATGCTCTGCAACTCTGCATTTGATACAGCACCTTTTCCAAAGTATGTTTCACATTTACCGATTCACACTGTTGGCAGTCATTCTTGTAACTAAGGATTAGTTAGTGCACTGGTTCTCAAACGTGGGGGCAGGGACCCCCAGGGGTCCTTGAGGGCGTGCCAAGCTTAGAGTACATATTAATAGAGATGGCACCCGATTTCTCCTCCCATCCACTTGCATTAAGTTGCTCTAAAGCGCAGATGCATTCTGGGATGGATTGGACCCAAACACATGAATGCGCTGCCGTTGACTATCATTGCACGCGTTCACATGCGTTCACGTATGAAACAGCGCTCACGTGTCATCATGAACGTGCGCAATGATAGTCAACGGACCAGCGCGTTCATGTGTTTGGGTCCAAACTGCAATACCAAATTCGGCCACTATGTCCATTTCGCCTCAGGGTTTTCTCCGGGTGCCGTCTCTATTCATATTTACTCTAAGGTTCCAAGGGGCCTTCACCAAAACGTCTAATCACTTCAACCTTATGTTATAACTAGTTAGGCTATTCGAAAATAGCCTACAAGCAATTTGTAGGCTAAGTTAACACCGCCTTGCGACACGTGAGCTTGTGTAGATCCACTGTTTTTTAAACATCTTGCAAAATTGCATTACATTTGGAATAACTTTCACTTAACGGCACAACATATTTTCAGAGATTTACATGCATATTAATTTGGGGGTCCTTGACAGGAAAATGTTTGAGAACCACTGAGTTAGGGGAATTTCTTATTCATGGACACTTTTGACATGATGCCAGGAGGTGTGGCTGTCCTTCTGAGAACTCTGCCGTCTCATATCTCTTTTTTAACATCATACCTTACTTCTGCCACTTCTTGGATTACTTCTGTTATATCCACTAAAAATAAAAAAGGGGGCCTAAGTTGTTCATTCTTCTTATGTCTAATGAATTATGGTACCCCTTTTCATTACACAATTGTAGGTTTAGTATTATCCTACAGCAGGCTAAACTCATGTTTGGTATCATTGTATCATTTTTATCACCAGATTACAAGCACATGACACACACTAATGTGGCGAATGCAGGGGTAGCAAATCATGGTTTCAATTCAAGCCATCACTAAATATCCATTCCATCTTGTGTGTTCATTTCCTTCTCCTCTCGTCTCCCTTCAGCCTAATCCGTCCAATAAGCTAGCAATCATCCACATCCTGGGCCTGCTGTCCAATCTGTTCACAACGCTTGACATCAGCAAGCAGGAGGACGAATCTGGGGAGGGCTCCGCACCGCCTGTTAAAACAACACCGCCCCCACCCGGACCAAACCCGGTCAGTCAGACAAACCAGCACCTTGATCACCCTTAACAATCACAATCATCGTCATCATTAGAATTACGAGGCACCAGTGTTATTGCCAACAACGTGTTTCCTTAATGTGTGTGTGTGTGTGTGTGTGTGTGTGTGTGTGTGTGTGTGTGTGTGTGTGTGTGCGCGTGTGCGTGTGCGTGTGCGTGTGCGTGCGTGCGTGCGTGCGTGCGTGCACATTCCCTTGTCAGGTGGTGGTGGTGTTGCAGCAGGTGTTCGCTCTCATACAGACCGTGCTCAGCAAATGGCTCAATGACTCACAGGTGGTAGAGGTAAGTTTTACACGCACAAACACACCTCACTCATTCTCTCTTTCATTCATTCAAGGCCTGTCTGTGCTCCAGTCAGTGTGTTTCTAATGGAATATTATGACCTTTCACTACTACTATAGTACTGCATATGTCTGCTTGTCCCTCAAGGCGGTGTGTGCCATCTTTGAGAAGTCTGTGAAGACTCTGCTACACGACTTTGCTCCCATGCTGACTCAGCTGAGTGAGATGCTGGGACAGATGTACAGCACTATACCACAGGCCTCGTCTCTGGACCTCACACGACAGGTACACACACACACACACACACACACACACACACACACACACACCACACACAACGCAAAAAACATGTAGACTATAGGGTTAGGACTACAAGCTGTGACAATGTTTTGATTGACAGTCTTGACGTTTCAGATGGTGCATATCTTTGCCAGCGAGACAGCTCACTTCCCACCCATCAAGGCTCTGTTTGAGCTGGTTACCTCGATTACACTCTCCATCTTCCAGCAAGGTATGGGATCCAGCAGGGGAGAGGGCTGTGAACAGTGTGGGAAAGGTTTCGGGCTACTTGTAGATATGTGACAACTTCAGTTTCCTTTTTTGGTGGTGGTGGTGTATTTATTTTTTGTTTATATTATATTGCCAGATGTTTCTCTCTCTCTCTCTTGGGAGGAAGTTATGTCAAATGTAGCAGCGGGGTGTGGGGAGGAGAAAACACGAGCAAGTTCCTCCTGCTGTCAGGTACGGCAAGGGGCGGCTTTAGCCCCCTCTGGTGGAGGCTTAGCCCCCCCTAAGCCCCCCCCTCAAAACAAGCCCAATTGACTGACTTCTATGTAAACCAAGATTCATTAGCCCCCCCTCTAAATAGCCAGCCCCCCCCCCCCCCCCCCATAGCACCCCCAGTCACAATGTTCTGGAGCTGTCGCTGCCTGCGTTCCCCTAGGACTTCTCACTGTGCGTGTCTGCTGCGGTCCACATGAGATTGACGTTCTGTTTCTACAAAACAAAACCAGGGGATATTTAAATAGCTCATAGCCGGGGTTACGTTTGACATTGACAAGCGGACAAGCTGCATTTGTTAACACAGTCAGCCCTTCAATGTTTGCAGGTATTACATTACTCATTTTTCTGAGTGAGATGGAAGTGCAGGCTGGTCTTTATGACATTGATTTGCTGAAGTGAGTAAAATGCAAATTGCTTCCATTTTCCATTACTTCTGCACAGTTCAGTGATTAGAGAGATTATTAACATAACAAACACAATGTGTATTTCCATTGATGTTTGACTGATGGCATTATACAAGATGAAGATATCTCTATCAAAAACACTTTGATTTTACAGTGCGTCGCAGACACATTTCTTACAATGTTTACAAGGGCCAATCAGAAGACGTTCCATGGCTTTAGCCCATTTTGGGCGGGAACCCCTTTTTGGTGTTAGCATTATGTTATGCTTTAGCTATTGAAAAATAGCAGATCTACAAGTTCATAGCGCGCCACCGAGTGGCGCGCTATGAACTTGTAGGTCTGCTATTTTTGAAAAATCGTGAAAATGCGGCACAAATATTTGAATATATATTCTTTCAGAAGACTTTTTTTTTTTTTTTCGACGTCAGGCCTAAATGGGTGAAGTGCCCCCCAGGCCAGTGATATTACATTCAGCATGAACAAAGTGTAATCCTACCTATATGCTCTAGAGCAGTGGTTCCCAAACGTTTTGGCTCAAGACCCCAGAAAATAAATTAGACGTTTGCCCGGGGCCCAAAATAGTGAAAATATAATATCTAAAAGCTCACAATGCGTCGCGAGCTTGTACATCGGCTATTTTCACCACTACTTAAACATTTGTTTTCTAATTTATGGAATTTCTTAGATTTTTCTTTTATTTCTTCATGAAATTACTGACAATCATTGAATTGTTTTTTAATTCACGAAACATTTCAAAAAATATTATAATTATTATAATGATTTTGAAAAATTATAATAATTAAAAACATAAAGGGACCCATAAAAATGTGTCCACGACCCACAGATGGGTCCTAGTTTTGGGGAACCAGTGTTCTAGAGAACTCTAGGCCTGCTCCTCTCCCCTTTTTGTCGTCTCCCTCATCTACTCCCCCTCCTTTAAATGGTTTAAAATTTAAGTAGTACAGTATCGCTGTAACCAGTAGCTTTTTTTCAGTTGCCACAGTCCAGACGGTGCTGTGTTGGGACCAGAGTCGGCCACTCCGTTGCAATCCTCTGAATAAGCCCTGTGTTTTTAATGCTTTCCTGGTGTGTATGGGTTAAAGGGGAACAATGGAACTTTCTTAATAGACAAACATGCTTTGTGTACAAAAGTGTGGTTAATTGAGCACTGCATGTGCTTGAACCCCAATAAATGTTGAAGTAATGTTTATGGACGGATTTCCGTTCAGGCCCCTTGGCCTGTGGTGCTGCCCCACCCCTTGATTGATTTAACAGGATAGATTCACTGTATCTCAGGTAAACGGACTCCCAGGCAATCATGCATCCATCATTGGCTTCGCTACAGTACGTCTCTTAGAAATCCTAAACGTTGTCAATGTGTACTTGCTGGAATGCCCAGAGATGGTTGCATAGGCTGGCTGTTCCTAAATTTGTGTTCTATGTCATCCCTTGTGCGGCGCTGCGTATGCTGGGTAATACAGAATGTGACACACAACTAACTCTGTTGGACCTGACTTTGCTCCGTAGCACACTTTTGTTTAAAAAAGGAAATGCTATCCAAAAGTTTCATTGTTCACCTTTTTAAAATGGAGCCGTGTGTGGAAGAAGGGACAATGTGCAGGGATCCCATGTGGCTTTTGGGAACAAATAAAGCTGGGCAGATACTGCAAGTTTGTTCATTGTTATTCTGAATGCACTGCTCATCTTCTAATGTGGCTTCTTCATTGCAAAGGAAAAGTGCCAGTGGTTTCCACAGGAGGAATCTTTGGTTTAAAGCTGCTATAAGCAATAATATGCCAACATTGTAATGGTATTTTTATTTATTTGTTGGTATTCAGACAGCCAGCAATGGGTAAAACGCTCCCACATAAAGATTAGTCTCTGTGACACATCTAGGGGCCACAATCTGATCATTCAAAGATTTTCCTAGAAGCTTTGTCATTGGTCGATTTGCCTGTCTATTTAGTCATTTCGACCGGGTTTTTTCAAAGCTTCTAGGAACATCTTTGAATGCAGATTGTGGCCCCTAGATGTGTCACAGAGACTACATTCTTTTTGGGAGTGTTTAACTCATTGCTTGCTGTCTGAATACCAAAAAAAAACAAAAGAACAAAGTCATTAAAATGTCGACATATTATTGCTTATAGCAACTTTAAATGTTGTTTACTGTAAGTGTGCATTCCTCATCATCTGTTTGATGTTTAATCTGTCTTGTAGTCTGTGTCCAGTAAGGGAGGGTTGTGTGTACAAGGTTGGTCTTCCTCACACTGGGACAGAGAGAAGGGGGTTTGATTAAGTGGTTCAGAACTGACCCTTCACTGTAACCATATTTCCCTTGAGGCACTTGATTTTACATCTGAGATAGGAACTGTGTGTATGGAGGGGGTGTGGGGGGGATATGTGATTCTGGGGGTAATGGGAATTATTTGGGTATTAATACCCCTATCTTTCTACCAAACTGTCGCAGTAACAGAGGTGCCTCCTGGGTTCCCACTCCAAACCCACTTTTATTTTTTATTTTTTTTAGGTTTTTATTTTTCTCCTCTCGTTAATTATTTTTATTTTAATCAAAATGACCCATGTCTTCGTCCTCTGCCTGTTTTCTGTTTGTTCTCTGTTTTTTTTTTCTCGAGACTCTGCCAAGCTTCATATGCCCCCCACCCCACCCACCCCCACCCCTCTTCTCCTATTTGTTCCCTTACTCACGTGTGGAATTATTTCAATGAGATATTTTTTGTTCCCTTATTTCTACATGACTGTTGAATCTATTCAGTTGCTGTTTGTATCTTATTCTTATATTCTTATGATTTCTTAAGTTTCATCTTTATTATATTTTAGGACCCAGGGATCATCCTGATATTGTTGATTCATTTATGCAACTCCAAGCTCAGGTGTGTTTTTGGTTTCTTATTTCATCCACTTTGGGTTTCTCTTCTCTATTTCATCTCTCTCCCTCTCTCTTTCTCTCTCAATTTCTCTTTTTTCTACCTCTCTCTACCGCTGTCCTTTTGTTACCGGGTCCGAGGGTGGCCCGTCATGTAGGCAAGGCTGTGGAATGAAGCCTCAAGGGAAATGTTTGAACTAGAGACCAAGTCTCTCCTCAAACGCTCTTCATTCTAACCAAGTCACCTTAACGTGCATGTTCAAATTGTGGATTTAACTAATATTGGGTCATTGGGATCATACTAGGTTCGTTAGGGATTTTCGTTTACCCACAAATTGGTATTTATATATATCTTTAGCCTAAACCAACAGTTGGTGAGATATTGTTTACCCAAGATAATTTATTTTATTTTTTATTTTTTTGATCAAAGTTTCTTAATTAATTTTCAAGTCACATGAGTCAAAAATAGCATACAAATTTTTCTTGAACTTTTTACCCCCCCCCCTCCCCCCCAGAGTATCTTGTACCATTAACAATGAAATAAAAGGCACATACAAATATACATATACATATTCAAAAATAGAAGAAATCAATCATATATTAGACACAATATGCAAACAAATAATAATAATAATAACAATAGCAAAAATAAAATATAAAATAAAATAAAAAACAATTACAGTAGGGTCAGTGTAATGAGTTAAGGATTGTTGATGTCAGCCGCGTTCATCCTCTCAACATGTGTTAAAAAAGGTTGCCAAATGGTGTAAAATTTTAAATCACCAGCGAACCCCCTTGTGGAGTAGCGAATCTTCTCCAACGTCAAATGATGTAAAACATCATTAACCCAAGATTTAAAAGTTGGTGGTAATTTTTCCTTCCATTTAAATAGTATTAGCCAAAAATCAGCAATCCCCCCCTACCCCCCCAAAACAAAACAAAAATAAATCAGCATGCCCTCCCGTGACGTCATTTGGCAGCCACACTTGGGCCCAACAATTAGCATTCACCCTGTGAAGTCATGTGGCAGCCACACTGGGCGCCCCTCACTTCACACAAGTGTGATTCTCGTAATTCGTATGCCGTTTCAGTTACTGTAGGTCAGTGTAGAGAGACAGGAAACCAAGAGTGGAGAGACATACTGTAGGAGACAAGAAGCGGGGTCGGATTCAAATCCCCCGGGTCCTGTGCTTATGGTCTCATGGTCTGTGTGCGGTGTAACTGGCCGGGCTACCCGGTACCCCAAGGTCAGGGTCAAATGATTGTATCCAAAGCTACATTTAGAGTTTCACTTAAAAAGTGCCTAATGGTGCAGAGAGATGAAGTGCTGTCCACACCAAGCACCATCTACAACTCATCACGGTTGCCGTTCTAGTTTTGATGGTGGTTAGAATTATTTTTAAAACCATATTATTATTTATAGTTATAGTGCTGCTCAGTATGGAATGAACACAGAAATCACAACAAAAATCTACGGTGACGTTGTCAATTAAGTTTATAGATTCCGTTCTTAAATATCTTAGATAGCACATTTGAGAAATGTTTACTTGGAGCCATGATTAAATTGTTTAAATTGATGCTAGCCTGTCAGGAACTTAAATAAATAGAAGGTAGGGCTGCATAATATAGAAATACAGAAAACGTAATATGTACATTGTTTTTATGAGGACTTTGAACATCACACAGCTATAGTAGGGGGTACATCTTCTGATTGATGAGCAAAATCCAGGTGACTGGTTAGAACCTCAGAGCCCAGGCCTCCTCGGAAATCATTCCAGCCCAGAGCCAATCAAAGCCCAAATTAATTAATATTCAACTAATATTAATCAATTAAGACGAATTGGCCGTTTTATGTTTTATATTTTTGTCTCCCTTCTTCATTGTTCCTCCTTTTGTTTTCTATCTTTGGATAGATCTGACCTTCATCTCTCTCCCTCTCCCCTCTCTCCCTCTTTCCACTCCATGCTGAATGAGTTCATTATTATGAGATGAGTTGTTATTTCTCTTTATCTGCACATGTTAATTACTTACAGACTTCTGTTGCATATTCAATCCAGACAACCAAGAGTCAGAAAGAAAGTACAAAATATAGATTTTTCAAAACAAAACCATCATTACCTTTAGTTTGACTTAAGTTTCCAATGATTTTGAATGTTTGATTTTTTGCAGTTTGTTTGTTATACCCGCTGAGCTCTGCAATGGAGGATCTCTGTATATGAGTTTGGATATAGTATCTATTGTCTTAAGAGAGAGTAGAGCAGCCTGGTACGCAGATCTGCTCTCAGTCTCCTTATTGTCTTCAGATCTGGTTACCAGGCTTATCGGGTTTGGTGGAAAACAGTGTTGTGAAGGAAGATATGAGTTGCATTTTTGTTTGGGGGAGCAAGGAGCACCCCTGGGTTTGGGCAACAACAACATACTTTGTTCCATGTTTTTGTCTGCCCTCTAGGCTCTCAAAAGGAAGCCTGATTTGTTCTTGTCTGAGAATCTAGACGTGAAAGCAGTGTTCCACTGCGGTAAGTTTTATACTCGCACTGAATCGATATGTGTTGTGTTTCTCCCATGCCTATAAAACCAGCACCTCATCCTAATTGCAGCTCAAGTTGAAAAATATTTGGAATAATGTCTACTGATTGCTGCCCACCATGTCCCGTTTCTAGGAATCCTGTCACTCAAATTTCCTGAGGCGCCGACAGTGAAGTCCACGTGCTTGTTTTTTGTGAGCATACACACTATCTTTCTATCACATCACACATGGCAAAATGACACCTCCTATGCCAGTATTTATAGTTGATATAGTATAATTAATAGAGGTGTAATATGATACATTTTAACAATGATGCGATATGTATCACGATACATAGTTGATGTACATGGACGATATTGGTTCATTCATGGCAATTAGATTAGATGTCTTTATTTTCCACAAGGGACAATTGTTTTGCTGAGGTCAATACATACATTCAGGACAATACATAAATAATACAAATACAATAAAACACGATACGATTCAATGATTTAAAATCGATACAGTAACTATTTAACAAAGAAGTAAAGACATTATATTTGAACACATACAGTATGGACAAACCAGTAGTACCTTGACATGAACACAGAGAATACACATTTATATCCATAGACAAAGTGTAGCGAAATTGAATGGAAAGTAATTAAACCCCTCTTCTTTTTTCTTCGTAAAATTGCAAAATTCCATGCTATATTGATGTACCATATAGGAGAGATAACAGGCAAACATTGATCAAAATAACAATTCTACATACTCTAATTGTGATCAAAATAACATTTCTTCTACATTCTCTAACTGAGAAGAACCACTGTACTATATAATCCTTAGACTGCTGTATGCTGATTGTACCCTTTGCGTCGTCCCTTAGACGGAGTTGCTGCCCCGCTGCTCAGATGTGCCCCCAGTGGCCAGGGTGGTGCAGGAAGACGGCAAGCTGTTGGTGCAGGCCATGCTAGAGGTGAAAGGCAGAGGGTTCTAACTCACATCATGGCACTACTTATCTATACCGACACTTTTATTTATACCTCCCGTGCACTTGTCCCCATTCTTCCCCTCTAATTATCACGTCCCTGATGTAAAATGTCCGCCTCACTCTCTTCCCTCTCCAGGGGATTGGGGGAGGAGCCTCCAGGAGTCTGATGGACCAGTTTGCAGAGGTGCTCTTCAGCATGAACAAGCACTGCTTTGCCCTGCTCTCCGTGTGGCTAAAGGAGGCACTGCAGCCTCCAGGGTTCCCCTCCGCACGTTTGACCACTGAACAGAAAGACACCTTCTCACAGCAGATACTAAGGTAGTGCACGCGGCACAGTCGTTGTGGCAACTTGTGGGAGGTGCGTGGGTCGTATCTATATTAAGCCTGAGTTATACTTGGGTGTTCGCGTGCATCACACACTGAAAATAGCCAGTCCACAAGCTCACAGCGGATCGCAGAGTGGCGCGTCTTGTACTCTAGCGACATCTGTGTGTAACTAAGTAAACATCAGACTTTAACCTGTTACACTTGATTTATTTAATTTAGTATGATGTTTACACTTGATGACAGGGTTGGTAGCTAATTAGTTCATTTCAGTTGGCCAACCGCATGTTCATAGCTGCAGGCCTGTCAAATCATTTCTATGTGACATATTTCCTCTGTCTCCATCTCTTCTACATCCCGCAGAGAGCGAGTAAATAAACGGAGAGTGAAGGACATAGTAAAGGAGTTTACTCTTGTGTGCAGAGGGCTCCACGGCACAGAGTACGCAGCGGAATACTGAAACCTGACCCTTGAACTTTGACCTAACCGTGACCTCTGCTCTCAGTGCGAAACAGCTGGATGCCCCACAAACCCCAACAGTGAACATTTCATTTCACGATTGTAACAATACAGTAGCTGCCCCCTCGCCACAAGACTAGAGATGGAACCATTCCAGTACAAGCCTGCCATTGGATGAACGGATGAAGAGTGCTATCAACTCCACAGTGGATTTAGGGAGGCTGCTCTCTATGCTCTGGCTCTGCTTACTTTACATTCTTCGTCTTTCTTTCTTTCTTTCTTTCTTCCCATTTTCTGTTTCTCCCTCCATCTCTTACTTTTGAGTATTCATTTTGAGTGTGTTGAAGAGCGCCGAGCAGAACTCCCAGCATGCTCTCTGTTCATGCCTCGTCACCCCCCCCCCCCCCCCCCCCTATCTCTCGTTCTGCCTAGATCTTCTGTGGCTATATGGCTGTTAACTGGTGTTTAGCATTCTTCTGAAATGGGTTTTCGTACCGTACATAGCTAGTTGATCTCTTATTTATTCAGATGAAATATATATGTACTGTATATGTATGCATATATAGAAACATGGGGTTGTGTCGTTCCTGCAGCTGCTAATGTGAAGAAAGGATGAATGACAGGAGGGTACTCTGCAGACACAAACATCTATACATACCATATACACCATATCCTGCCCCCCCATTGCTCCTTGCATTTGCCAAATTATGTCATGTGAACTTGTTGTTTTATTTTATTATTTTTAGATTTGCCTTTTGAGGGGCAGCTGTCTACAAGTGAACATAATATGAAGACCACTTCATCACTAGGCAGGCAGTCTGTCTGCTCTCTCCTTCCCAGCCTTTATATCTATGGGCCAGTACCTCATGCACATGCCACACAGTCCTACTGGAGTCCAGTGGTTCTCAAAGTGGGTGTCGTGATGCCAAGTCCAGGGTTGCTGCAGAATATACTTGTATGGAATATGTGAATATCACTTCAGTTTAACCACTTAAACTCTCTATACTAGCCGGAACCACCAAACCTCGCAAAAATAGCCGATCTACAAGCTCACAACGCAATGCGTTGTGAGCTTGTAGGTCTGCTATTTCTGTATGTTCCCCACCAGAATGGGGATGCTGGGGTTCAAGTGGTTAAATGTCAAGTATGAAGTTATTTTCCATCTGCCGTAATGGAAACTTGTGACACATACTGTATCTTAGGGGGAAATATTTTACATATTTACATACCGTAATACGACATAAAGGTTCTATAAAGTAACAATGAAATTCAGGGGTGCCTTGGATGAAAAAAAATGTAATTTAGAACGGTGACCTGAGCCAAAAACGTTTGAGAACCACTGCTGTAGCCTGGATGTAGAATGTGGACTTCATGTATTGGTCCCTTGGGGAAAACGGTGCTGCTTTGGGAGGTGGTGTTGAAGTGAGAAGGCAGGGAGAGGGAAAGAAGGGAATTGAGTGATCAGAGGAATTAAATAGTCATGACTTTGGACTGTATAGTCACTGTAATAATAGAAGATTATTAATTGAGTTGATGGAGTGCATATTAACAAACACTTCTCGTGTGTGTGTGTGTGTGTGTGTGTGTGTGTGTGTGTGTGTGTGTGTGTGTGTGTGTGTGTGTGTGTGTGTGTGTGTGTGTGTGTGTGTGTGTGTGTGTGTGTGTGTGTGTGTCTGTCTGTACATGTATGAGTGGATTTGTGCGCACAAATGTATTGTTTTCCACTTGTTCAGTCAGTGCACTTATATTGGACCTTAACGTGCATCACTTCCTCCTGTATTTGTAAAAGGAGGGCCGCCCCATCCATTTCAATTTCACCACTCTTCATAGACTCCTCGTTTTGTTAAAGAGGACTGACCTGGCATGCCCAGTATATCACTAGCATTCACACATACCTTGTCGCCCATAAAGTTTCCCTGTCATTTGGAATGACTGACCAGTAACCAATGACCACCAGTGACTAGACTAATCTAGCCATAATTACGACATGTCAAACTGCACACCTTACTGCTCTTAACAGACGCTCGTGAACAAGCTACCTGAATCCCTTTCACTGGTCTTTGTGGCCGCCTTGGAGAGGGCCAGGAAGGATTAGATCAGTCTTTGTGGCCGCCTCGGAGAGGGCCAGGAAGGATTAGATCGTCTTTGTGGCCGCCGTGGAGAGGAGAGGGCCAGGAAGGATTAGATCGTAATGTGAAAGCAACAACAACAACAACAGTATGTAAATAGAAAGAAACGTTGGAACAGGAACCAAAGCAAAGCGGTCTGAAACCCTCCGTATTGTAGAAACCTGTCGATAACATTGATGTGACTGCAGCAGCTTAGTTACAGCTATACCGTGGCGTGTACTTACTGTACTACTATACCAGCAGACGTGTGGTGAACATTTTGCCTCAATAATGTGCATTGTGGTCTGGTCTCTGACTGCTATCTCAGTCTAACCCTTCTGGCATCAGATCCAAGGTACCTGCAGACATGTAGCATGTATGTGTTTTGTGGGGCTGGGGGTTGCAGGGTGTTAGAGAAATTCACAGAGTGTTGTAACACTGTAGGATGGATTTGTTTTATGTTGAAACTACTCGAGACAACATACATGCAGCTCTAGAATTGGCTGTCCTCTGTTTTGTCTGGATTTTAATCGATATAATTGTTGGAAAAGGTTCATAAAATTGATCCTATAGGTTTGACTATATGGGCAGTCTTATGAAAACTGGGAAAATGTTATGTCACTCTTGAGAAGAGGATGTTGAGGGGAGGGAGATACAAAATGTATATTGTTTCCTTTTTTGTACCTTGCTTTAATTTATTAAATATATCTAAGACTGCAGCTATTTGTGTGGGAGTTGATTATTCCATTCAGTTGATTAGGTCAACTAAAACGGATGTTTATACAACATGCTCAACACATTCAACATGCTTTTAACTCATTTTGGAAAAAATAAAAGTGCAGTTTTTCTCGTGAAAATAGAGGCTAGAGGCTGCACGATGGCAGCCCATCAGTCAAGCTGCGTCACCAATATATACTTGCACTCCACTACAATTATTTGAACACTTTAGTAGTTACTTTGTATATTTAATTATTTCAAAACCTTTACCACTTAAGCCCTATATAATATATATACATTTGGCCATTTGAAAATAGCTGATCTAGAATGTGACACATTATGATCTTGTAGAGCAGATATTTTCAAATGATTTCTTTTTAATATACATTTCATATTTGAAAACTTGTGAAATGGAACATTCTGCATAATGGGTACTTTCCTACTTTTTGTACTTTAGGTACATTTTGATACCAATACTTTGTACTTTCAAGTTGAATTCTGGACTTTTACTTGTAACTAACAGTCAGACTGTCAGAGTATTTCTATATTTTACTTTTCCAAAATCTCCATCACTGACGGAGGGAGGGAGGTGCACACGCATGCGCATCCTCCATCCTTGTGCTCACACGCACACACGTGGGTCCACTGAGGTCTAAACAGAGAGAACTTAGAGAACCTAGAGAAGCACTCCCTGCAAACCATAAAGTCCATTCAAAACTTCACTTCTGTAAACTGGGTGAGTTGTTTTCAGCATTTCTACAGGCAACATGTTGCCGCATTTATAATCTGATTATCTGAAGATACTTTTAAAACCGTTACCACGTCAGATACTAGCTCGCTATATTGCTAAAGTTTTACATTGTAGCCAACTTTGCATCATCAGAGACAAAAACAACGTGTGAACTGTTGTCAACAAATCGCCACGGTAGCAACAGTCAGCCATATTAGCCGCAACATGTACTGTATCTATTCTAAAACATAGCTGATTCTATAAATCAATGTAAGAACAAAGTACGTTCGTTGCTCCAGATAGTTAATTTCATGTCGGTCTGTAAGACTGTAGACATTAGGCTGCTATGTCAGATGCTAAGCAGTGTTGCCAGATTTTGTGAGTGAATTCAGTGAAATTCACTTTGCCGTAGTATCATTGATCAACTATTTATTAATAGCCAGATCTACAAGCTCAGCTGTGAGCTTGTAGATTTATATTTTCAAAATAAATAAATGTAACACCTTACACCAATTTTGATTGGGATCCCAGGCTGGCGGTCCGCACTCTGCAGAGTCGCAGACATGCATATTAATTTGGACATCCTTGACATAAAAATATTTGAGAACCAATGGTTTAAAACATCAAAGAGCAAGCCCAAATAATCAACTACACTTAAGAAACAAGCTCAAAATAAATAAATAAACAAACTAATAAAAATTACAAGGTACTTTACAGAAAAAACAAGCCCAATGGTGCTTATAATAAGCAGACTTGGCAACACTGATGCCAAGCATTGGTCTTCAAAGCCAAGCTAGCCCATTGAGTTGAGTGTCTGCATTATGTGTGTTGTTAACCAATAACAAAAATCTGCTGATAGCTATAATTGACCATGCGGAATGTGTGCCTTGTGAGGCAACATGCACACAATCAGGATGACCCATGTCCCTCTGGCTATGGAGGCAATAGAATGAACTACTATATAGTATGAAGTCTTCTACTCTATGCCATAGACAAAATTAATATAGTAAATAGGTAAGAAATAAAGTTGCTACACTTGTACATTTTGTACATACTGGTAACTGGTATATCGGCCAATGTAACAAACGCTATTTTGAAAATCGTATGAACAGACAATTATTTTGTTCATTAACATTTTTGTGTAATTTAAATACCGTATGTGAAACATTAGGGATGTATTTTTGAAATGTATTTGCATTTTTGCACATTACACCATAAACACCTACTTTATAACACTATACTGGATGAATAAAGGTGCATACTGAATTTTATTTGGTGTAAACCCAAATCCATACCACTCATTATGAAAGTAACTTTACTTTCTTAGATGCCTGGTGTTTCTAGTATGCATCCATCATCTACACATCATTTCTAGTTTACCACTTTGTGGTCTGAAGGTCAACTGCCGAGATCTCTTTGAGGCGAGACACACACACACACACACACACACACACACACACACACACACACACACACACACACTGACTCCACAAGTGTGTCTGTTGCAATTTGTATAGATCTGTCCTAATAAACCTAGATATAACCCCAGGCTTTTACACAATGTGATGAATGCTTGCTATATGATTGCACTCAACCTGGATTGGAAGCTAGCACCATAGGGACCATTTCTGAGATCAATTATTCATTGTTTATCAACACAACAATAGACTACCGATATGTGGCCACTGGCCAGTTTGTCCACTGATTTACTTTAGCCTGAATGGGCTGCTGTTTGTTTAGTCAGACAGACGGGTGTTAACCATTTGAGTCCGTAATCGCCAGTAATGGCAAATCTACGTGAGCTTGTAGATCGTCTATTTTTGGCAAAGCTATTTAGTGTAGACAGGGTAAAAAGAGCGGACCAAGTATAGAGCTGACACCGGTAAACAAAGTATTGGTTTACAGCGTCACTTTAAATCCATCATCACGTTGTTACCAAATCAAGGCCAAATTCAGAAAGTTCTATTATGTTTAGTTGTGTAAGAAATTAGAATTTGTTGCTATCGGGCAGAAACCGTGTGTTGCCATAATTTAACTTTTTGTGGTTTTTTTGTGTAAATTAACGCCCTAGGCCTAGTTCCTGCAAGCGTCGCTCAAAAGCTCAAAACTGCAAAGCGAGTAAGCGACACGTTTTGAGCTTGTAGATCTGCTACTTTTGATGCTTTTTAATTTGAATCCTAAAAAGTAACAGTTTTCGACATATGAGGTTTCCACCTGACAGAGACAATTGCTTTTGCAAATGGAAGTCTACCTGCCTGCTGCACACGACCCCCTTCTCATTCTACTCCCTCTCCAAAGCTTCCTGCCTCAGTTAGCAAATAAATAGGAAAGTAATATCATGGAAGGTCCTCAGATCTTGCTAATTAGGCTGGGCAATATGTTCATATTATATTGATGTTGTGATGATGATATGAGTCTAGATATCGCCTGGAATTTGGGGTATTTATTGTAATATTGTTTTATGGCACATGTATTGTTTATGCCTGGCTTTAATTGCTTGTGCTATATTTTTATGCTTTTTAAATACATTTTCTATAGACGATCTACAAGCTCACAGCGCATTGCATTGTGATGCATTGTGAGCTGATAGATCTACTATTAAAAAAAAATCACACCCGTGTGAACTGAGTGGTGTAAGGTCTTATATAGACTGATCAACTGTGGTCTGACGTAATGTCTGACGTAATGAAATCACACCCGTGTGAACTGGGTGACCATAGCAACCATGCTCATTTTTTGGTACGGACAGACAGACAGACAGACAGACAGACAGACAGACAGACACGTAAACTAACAAAGCCAGTCGTAGGAGTGGTTTACACCACTCAAAAAAAACAATAATATTGAGGTATTTGGTCAAAAACCTTGTGATTTGATTTTGTCCATATCTCCCATCCTACTTTTTATTCTAATAGTTTTCTGTGTCTCGGCTCTCTGTCAGCCATGCCTGTGGTGAGATTGTACAGTAGAGAGCCTGTGAGGGGGAGGGCATTACAGCGGGCAGCTCAGCTCTACCCCCAGCTGTCCATCACCACGGAACAGTGTTACAATGTAGAGCTGACTGGTGAGTAGCTCACGTACAATGTATGTGGCACATTTCACTTGACATGAAGGAGCTGGATCAATGCACCATTGTAAATAAATACTTTGACTTCACACACGTTTGTTTATTTATATACATATATATGTGTAAATGAATGCCTTACTTGATCATCCTACAGTGTCACAAAAAAGCATAAAAAAAGAAAATTCACAAGCGTTTTTAGCTTGCTACTGTACTTTTACTATTTTTTTATTTTAATCCTGAAAATTAACAGTTTTGGACATAATGAGGTTTCCACCCGACTCTCCCACAACTCTTTTCTCTTCACCAAACCCATCTTTTCTTAATCTCCGCATGACCTCTTTTCTGATATAATTTGTATAATTGTGCCACTGCCGTCATGCTTTTGTTTTAGTTTTGGAAGCCACGTTTTAAAAACAGTGCTATTCACACAGATTATAATCATCGTCTGCCAGCACTAAACAGTAAAATCCTATGCATTAATTTAATCATAAGAGCGTGACATGAGATCTCTTTGTGATCCTATTATTATTTACATCCTCTGTTACATTAAAGGAGTAGTTCACCCCAAAAACGTATTTTCTATTAATTACACACCCCATGAAGCCTTGAGTTCATGGAGATTTCTTTCTCGCATTCCTGAGACAATAATTTGATGACCGGTGGAGTCGATAATTTGAGTCTCTTACAGAGTCTCCTACAGAGTAAGAGTTATTGGCAAATTATTGGCCTAGAAATGCGACAAAACAAAAACATATCCATCAATTCAAGGCTCCGTGGGGTGTGTACTGTTAAATGTTTTGGGTGAAATGCAGGATTCTGCTGTGTATTAATGGGTCTGTTGTTTCTCTGCTACTGTGCAGGATGTGAGAGTCTGTCTACAGAGCAGAGGGAGGTCCTCCTCTGGCTCCTCCGTCCTCCCATGCAGACAGAGCCGCTGTCTGACAAACCATCCCTGACAGAGAGCGCTGGGGAGAGGCTGGTGGAGATTGGACCCAGGTAGCAAACACACGCGTGCGCACACACACGCACAGACAAAATAAGTCTAGACGCTTCCTTTTTTTTCACTTGTGGATGTGTTTCTGAATATTCTATTCAGTATACCGGCGGGCACCCTAGTGGTTTAAAGGAACACACGCCAGCATTTCTGCAAATATGCCTTTTGATATACGTACCAAGAGTCAGACAAGAAGATCGATACAGCTTTCAGACGTTAAAGTGGTATAGATCTTCTTGTCTGACTGGGGGGTAAGTACATCAATGGGAATAATTTGTAGAAATGTTGCCGTGTCGCTTAAACGTTTAAACCCTGAATGTACAAGGTTTTACCTGGCTGAGGCACCATGTCGTCCTTCCTGTTTTGGCTCTCCATCCTTATGGTTTTATTTGTGGCTATATACATTGAATGAATGAATGGTTTATTTCGATCTATTCAGTTTAGACAATTACAAAACATTTTAATTTTTTTATACACGATCGAAAAGGAATAGGCAGAAGCTTAAAGCTTATGTACTTACCCCCCAGTCAGACAAGAAGATATACACAGTACACTGTAACATCTCAGTGTCCATTCAACTTTGAGTGTACAAATGTAACTACCGGTAAATGCAGAGCTGTAAGGATTGTGAACAGCATATATATTGTAATCTGTATAGTTAAAAGCAAAAACACAATAGAGTAGTCTGGCTGTACTTTGCCTGTACACATTGACTCAATGAAGAGATTATAAATGACAGGGATAGATTAACAACAGTATATTATGTGTCTGGGCCGCCCTATTGTAGAGGTTAAAGAGCAGGGTTTTTTGGCCCAGGTACTGGAGCTTTAATCAGGCCTAATAATTTGAGCCGACTCGGCCCAGCCCGAAAAGGTTTTGCCCGGCCCGAAGCCCGTGAAATGATTGACACACTGGGCCCGGCCCAGCCCGAGATCCCGTTGTTGCAACAGCACATTGTTCTGACTCGCCCCATTACTAACCCACCCATTCCCTATTCCCTAACCCTAACTGCACACAAAGCCACATAATCGGAGTAACAAAGGCTGTTAACTTTATCTACTGTAATGCTCTGTCTCATCAGTCTGTGTGTGTAATGTGTCTATCTGCTGCTCTTCAGTTGTTCCTTCAGTTAGTTGCCATACATACAGCGTGATTAATGATTAGGTGTTAAGACAGGTCGCGTGTTATTTCTTTTACACAATCCATATTTAATGTGAAGAAAAATGTTGGGTGTCTGACAGGCACAAAGTACGCAAACAAGCAGTGAGTAACAGTTGATCTTTCATTTCTGTGAAGCTCTATTGAATGGAAAGCTAGCTACTGACATCCAATAGGACAATCAGTCAGACTCAGGAGATGCAGCTAACAAGAAATATGGAGTTAAAAAGTTAGGTTATCCAACTGATGACCCGTGCTAGTGGGACACCCTGGCCTGGAATAACAAATGTTTTAAGTTACTGCTACTTCCCATTTTCAAATGGCCTCATAATGTGATTCTGTTCTAGAATCTTTTGGAGAGTACTTATAACAGTTAAACAACATAATGAGACAGACACAATTCAGAGTTTCAGAGTATTGGAATCTTGTATTTGAATACGGAGCCAGCGTCAAGCATTTGCAACGGAACACCATACTGACTCAACTCAGCTCAGTCAGACTTCAGTTTAAATACTTATAAATAAATATTTCCTATACCCCCCCAGGGCGTAGGACAATGAAAAGACCATCCCCCTCAGTCCACAAGTCACAGGTCAAATGTCAGTAAAGATAATAATGGGACAGAAGTGATTTGATCTCCTTAAATGTATAACTTAGGTATTCCACATTTCCTCGACAATTCCTACTATACAGTACGTATGACTTGGATCTTTGCTGTGTTCTATTGCAGATTGAACTTCTCTACTGCATGGTCCACTAATGCCGTGTCCATCTGCCACAGCACTGGCCTCACTAACGTTACACGAGTTGAGCTCTCCCGAAGGCTTCTCATTAAGGTCTGAGAACACACCACGCACACACTACTGAAGTTATTATTAATTCCATATATTAAGCACTCGCCTCCTGTTTCTTTCTTTCGATCATGTCTGTAGTGTTTCTCTTAAATTCTCTATACTCTTTTCCATCTTCCCTCTGCCCACGCGTCTAATAGTACTGTTTATATGACCTCGCAGCACTATATCAGCGCTTCTGATGAAAGCGAAAGTAGGTCAGGTTCACCAACTCAGCTGGTGGCTCTTCAAAGTAAGGGCTTACGGCTGAAAAGTGTGTCGTGTGAGAGCTAAAATTTACATTAAACGGGGCACTTAAGGTATTTATACAACATTAATTCGAGCTCCCACTAACCATATCAATGGATCTATCACCAGAACACGTCCACGACCTTTAGTAGAACTGCTTATTTCGCGCATTTCACTGGCACTGGCCCCCTATGGTAACCGGCGTTCAAGGAGTTAATAATGCAACACAGGACAAATACCGTACAAATAATGTTAGAATGAGTCATCGCTCTCCTTTTATCCTGGTTGCAGTTGGAGGAGTTACCATGGCTTAAGCTGTATTCAGGTTCAGGCTGGTTAGCCAGCATTCATGTGGAAACATTCATAGAGTAGTAGTCATTTGTCATATGCATTTTCCAACAGCCACCAGCTTTACAGTAGGTTGGTAATCCTTCCCTAATAGTCATTATTCACACCAGTTTGGCAGTGCCCACTACCAGCATGCACTGTACTTGGATGCATTGACCTGAACTCCCCCAATACACACGATTTTTGAAAATCTATGCCTTCAGTCAACTTACAAAAGTCAGCTTGATTAATTGTATTTGAGAAATGAAGTGTGTGTTTCTGATTAAATCCTCTCGTCTCCTTCAGCCACAGGGCGGATTGAATTTGAAGGAGCTCAATGGAGACGTAGAGAAGCTGATCGATTGCCTGTATGACAGTATGACAGAGTGCATCTATCAATGTCCCATAAGCTCATTCACCGTGGAATCCAAGCCACAAGAGGTCTTTGAAGTGGACATCCTGGGGAAGGGCCGAGTTGCCTTGGAGACAGCAAATGATGATCTGGGTAACGAAAGGCACTAATATACTGTACAGATCTTCAGTTGTGTCTTCTTCTGCATAAGCCATTAAGACCTGAAAGTGGAACATGTCTGTGTCGTCTTAGCTTTTGACCACATTAACCATCATTTAAAACTTTAGCTGTGGAAATCAAGCAGATATACAAGCTCATACCTTTACAAGCTTGCAGATCTGCTATTTTTTGAAAAATCATGAAAATGAGCGCATTCTGGGGGGTCCTTGAGATGAAATAGTTTGAGCAATAGTTTGAGCACCACTGACATAGAATATGTTTTCAGAAAACTCAGGATTTCGAAGACATTAGTAGAATCGGGTCCTCAGGTCTCAATGGGTAAAAAACACACTATTTCTTGATGTCTAATTAAAATGACTGATGAGAGAGAAGCTGATAAACGTATAAAAGTCAAACCGTATATAAGAATAAATATCCACACCAGCTTTGCTGCTCCCAAATGCAACTCTACTTCGTACGAAGTAGAGTTAAGACCTAGATATTTTCATTCTTATTTACTGTATTGCCTGCCTATAATCTTGGCCATGTTGACTATCGATCCTGTCTTTCTTCTTATGATTTTCTCTTCCTTCATGGTCCTGTCCTGCTGCTGTCAGTGAGTACATTGAGTTGAGGAGGGAAAGGCGAGCAGTGACCAGACCAGTCACATGATGCATAACATTACTATGCTATTGCTGGCTGAAGTCACAGGATTGGGATGGTGTTGCTGATTATCTTGCACGTGTGTGTGTGTGTGTGTGTGTGTGTGTGTGTGTGTGTGTGTGTGTGTGTGTGTGTGTGTGTGTGTGTGTGTGTGTGTGTGTGTGTGTGTGTGTGTGTGTGTGTGTGTGTGTGTGTGTGTGTGTGTGTGTGTGTGTGTGTGTGTGTGTGTGATAAATAGGGTGCATGTGTTTCAAAATTGAATGGCATGTGTCCAAAGAGTTCTGTCTCCTGATCAAATGTAGTATTCAGATTACATTTTATTTCACACCTGATCACCCCTAGATCTCCATATATGGAGCTGGCCTGTTCTGACATCTGCATAGACTCTATATTTGGGCATGCATTACACAGAACTCCATATATGGGCATAAAAGGGACACAGACATACCGTTAATAACTGGGTGGGGAATGCATTTCCAACTTGCATCGTTCCAAGTAGGCCAGTGCCCAACGGGCACCGCTCTAGTTTATTCAGACTAGCCACATACCTATATCAATTGACATTGATAATTTGTAATTGTAAATATCCAAGTCAGTCATGTTCCAAGCCTCCTAAGGAGTGCCATAACATGCATGAACCATTCTGGCTGATTTTGGATATTTAAAACCCAATTTGTGCCCAGACGACCCAGGAATTATCCCTTGGTGTGTCCAAGACCTCTGTACACAAAAGAAAATTCAAAACTTTGTTTGGGGGGAAGGGGGGGGGGGGGAATCGGATGGGCACCCCACGTCGCTATTTTGAAAGAATACAAGGGCACTTGTCTTAACCCATTTTGGGCGGGAACCCCTTTTGCTGTTAGCATTATGTTATGCTTTAGCTATTTTTGAAAAATCGAAGAACCACTGACATAGAAACATAGCTTTTTCAGAAAACTGTCAGGATGTAGAAGACATTTTTAGAATCTGATCTCAGGTCAAAATGGGTTAATAGACACAGGAATCATCATAGATCTACAGATTATTAGTGGACTATTGGACATGTTACAAGCTGAGTGCACAACTCAGCTTGTAACATGAATAACTATTCATAATATCCATGGTCTATCTACTGCCCTACATAATGAATATTCATCATTTGTTTTTCAAAGTGTGTATTTACATAATTTCAAGAAGTGATTCCGTATTCAAGTGTTGAATTGTATTCAAATGGGCCCTGGTGCTTTCTATAGGTCAAAGTGCAATGCTTTTTGCGTTTTGGCAGTCTTTGTAAAGTGATTGAGTATGGCTGAAATTCCCACGTTGTTTTGCTGTTTCTGTTCCAGGCTGTGATAGCATGCAGAATATGTGCCATGCTTTGTTCTACAACACTGAAATATGTTTCAGTGTATTGGTTTGAATGTGTGTGAATTGCATTACAGTACATTGAATTTAGCAGATTGCCATTGCAATTATTCATTAAGAACAGTTGCTGTTCTATCTTTTATATTCTAAATCAAAGTGCTGCTGATCCTCCTATCTTTAAATATATTGTGCAATGGGCATGTTGGATGTTGTATCCCTCCACCCTTAATAAAGCCTAATTTATACTCCTGTCACACAGGTGTTGCAGCATGTTGGTTATTTTTGCCATGCGACACCATCATGCATTAGACTTAACGTTGTAGAAATACAAAGTAATGTTTGTACATGGTGTGTGTCTAATGCAGGCCTGGCGTTCGACTCTTGGGATCTGGACTATTACACATCACTGTTCCAGAGAGTCAACAGGAACCCCACCAGCGTTGAGTGCTTTGACTTGGCTCAGTCCAACAGGTGGGTCCTTTTAGTAGGATTAGCAGGGAAGCTATTGTAGTAAGTATTCCCTGGTGGTCGCCTGCACTCGACTTGCAGTGGCCTGTAGGTATTTTATTTTGGTCCCATTCCTTTCCCAGTGAACACAGCCGCCACTGGTTCTTCCGAGGTCGCATGGTGATTGATGGACAGGAGCAGAAGGAGACGCTTTTCAGCCTCATAATGGACACTCAGCACCATAGCAACCCAAACAACGTCATCAAATTCTGTGACAACAGCAGGTACAATGTGCGACAGTTATTTTTTGAGGGGACGCTAGCCCCTCCTATATACATCTTTTTGTCCTTGTGTCACATTTGCCATTGACAATGATAGGAGAATTTACATCATAATTATGTGTCTGAACAAATTGGCCTTTGTGGCAACACAAACATTAAATGCCATTGACAATGAAAGGAGAATTTACGTCATATTTGGATGAGCTCCTTTTCCTTTCGAGCAAATCTCTATATATATATACTGTGTGTGTGTGTGTGTGTGTGTGTGTGTGTGTGTGTGTGTGTGTGTGTGTGTGTGTGTGTGTGTGTGTGTACACACACACTGTGTATCTATCACATGAATTCAGTTGTCATCTTACATGATCAAGGTGAAAAGATGAGTTTTTTTCAACATGGTATCATGATAATAACATAAGTTGACAAATTAATTCATGAAGTATATACATTTTTTATTGGATTATGTACGACGACAAGAGCGCCCCTCACTTCACACGGTGCGATTATTTATTTTTTATACAGATGCTGTTATTCTCTGTGTTTAATATTTCAATCTTGAATGCTTGTGTATTAAGTGGTATCAAAGGGTTGGAGGTCAAGTGCGTTTACCCACGAGATCCATCCGAGGCTAGCTGTTATGAGACACGACACTCACTAAGACACGTCATCTTCACTGCTGAGACGCACAACTTCCCCACTGGTCAGTGTACACACACACACACACACACACACACACACACACACACACTCGCAATTATTTTGCATAATTGTCATCATCGTTTCCATGTTGAGAAAGTTTCATAGATTGTTTTTAAACGTTCCAAAAATAGATCTACAAGCTTGCCGCGTTATAGGCTTGTATATTAGCTAATTCTGCTGTACATAAAATTATTCAATATTTAATTAATTTATTTGTATAGAGGGTATGCACATGACATCCGATTCCTCATACCCGTAAGGTATACGGGAACGCCTATTGAGTGGCAAAAATCTACTTTCTGGCCTTGACAGCTCATACATCCAAACAGAAAATTGCATTAAACAACGTTAAACTCACTTTGCTACTCGATTTGCCACTCACTTTATGCATGTGCATACCCTCTACATTTAAGTTATTTGTCATATCTTCACTGTGCAATTCATGTTCAATGCCAAAAACGCAATTACATCGTTATCGCAATTATTTGTATGACAATCAACAACTTAAATGAGGAAAAGTAATCGTGACAGCCCTGCGCATGCGTACGCACGCACGCACGCACGCACACACACACACACACACACACACACACACACACACACACACACACACACACACACACACACACACGGTTAATGTGTACTGTATAAGTTTCCCTTTTGAATCCCCAATGTGGTCATTTCCTTCCCCTCATCCCATGACCTCTAGGCGTAGCTCCGTTCAGTGGGGCCACCACAGGGACTGGGGGTCGGATCAGAGACGTGCAGAGCGCTGGACAGGGAGGTCATGTCATCGCTGGCACCGCAGGCTACTGCTTTGGCAACCTACACATACCAGGTTATTATAATGGAACTCGAAAGACACCATGCCTCCCTTCTCTTCCTGTGACAATATTGGGCCAATAGGGGTATATGAACTAACCTTGTTTGAATCTTAATTTAGCCAATGTTCACATAGTTTTCCTGCTTTTACCCATCTCTTTCTCTTGCCAGGCTACAGTCTGCCATGGGAGTGTGAAGGAGAGGGCTGGGAGTACCCGTCCAGCTTCGCCTCTCCTCTGCAGGTGGCCATCGAAGCCAGCAATGGAGCATCAGACTACGGCAACAAATTTGGAGAGCCTGTCCTCTCAGGTAAATGGAATAGTCAACATATGATAAATCAGGTTATAGTATGAATTGTTACATTATATAAAACCAGAGCAACCTAATGGTGTGCATATAGTTGAGTTTTGTGGCTCATTGGCAGATGACCTCAGTGTGTTTTACCGTTGGCCACAAAATGGTACCAAACTGTATCTCAGATGGTTTCATGGCCTTGTGGTTCTAATAGGAGGATGACACAGTGCAATGAGTGATTGTGTCCAGACCTGCAGACAGAGTGACATACGTACAGTACATTTCTGCATGCATGGCATGCATATACATGCATATATAATAGTACACAGACAAACAACCTGATGAATCAACTTTCTTTCCTCTCTCCACTCAAGGCTTTGCCCGATCCTTTGGCATGCGATTGGCTAACGGAGAGAGGCGAGAGTGGATTAAACCAATCATGTTCAGCGGTGGGCTGGGTTCCATTGAAGACGCACATGTTAAGAAGGAAGAGGCACAGCCAGGTAAAGTGAAGCATGTCAAAAGAAGTTCAATCAATCGTAAGTGGTGTACTAGTTTAGTTTGTATTGTGTTTATTATTGAATTCAATATATTCCTCTGCTCATCCATTGTGTCTCGTCAGAAATGGAGGTGGTAAAGATCGGAGGGCCAGTGTACAGAATTGGCGTGGGAGGAGGAGCGGCCTCTTCTATACAAGTACGGGCACTACGGCTTGTCCTCTAATAAATAAACCACGTCTGCTGCTGTGCAGAAGGTTACAGACAGTAATGTGTTGTACGTGTGTGTAGGTAGGTCCATGGGGATAACTCCAGTAAATGGTAAATGGTGCATTTATATAGCGCCTTTATCCAAGGCGCTTTACAGAGATTGTGCATTACATTCACCCATTCACACACACATTCATACACCGATGGCAACGGAAACCATGCAAGGCACCAACCAGCACATCAGGAGCAATTAGGGGTTCAGAGTCTTGCTCAAGTTCACTTCGACAGTAACTCTGGGGGAGCCCGTGTTCGAACTGGCAACCTTACGGTTACCATCCAGTCACTCTACCCCTGAGCCACCACCGCCTCCAGTGACCGGGACCTGTGTGTACAGAACGTTAGAGTAAATGGGTTGTGTGTGTGTGTGTAGGTCCAGGGGGATAACTCCAGTGCCAGGGACCTATGTGCGGTCCAGAGAGGAGATGCTGAGATGGAGCAGAAGATGAACAGAGCTCTCAGGGCCTGCCTGGAGAGAGCTGGAGGAAACCCCATCTGTAGCATACATGATCAGGGAGCAGGCGGAAACGGTACGCTTTGTTTTTACCCATTAAGACCTGAGGCCCATTCTACCAATGCATTCTAAATCAGTAGTTCTCACACTTTCAAGATGCAATAGAGCGGTGCAGTCCTGCCCCCTTTCATGACGACGCCAGGCCCAGGAAACAGTTCCCAATGCATTTTTCCCATAGACATTTCAAAACGTATTTATTTAAAGACCTTATAAGCGTCGTACAAAGCCAACTCTTGTCGTGACAAACACAATATTTTGGACCAAACAAATAACCTGCCATTTTGTTGTCATGATTTGTCACGACAAGAGTTGGCTTTGTCCGCGGCGTAAACGTCTTTAAATAAATACTTTCTGAAAAGTCTATGAGGAAAATGAACGGGGATTTATTTTCCGGGTCCGGGGGCGCGACTGCGACACTCTATAGCAGATGTACCCGGTTTGCAATAGCAGCTTTCCCGGTTGTAATGGGTTAAGAGATGAGATGGAAGATGTTGTGACTGATAGCATCTATCAAGCCTATCAATATGCCCATCACTCAATCCAGTACACAAATGCAAATAAAAACCATTTGGCTCCTACAGTAGACCATTTAATCTTCTAATATACTACCCTTAAGAACCTACTCAGCTGTGCATAAGACTTTTTTTCCCCCCTTTTATTATCATACCAGGCACCGAATAATCACACTAAATAATCATTCTGCTTTGCCAAGACCTTTTCATGTGAGAGTATATTAATTCTCTAACAAGAACAGGCGAGTAGAATTTGTTCACAGCTAAAAATATATTGAAATCCACACTCGCAGAAATAGTCTGGTTCGTAATTAGTGGTTACCTGAGTGACAAAAATATGTTACTGTAGTTATGTTAATGTATGAATCAGGAAAATAGAAGACTTATTTAGTATTTGACAATTATGGAAACTGGACAGGCTGTAACATTCCCTGGTCACGCGGTTATTTTCTTATAATTGATATTGAATGCTGTGTTTTTTAGAGGATTGTAGGTGAGATGCTGACGGTGTTGTTGTTTTCAGGCAATGTGCTGAAGGAGTTGAGTGAGCCAGCAGGAGCTGTCATCTACTGCAGTAGATTTAAGGTAATACACACACACACACACACACACACACACACACACACACACACACACACACACACACAAACTTACAGCCTGCACGTATACATAGGCAGTATTTTATTTTCTACACCCAAACATGTTTATTGCCTTGGTGAGAGTCCTCCATAGTCATGACCTTTTGAAGATAATCTCAGGCTTATTATTATTATGCTAATGTACGGATAATTGCTGATAGTTTCAGGTTTATTATTATTATGCTGTCTCACTCTCTCCACAGAAAGGAGACCCCACACTGAGTGTGTTAGAGCTCTGGGGTGCAGAGTACCAGGAGAGCAATGCCCTCCTGCTGCGCCCGGCAGACCGGCCCTACCTGGAGAGGGTGTGTCAGAGAGAGAAGTGCCCTGTCGACTTCGTAGGAAACATCACTGGAGACGGAAAGGTACGTGTTTAACCTGTACCATCACCAGTTCAACATATAACCTGTACCATCACCAGTTCAACATATAACCTGTACCGTCACCAGTTCAACATATAACCTGTACCATCACCAGTTCAACATATAACCTGTACCATCACCAGTTCAACATATAACCTGTACCGTCACCAGTTCAACATATAACATGTACCATCACCAGTTCAACATATAACCTGTACCATCACCAGTTCAACATATAACCTGTACCATCACCAGTTCAACATATAACCTGTACCATCACCAGTTCAACATATAACCTGTACCATCACCAGTTCAACATATAACCTGTACCATCACCAGTTCAACATATAACCTGTACCGACACCAGTTCAACATATAACCTGTACCATCACCAGTTCAACATATAACCTGTACCATCACCAGTTCAACATATAACCTGTACCATCACCAGTTCAACATATAACCTGTACCGTCACCAGTTCAACATATAACCTGTACCATCACCAGTTCAACATATAACCTGTACCATCACCAGTTCAACATATAACCTGTACCATCACCAGTTCAACATATAACCTGTACCATCACCAGTTCAACATATAACCTGTACCATCACCAGTTCAACATATAACCTGTACCGTCACCAGTTCAACATATAACCTGTACCGACACCAGTTCAACATATAACCTGTACCATCACCAGTTCAACATATAACCTGTACCATCACCAGTTCAACATATAACCTGTACCGTCACCAGTTCAACATATAACCTGTACCCAGTCACCAGTTCAACATATAACCTGTACCATCACCAGTTCAACATATAACCTGTACCGTCACCAGTTCAACATATAACGCAAGTTACGAATGTAACTATGGTTATGTGAATTCCTGGATGACTGCCAGTAGGCAGTAAACAATAGTGAATATACCTCTCGCGCTCCGCGTAGGTCGAGTCTTAATATAAACAAAGTCATGTGACGTGTAGGCTGACAGTGCGTCCCGGTAGGCTATATAAGCACGTGACAGCCCACACCCGGCCTCTTAAGAATCTTCTCGCCCTGAAAGATTCCGAGTGACCGGTATTACTGGCAGTCATCCAGGAATTCACATAACCATAGTTACATTCGTAACTTGCGTTATGTTTCATTCCTTACTGACTGCCAGTAGGCAGTAAACAATAGTGGATGACTCATACCAGAAGTGTCACGAGGAATCGAACCAACCTACTAAACTGCCGTAGCAGCCAGTGGCAGGATCGCTGACGTCAGTGAGGATCCAGAGGCCACATCAAGGCGATAGAACCTCGAGAAAGTGCAAGGGGCTGTCCAAGACGCCGCCGCACAGACGTCCGCCAGTGACACCCCTCTCATCGCCGCCCAGGACGTGGCAACGCCCCTGGTAGAATGGCAGATGACCTCGGAGGGGGCAGGTTTACCAGATGCTTCATAAGCCTTCTTAATCGCATCCACTGCCCAGTGGGATAGCCGCTGTTTAGACAGCGCGCCTCCTCTATTCTTTCCGCCGTAGCACACAAACAGTTGCTCTGAGCGTCTAATATCCCGTGTTGCCTGAATGTACAGTTGCAACGCACGGACTGGACACAGTAAGTGGGCCCTTTCCTCCGCCTCGGATGTAAACGGGGGAGGATGGAATGCCGCCAACTCTATGGCCTGGTTAACATAATCGGGGGGCAGAACCTTAGGCATGAATGACACATTCGGCCAAAGTGTGACCCCAGCCACTAGCCTTCCACCGAAGGCATGCGGGGCTAATAGAAAGTGCGTGGAGCTCACTCACACGCTTAGCTGTCGTAACTGTCGTAACAGAAAGGCAGTCTTAATCGATAACGAGCTCAAGGACGACCCAGCCATAGGCTCAAAGGGCGCCCTGCTCAATGCCTGCAGGACCAGAGGCAGGTCCCAAGCTGCAGTACGCCTCACCCTAGGGGGGCGTAACCTCTTGGCACCGCGCAGAAACTGTGTCACCCAGTAATGCGCACCAACTGACCTGCCATCAATATGGCTATGATTGAGGGATATAGCGGCCGTGTGCACCTTCAAGGTGGAGGCTGCACGGCCGGCATCCAGTAGACACTGTAAATAATGTAGTACGTGTTGTATAGGGCAAGAGACTGGGTCCAGACCCCTGTCGCTGCACCATAATGAGAAAGCAGCCCAGCAATTAGAGTACACCAACCTTGTGGAAGGGGCCCTTGCATTTCGCAAGGTCTCACATATTGAGGGGCCTAGCCCACTCAAGAGTGACTGATCCCTTTCAGTGGCCATACCCAAAGCTGAAGGAGGCTCGGCGATGGATGCCACACCTTCCCGTCCAGCTGGGACAGGAGGTCTATCCTCACTGGAAGCTGCCATCGATCCCCGTTCAACAGACTGAGGAGCGTTGAATACCATATTCCCGAGGGCCACCTGGGGGCCACCAAGAGAACTCTGTCATCTGACGATCTCACCCTGTGAAGCACAGGCAACAACAGGTGGATCGGGGGAAATGCATAAAGGAGCGCTCTCGGCCAAGCGTTGGCGAGAGCGTCCATCCCGAGTGGGGCACTGGTCTCTGCCAGGCTGAACCACAGAGGACAATGAGCCGTGCCTTTTGAGGCGAATGGATCTACGTAGGCTACTCCGTGCCGATCCGATATCAACTGTGCCACCTGGGGGTGCAATCTCCACTCCCCAGGGGGCAGTCTCTGACGAGACAGATCATCTGCCACAGAGTTTAATCTGCCTGGCAGGTGCATAGCCCTCATCGAGGAAAGTAGAGGATAAGCCCACGTCCACAGGCGATGGGCTTCCCTCAGGGACTCCAGAGACCTGGTCCCTCCCTGATGGTTGACATGAAACACCACTGAGGTGCTGTCTGTCCGAATGAGCACGTGCTTCCCCCTGAGAAAGGGCAAGAAGTGCTTCAGCGCCAGGGAAACAGTCCGGAGTTCTAGCACATTGATATGGCGTCCTCTCCATCGAGAGCGCCATACCCCCTGGACTGACCTCCTCTGCCATACCGCGCCCCAACCTTGAGGCGAGGCATCTGTTGTCACCACCTCTCGTCTCGCCGGGACCAAGCCGAGAGGGACTCCACTCAGCAGGAATGCATTGTCCCGCCAGCGGCGGAGATAACCAAGGCACCTGCGAGTGACTCTGACCTTGACCCCCCTGTGTAGACAGGGGTCCATGTGAAGGCCATTGAACCCCTCTGTAATGGGCGTAGATGTAGCAGCCCCAGAGGAGTGATTGCTGAGACTGCAGTCAGCATGCCGAGCAGTCTGAGCCATGTTAGGACGGTCAACCTCGCCCCCAGGCGGAAAGACCGCAGGAGGTTCTGAATTCTCCCCACCCTCTGTGCAGTCGGTCGTGCCTGCATCGATACCGAAGCTAGGGACATGCCGAGGAAGGTGGTCTGTTGCGTTGGAAGCAACGAGCTCTTTTCGAGGTTTACGGTCATGCCCAGTGCCTCGATGTGAGCGAGGACTCTGGACGTCACCTGTTCCGCCTCCCTGAACGAGGGGGCGCAAATGAGCCAATCGTCTAGGTAGGGAAGTATCTTCACTCCCGACAGGCATAGCGACGTTAAGGCTGCCCTCATACACCTTGTGAAGATGCGGGGAGCCAGAGACAGGCCGAACGGCAGAACGGCAAACTGGTAGACTTTGCCTTGAAAGGCAAAGCGTACGTACTTTCTGTGCTCTGGATGTATAGGCACATGAAAGTAGGCATCTTTGAGGTCTATTGTGGTGAACCACTCCCCCTGTGTGATAGCCTGTAGGACGTCGACTGTGCGAAGCATCCGAAACGGAAGGACCTTGAGGTACCTTTAACCCTCTTAGGTCTAGTATAGGCCTGAGAGACCCTTCTTTCCTTGGGATCAGAAAGTAGGTGGAGTAGAACCCTTCGTTCTGTGAACGTGGGTGAACCGTTGTTATTGCTCGTTTGTCCAAGAGCTTGGCCACCTCTTGAGACAAACACCGGGCCTTCACAGGGTCTGTGACTGAAGTCACCCTGACCCGTGAAGGTGGTGGGGGTCGGCGGCGGAACTGCAGCCTGTAACCTTGGGACATTGTTGTAACGACCCATGCATCCCTGGCATGGTCTGCCCGGCACCGGCTATGTCCTCGCCCACGCTGGGGCTGGCGAAGCCGCTGCCCACCTCTGGGCTGATATTGCCCTCCGCCTGCTGCCGCCTGGTCACGTTGCCAGGTCTGCGGCTGA
The DNA here is from genome assembly GCF_951216825.1 of Electrona antarctica. Classification (NCBI taxonomy): domain Eukaryota; kingdom Metazoa; phylum Chordata; class Actinopteri; order Myctophiformes; family Myctophidae; genus Electrona; species Electrona antarctica. Next base: position 15,515,555 of record NC_136812.1, read on the forward strand.
GGATTCAAGTAGCCCAGGCGTCGCGGATCCCGTGCGCCACGTGGCTTAGAGGGTCGACCGGGCGGTGCCCTCGAGCCTCTGGCCCGTTGACCCCAGTCCTCTGAGGCTGCCTTGACTGCTGCCTACGCTGCAGTGCCTCGTTTGCCTCCGGGCCAAACAACTGGCCCGGCACCACCGGCAGCTTCCGTAGCGCCTGTCTGCAACTGTCAGACATAGGCGCCTGAGCAAGCCACACCCGTTCGGGGGAGGGGCCCCCCCTGGGGATATCATCCTCGTCCTGGAACATAGAGTCTGAAGCTCTAGTTGACATGGCGTCATCATCATCATAACCGTAATCTAATTCTAGGTCATCATCGCCCTCCGGCTCCTGGACCGCCTGTGGCGGAGGAGCCGGTGGCTGCTGGACCGCCTGTGGCGGGGGAGGAGGTGGCCGTACTATTGCCTTAAGGCGCTCTATTTCAGCCCTCAAATCGTCCATTTCATGGCGATATGGAGCAGTCGTGACAGCCGCCGTTGAACTCTTCCGGGCCAGGTGACCGCGCTCTGCGCGAGACCCGCGTTTGCGCTTCACCTTCCCATCAGAAGGGACCCCAGCGGGGACCCCAGAAGGTGGGAGGTTTCCTTTGACCAGGAGGTTCTCCACCTCACGCAGCCTAGCCTCTCTCACAGAGAGTGGTAGAGTGCCACAGTTCATACATGGGTCAGTCAGGGCTTCCCTGAGATGACCGACCCCCAAGCATGTCGGACCATCGTCGACTTGGAGCTGAGCGCTACAGGACGTACACGCCATAGCTCAGTAGTCTCAAGCCAGTTGTATAGCCAGGCAATACCAGCGAGAACTGTACGATCACAGAACGCGTCAGTAACCTCCAGCAAACAGAGTAGCTAACCGGTCAGGCTAAGATGGCCTGCTGTTAGCTTAATGTCAATTTGACACTTAACTGGGCAATCCCCGCGAGAGCTGTGCAGCCACAGAATGCGTGGGAACCTCCAGCTTATTTAGATTGATTAATTAGATTAATCAAACAATAATGTCAATCAGATATTTAACTAGGCAATCCCAGCGAGGACTGTGCAGGCACAGACCATGTGGGAACCTCTAGTAATCTGAATTGTCTTTAAACAATTTAAGTTATTTAGATTAACTAATTAATTAGATTAATCATCAAACAAAAATGTCAATCAGATATTCAACTAGGCAATCCCAGCGAGGACTGTGCAGGCACAGACCGCGTGGGAACCTCCAGTAATCTGAATTTTTTAAACAATTCAGTTATTTAGATGAATTAATTGATTAGATTAATCATCAAACAACAAATGTCCATCAGATATTTAACTAGGCAATCCCAGCGAGGGCTGTGCAGGCACAGACCGCGTGGGAACCTCCAGTAATCTGAATTTTTTAAACAATTCAGTTATTTAGATGAATTAATTGATTAGATTTATCATCAAACAACAAATGTCCATCAGATATTTAACTAGGCAATCCCAGCGAGGGCTGTGCAGGCACAGACCACGTGGGAACCTCCAGTAATCTGAATTTGTTTTAAACAAATTAAGTTATTTAGATTAACTAATTAATTAGATTAATCATCAAACAAAAAATGTCAATCAGATATTTAACTAGGCAATCCCAGCGAGGACTGTGCAGGCACAGACCGCGTGGGAACCTCCAGTAATCTGAATTTGTTTTAAACAAATTAAGTTATTTAGATTAACTAATTAATTAGATTAATCATCAAACAAAAATGTCAATCAGATATTTAACTAGGCAATCCCAGCGAGGACTGGGCAGGCACAGACCATGTGGGAACCTCCAGTAATCTGAATTTGTTTTAAACAAATTAAGTTATTTAGATTAACTAATTAATTAGATTAATCATCAAACAAAAATGTCAATCAGATATTTAACTAGGCAATCCCAGCGAGGACTGTGCAGGCACAGACCATGTGGGAACCTCCAGTAATCTGAATTTGTTTTAAACAAATTAAGTTATTTAGATGAATTAATGGATTAGATTAATCATCAAACAAAAATGTCAATCAGATATTTAACTAGGCAATCCCAGCGAGGACTGTGCAGGCACAGACCATGTGGGAACCTCCAGTAATCTGAATTTTTAAAACAAATTAAGTTATTTAGATGAATTAATTGATTAGATTAATCATCAAACAAAAATGTCAATCAGATATTTAACTAGGCAATCCCAGCGAGGGCTGTGCAGGCACAGACCGCGTGGGAACCTCCAGTAATCTGAATTTTTTAAACAATTCAGTTATTTAGATGAATTAATTGATTAGATTAATCATCAAACAACAAATGTCCATCAGATATTTAACTAGGCAATCCCAGCGAGGGCTGTGCAGGCACAGACCGCGTGGGAACCTCCAGTAATCTGAATTTGTTTTAAACAAATTAAGTTATTTAGATTAACTAATTAATTAGATTAATCATCAAACAAAAAATGTCAATCAGATATTTAACTAGGCAATCCCAGCGAGGACTGTGCAGGCACAGACCGCGTGGGAACCTCCAGTAATCTGAATTTGTTTTAAACAAATTAAGTTATTTAGATTAACTAATTAATTAGATTAATCATCAAACAAAAATGTCAATCAGATATTTAACTAGGCAATCCCAGCGAGGACTGTGCAGGCACAGACCATGTGGGAACCTCCAGTAATCTGAATTTGTTTTAAACAAATTAAGTTATTTAGATTAACTAATTAATTAGATTAATCATCAAACAAAAATGTCAATCAGATATTTAACTAGGCAATCCCAGCGAGGACTGTGCAGGCACAGACCATGTGGGAACCTCCAGTAATCTGAATTTGTTTTAAACAAATTAAGTTATTTAGATGAATTAATGGATTAGATTAATCATCAAACAAAAATGTCAATCAGATATTTAACTAGGCAATCCCAGCGAGGACTGTGCAGGCACAGACCATGTGGGAACCTCCAGTAATCTGAATTTTTAAAACAAATTAAGTTATTTAGATGAATTAATTGATTAGATTAATCATCAAACAAAAATGTCAATCAGATATTTAACTAGGCAATCCCAGCGAGGACTGTGCAGGCACAGACCATGTGGGAACCTCCAGTAATCTGAATCTATTTATATATTCTTAATCCAATTAAGAATTAAATAATATAGTTTAATTATCAAACAAACAATTATAACTAGGTAAATTAGGCGAGTGCTGTGGGAAACCGGCAGCACGCGGCCAACCCCCAGTGTGTGGAGGAAGCCCTTTAACAACAATACATGAGAGTGTTTGTAGCTAGGGATCCTCAAGACAAACAAAGAGAAATGGTGATAATTTGACAACCACAGCCTTGAGAGGACAACAATTTGCGCTCTCGGCAATAGCCACAGGCAGGATGTCAACACCACGACACATATAGTGTCTTAACAACTCTTTGGACCTGCAATACAGAACTGATGTACAGATTCTAGGAGCTACACTTACCTACGATACTCACGTCAGGTAGCGAGAAGAAAAAAGAGGCCGGGTGTGGGCTGTCACGTGCTTATATACGCACGGTCAGCCTACACGTCACATGACTTTGTTTATATTAAGACTCGACCTACGCGGAGCGCGAGAGGTATATTCACTATTGTTTACTGCCTACTGGCAGTCAGTAAGGAATGAAACATAACCTGTTCAACATATAACCTGTACCCAGACACCAGTTCAACATATAACCTGTACCGTCACCAGTTCAACATATAACCTGTACCATCACCAGTTCAACATATAACCTGTACCGTCACCAGTTCAACATATAACCTGTACCCAGTCACCAGTTCAACGCCTGTCCTCTAAACAGATCAGCCACGGTTATACTTCTATACTACTTCTGTCAGATGTGGATTCTATGAGGGGTGATCAAGAAAGATCATCAAAGTTACTATTGTGATATTTAAAACGTGTGTTTATAATACTTTTATAGATTGTGCTGGTGGACGATGAGGGAGGAAGAGGAGATCAGAACAGCAGGGGGCGCTCTCCTGTTGACCTGCAGCTGGAGTGGGTTTTGGGGAAAATGCCCCAGAAGGAGTTTGTTATGGAGCGCTCGGCCCCAGTCCTCCAGCCCCTCTCCCTCCCTGTGGGCCTGAATGTTAGAGACGCCCTGGACAGAGTTCTACGTCTGCCTGCCGTGGCCTCAAAGCGCTACCTAACCAACAAGGTGAGAGTGTGGGTTATGTACCTTTTATAGGACATTAGATACTCTAATAGCAAGTCATGCTGTCTCTGGTTTACTTCCCGTATCTGCGTGAAGTGGGCGGACGTCTTTTTAGGAGACCGGAAGCAGGTTGCAGTCTATTAATTCCAAAGGAAGAGTGAACGTGTTCTTTCACAAGTAGAATAATAACACAATGCTGTGTAGTGTGTGTTTCTTCTCACATTCATATATCTGTTGTGCTCTTAAAGCTGTGCTTTAACCCATTTTGGACTGAGGCCGATTCTAAAAATGCCTTGAAAACCTGACCTAAGTTTTCTGAAAAACAAATATTTATATACCAGCATCAAATATTTGTAATTTTTGAATACTGTACATACTGTACAGAACCCCAAGAGGGGTTCCCGTCCAGAAGGGTTATAGCACCAAAAGGGGTTCCCGCCCAGAATGGGTTAAACATCCAAGAGTTCTTTACTTGTACTTTTTGCCGACTGCTGCTGTGTGACATTCATGCTCCCTCTGTCTCCTCTCTCTCACACCCTCAGGTGGACCGCTCTGTGACCGGTCTTGTTGCCCAGCAACAGTGCGTCGGCCCTCTTCACACCCCATTGGCCGATGTGGCTGTTGTTGCCCTGTCTCCGTTCGGCCTGGAGGGAGCGGCGACCGCAGTCGGAGAGCAGCCAATCAAAGGCCTGGTCTCCCCCGTGGCCGGCGCTCGCATGGCTGTGGGAGAAGCTCTGACCAATCTGGTGTTTGCCAAAGTAACAGCCCTCAAGGTAAGGCTAATGGAATCGTATAGGTGAGTTCACAACATCATTCTTTGGGCAAAGTGGAACCAGACTCTCATCATTTTTTTCATTAAAAACTAGATAAGAGTAAAAAAAAAAAAAGAAATGAGAGAGAAAAAAGAAAAGAAAAAATGTTGAAGAATTGAAAATTGGCTTTGAGGGCCCCTAGTGGCTCCACCAGTTAGTGCATGTACAAAATAATTTTGGTGCCCTGTGTTTGCATTGTCTTTCCCTAAGCTATTCCATGTACATCTCAGATCTGAAATGCGTATTTTTTTCATAATCACTTATAATATAAGATAGCCCTGCAAATCTCTGCATGCTTGTGTGCGACTGTGCATGGCTGCGTGCATATCTTGAAAACTCTGCGTGGGTATGGCAGAGGACCTGCGATACACGCATGCAGACTGCAGAGGACCTGCGATACATGCGGTTCGTCTGTTGTCTAGAACTGCCGATCCAACCAACTGCCTTCTCGGTGGCAAGCTCTGAATTTGAAGCATGACGCCAATCAAATGTGTACGGACACTTTACACTCAGCTCGATTATTAGAACACTCCTCATCAACCCAGGTAACTTCCCTGTCCTCCTCCTCGTTTCATTTTTACCAGGCATTTCAGGTTTCCTTGGCCTGAGGTGCTTCTGTTTTGTGATTACATGCACGTAGAGGCATGAGCTGTGAGTGTGATGGGTCTGCTTTTGGTTGGAAATAAAGTACGATGCATAGACTTGGAAACAAACCCTGTTCTAGATGGCTTGGCCTATGGCCATCATGCTGGAGCGACGTTGAAGCAACATCGTAAAAGTTGCGTCTGTGTGTTTCAGGATGTGAAGTGTAGTGGTAACTGGATGTGGGCTGCCAAGCTTCCTGGTGAGGGGGCAAGTCTGTGGGACGCCTGCAAGGCCATGTGTGAAGTCATGGGTCGTCTGGGAGTGGCCATCGACGGAGGAAAGGACTCTTTGAGTATGGCTGCAAGAGTGGGGAAGGAGACCGTGAAAGCACCAGGTACTGTCTCGTAATTTACAATACATTTTTGAGGGGCGCTAGCCCTCCTATGCCCAGATTTGTGTGTTTGTGTGAACACAAACATTGGCTTGTGATTGGCTGATCACCCCATAACAATGATTTGATTGGCTGAGCAAACATATTGAAGGTAAATTTGAGGGCAGGAAAGTGAAGACGCCAAAAGTGATTGGCTGTAATGACTTTTGTGATGATTTGATTGGCTGAGCACGGAATGTGATGTATGATGATAAGAGCGCCCCTCACTTCACACATGTCATAATTTTTTGAGTGGTGCAAACCACTCCAACAACCAGCTTTGTCTGTACCCGTGTACCCGTGTATGTACCCGTGTACCTGTACGTGGCCCCACGCACAGGTGAGCATGGTTGCTATGGTTAGTGTGTGACGTCACTGCACCACTCAGTTCACACGGGTGTGATTTCTTTTTTACAATGTAGGCATTAACAGACTCTTGCCTTTGGGGGTATCATTGTCTATGTGAATGTGTGTAAATGGTCTGCATTTGTGTGTTTGTACTGTATATCAATGTCAAGTAGACTGTGGGTGTGCTGCGGTGAGTGTGTGTGTGAGTCAGTGTGTTGTTCATGAGCATATGCTTTGTGTCTGTGTTACAGGTGCCCTAGTTATCTCTGTGTATGCAGTGTGTCCTGACATCACAGCCACTGTCACTCCAGATCTCGAGAATCCAGATGGAAAAGGTTTTTCTCTCTCTCTCTGTCTGTCTGTCTCAAGAGATGTAAAATACATTTGCATTCAATTATAACGTCCAGCTCAATTGCAACAGAAGGCATCATCTCCATATATGGAGCTGACCTGTTCTGACATTCCATATGTTGATCCTTCCCCACCCGTCCTTCCTCTTCGATGTCTCCCTTTGGACTGATTCCGGTCCATTCAAACTATAGACAGGCCACCCTAAAGTTATTAGTGCAGCCGCTCCCAGCAGCCGGCGAAAACTAGAGTTCTCAACAGGCCCAAAAATGAAGGCCCGGCCCTACCTGGACCCTCATCAAACCCTGTACACTCAAGACACTGCCCCCGCTGCCACCCTTAGATCTCCATATATGGAGCTGACCTGTTCTGACATTCCATATGTTGATCTGACCTCATCAAACCCTGTACACTCAAGACACGCTCCATATGCCAGTACAGACTTCATTTCATATGATGATCTGACCCCCCCATGCCAAAGTGCCAGCGCTCGCCCAGCAATCTACCGTCACCCAGGTGGATGCGTGCATGCGACCTCGCCCTTTAGGGCATCTTACCTGTGATTCATAATTTGTTGTTCTCAATTCATCACTGCAGACAATGAATAGCATTCTCCCTTCTTATCTCGGTAACATGGGATACTGGTTGGAGGCAGTCTGTACCTGTTCCAGCCAGTATTTTAAACAGATGATCTAGTAGGCTATATACAGGCTTTAATGAGCTGCTGTAGCAGCATAGCAGAGACGTGCAAGAATAATGAAGTGTTCCCTTATTTTTCTCAACAAGATTATATATTACAGCCGTTTTAGGCGAGGCAATGTACTAGTGCAAAAACAATTTCTGTACTACACAATGTATTGAGCTATAAAATCCTTCCCGCTATGAATATTGGGCCCCAGGAGGGCTACTGCTTAATAGTTTTTTAGAAGCCTGCTGGGAGAGTGTGACTCATACAGTACACACGCTTTATTTTATTTTGTTAAACAAGGATGCTAATGAGTAATTACTTAGGTAATGACTCAAAATAATTGTAATGTTGAGTAAAATAGGCCAAGTGTGGACATAATATGATTATATGTATGATATATGATATGAGTATTTTATGATTAATACGATATCTGCTTTTTGTGTTAATTCAAAGACATTTATTTTTTATAGTAACACAGCATCTTATGATAATGGCAACTTCTTGAATATAATTATTCTACTGAAGATACCTTATGGACACTGTATCTTTTGGTATTGGACGGACAGAAGTGCTGTGGTATAACTTTGCATACTCTGCATAATTATACTGTAGCACATGCACATTCATCATTTGCTCACCTATATCTCGTATCGTATTTCCCAGGTGTGTTGCTGTGGGTTCCTGTGACTCCGGACCGTCATCGCCTCGGGGGCTCTGCCCTGGCTCAGTGTTACGGCCAGCTGGGAGACCTCTGTCCTGACCTGGACCACCCAGAGGCACTGAGTGGCTGCTTCAACACCACGCAGACACTCATACATGGTCAGTTTGCACATCCCTTACCGCTACACTTCCATCTCCCTACAGCACTGGCTCTTTTTTGAACTGACTGACATTGCTATCTTTAAAGCCCAGAGCCCTCACGAGTGCAGCAATCTTGTCTATTACATTGTGAGATATCTTGTGTGCAACTGCAAAGTTTACATTTTGGCCTGAGGATGGTGCTAGAGTAAAAAACATGGGGTCACTCAGATTTGGATTTGTCCTCCAGGAAGCATGCATGCACTCTGCAAGTTTCATGGCAATCGGTGCATTTAGAGTTTGTCATATCTGCAATTGGACATTTTAGCTTAAGGGTGAGATATCTTGTATGGTGATTTGATTAATTATTACTATATTTTAATTATTTGTTTTGTTACATTTTGTTTTCTATTGCCAGACCGCCTGCTGAGTGCAGGGCATGACATCAGTGATGGCGGACTCATCACTTGTGTGCTTGAGATGGCATTTGCAGGAAATCGTGGAATTGAAGTGGAATTGTCATCACAAGGAGTTACAGGTTGGAGGAACAGTTTTCTCCTCTCCTCTTGTAGTCTATCATTTATAGACCTGGCATAGACCTATTTATATACACACACACACACACACACACGCACACACACTATAACTATTGTCCATTCTTCCTCCATGCTGTCTGCTGTGCAGCCATTGAGCTCCTGTTCAACGAGGAGCTGGGCTTGGTTCTGGAGGTATCGGAGGCTGACGTGGAGACGGTGCACCAGAGGTACACCGATGCAGGGATACAGTGTCACCGTATCGGCAGAACTTGTGGCTTTGGCCCGGAGGCCATGGTGAGGCTCTCAAACTGTTCTACATTGGAGCATACATTTTTATTTGATATTCATTTTATTCTTTTTTTTCTCATTCAATTTTTTATTTGTTTTCTGATCAAGCAAAAACAGCAGTCATTTTACAGTATACAAAATTGAACTCAATACACTCACACGCACACACGCACGCGCGCGCACACACACACACACAAAACCCCCTCCCTCCCCCCCATCCTATTCACAGAATAATCAACCCACAACACATCCATTACATCACCGGGTCAGTAAGTCTTTCAGGTCTGTGACATTCATTTTATTCTAATTTACTGACAGCATCTACTTAACCCATTAGAACCGGGGAAGCATCCTGTGTTGTTGAGATTTTTGAGGGGTGCTAGCCCCTACCTATGTCCAGCTTTTAGTGTGTGTGCATAAACTTTGTCCTACACAATCATTGAATTCCCATTGACAATGAAAGGACAATTTTACGTCATAGTGTAAACACAAACATTTGCGTAACACAAACATTGAAGGCAAAGGTGAGGATGCAAATTCTGATTAGCCGGAATGAGATGATGTATGATGATGTACGATGATAAGAGTGACCCTCAGGGCAGTATTATGCGTGTCTTAAGTACCAGGTCTTATTACTTAACTTAAGACCTGGAGGCGTGGTCAATGCTGTTTGGCCACTCAGAATAGCCAAATGGCATTGATCATGCCTCCAAGTCTTAAGTTAAGTAATAAGACCTGGTACTTAAGACACGCATAATACTGCCCTCAGTCTCTTCACACGGGTATATAGCGCAAAAAAATCTTTGGCTTTAGAATAGTGGTCTCAAAAATAGAACTACAAGCTCACCACACGTCAATTTGTGCCACCCTGTAAGCTTGTACATCTGCCATTTTTGAGTGGAATAATTTAGCATTTTTAGCACAACTCTTCTCTTCTGGGGGTCCCTGCTACAAAACATTTTCAGATGGGAAATACCATACGTATATCATTGTGGGGATCCTTGGCACGAACATTTTGAGAACCACTGATTTAGAAATCGGCCTCAGTATGGGTCCGTTAAAGGCCCATTTTCACTGTACCTTTAAAGACCTGCCATTTGCCTCCTGTTCTGCCAGGTCGTCGTTCATGTGGACGGACAGGAAGTGTTGAGCGAGCGGCTGCCCGGCCTCAGAGCGCTGTGGGAGAGCACCAGTTTCCAGCTGGAGCGCCTCCAGGCCAATGAGGACTGTGTGAAACAGGAAGAGGAGGGGCTAAGCACGCGGACACAGCCCTGCTTCACCGTGTCCTTTGACCCCTCAGAGATGCCCGGCATCAGCCAGCTTGGTAAGACGAATGGTGGCATGAATGGTGGACACTGGACAGTAGTTTGATTTGTCTTTTCCCTTTGATTCTTTCCACAAAACCCTGGAAGTCAGCTTTTGTTGAGTGTATTTGTGTTATTTATGTGTTTTTAATGTGGTTCTTCTTTTTGAGTGGTGTAAACCACTCCTACAACTGGCTTTGTTGAGTTTACGTGTCTGTCTGTCTGTCTGTCTGTCTGTTCGTAAAAAATGAGCATGGTTGCTATGGTCACCCAGTTCACACGGGTGTGATTTCATTACGTCAGACATTACGTCAGACCACAGTTGATCAGTCTATATAAGACCTTACACCACTCAGTTCACACGGGTGTGATTTTTTACTTCAGCTGCAGGACAGCCACGTGTGGCTGTGGTCAGGGAAGAGGGCAGTAACGGAGACAGAGAGATGACTGTATCCCTTTATATGGCCGGATTTGAGGTGCACACACACACACACACACACACACACACACACACACACACACACACACACACTTTCACCCACAAATACTTGGACCTGCACTTCATCCATTCATTCATATTCATTCATTCTAATGTCTGCACCTCCTCTTCATATGTTTATCTCCATTTTTCAAGGTCTGGGATGTGACCATGCAGGACCTGTGTTCTGGCTCCCTGAGCCTGGATCCCTTCAAGGCAGTGGTGTTTGTCGGAGGATTCAGTTACGCAGATGTTCTGGGATCGGCTAAAGGCAAACGCGCACACCCATCCACCCACACACACACACACACACACACACACACACACACACACACACACACACACACACACACACACACACATTCATCTGCAGAAGGACACACGCAGACACTTCTAACACTGTATGTCGTATGTATTCATTAAAGGCTGGGCTGCCACTGTAGCGTACAACCCCCAGGCCAAGGCAGAGTTTGAACGCTTCCGTCGTCGGAGCGACACGCTGAGCCTGGGTGTGTGCAACGGCTGCCAGCTGTTGGCCCTGCTGGGCTGGGTTGGAGAGAGGCACGATGGAGGAGGTAGGAGACAGAGATGGAGGGAGGGAAGGAAATGTTCAAAGTGTTTGAGTTAAGGGTGATGTTGCACGATAATACTCCTCATCAGTAAGATGAGATACATTTATAATGATCCCTGAGGGTGGGAATGTCATCTGTAGAACAACTGCTGATTTTTTTTGGGAATCGTAACATGTGCATTTTCCTTTCCCAGAATCCGACGTGGTTCTAACTCATAACAAGTCTGGCAGGTTTGAATCTCGGTTCGTCTGCGTGGGGATCCAAGCCTCACCGTCTGTCTGGCTCCAAGGCATGGAGGGCTCAGCCCTGGGAGTGTGGGTCGCACATGGAGAAGGTAGAGGAGTTGGCACTTCATCTGCCTTGTATTGATTGATTAAACATTATGCTCCGATCACATACCATACCGTACAGTGTTTCCCAAACTAGGGGTCGGGACCCCCCTTATTGTGCTTATTGTGCAACAACTGTCTTACTGAACAGTACACAAACCAACATACAGTACAGTATAAGTGTATACAGTGTATCTGCACATTTCTGAAGTTACAATTGAATGACCTTTTAAACCTTTTTAATACCAAATTGGCCAAATTGATAAATATTACATAAGAAAGAGGCAAACATTGTGAGAATGCCCAAACTACAAGCTTACTACACTTCGCAGTACGAGGCGTTGTTGGGGGGGCAGTTGATATCAATCTGGTGGAAGTGATTAACTTCAATGGAGCGTGTTCGGTTTCGATCTGGTAAAACTGTCCGATGCGTTTTGGGCCCACCACAGTTGCACTGACCGCTTTCCTTCTACAGGTCAGATGCAGTTCCGTTCCTCACATGCCCAGGAGCAGATAATCTCTGGAGGGCTGGCTCCTCTCCGCTACCTGGACGACCAGGGTCTTCCCACCGAGGAGTACCCGCTGAACCCCAACGGCTCTCCGTGCGGTCTGGCAGGCCTCTGCTCCCCGGATGGGAGACACCTGGCCATGATGCCTCACCCAGAGCGCTGCACCCTGGGCTGGCAGTGGCCCTGGGCCCCCCGTGAGTTCCGTGCCTCTCTCAGCCCATCACCCTGGTTGCGTATGTTCAAGAATGCAGCCACCTGGTGCAGCAATGCCAAGTGATCTTCAATGGTATGGACATGGTACTGTCAGTGTTGTGATGTTGTTACTGAGTATTTAGGATTTTAATGATTCCGGTTCCTTAACGGTTCCCTTTAACAATTCCTATAGCAAGGTTCCAAATGGACCCTTACAGGACTGTAACTCTGAGAGTACTAATGGAAACAAATAAATCCATAAAGTTTGAGAACCACTGGTATTGTATCATAATAGCAGACGTGAAATCCACATACCAGCTCTGACAGTGTGATAATGTTTCCAGAAACGGTTGAATATTCGTTCTACGGTTATTAACTTGTTACATAATTATCGTACCTCAAAAGTTAGAACTTTGAGAAGATGATGGTTTCTTGCTGACTTTATACATTCCATGAGTTTCTATTGCTGTTAACTGTATTTTCTAGAATAGTTTTGCCAATCAGGTCAGATGGAAATACACTACGTTTAAGATGAGACAACCTGATTGGTGCTCTGTATAACTTTTGATGAATATGATTGGTTGTCTGACTGCTGAACCCTGCCAAAACTTGAACCTGTGAAAGAATAAAATATTTCTACATATGGGGTTGTGTGTGTGTAACACATTTTAGGATATGATATGATATTAAAAAAAATATTTATTATAGAATATTACATTATTACATATTACAGTACTGACATGAAATGTAGCATTTGTTTTTAGGACAATGCCCTGGATAGCAGCATTAATATATATATATTTTTTAGATTTTTGTTGTGGTTTTTGTAGGCTGACAGCCAGCCACCCGGGCCTAGCAGCAATAATAACTAGAAATGTGGTTGCCGCAGTCGCTTATATAGGCCCCTCCCGCAAATTTTGCTAACCAATTACAATGTCACATCACCCCTGCGACCATGCGTAAGTAATTCGGAGGGGATTTATCCCCCTGAAAAAAAAAATCTGCAACAAACTGTTACATTTTTTGCATTTACGGCGCCCCCTATGGATGAAAATGGAATTGCTTTTGGAACTTGGTTGATTGAACCACGCACCCGGGACATGTGATTTATGGCATTTTTTGTAAAATAGGGCCCTCCTACTAACTTCGGACGACGATTACGGCCGAACGATACGCACTACCAAAGTTCTGCCGTTGATGTTTTAATCAGATAGGTCCGGAGATCGTGTTGGAGGATAGAAAACCAGTATCCTTGTTTGATATAAACCCAACTGTACAAAGCGCCCTGGTTATATAGAAAACCAGCAGTGCTACTAGGTGTCCTGGAAGAATAGAAAATGGCAGCACTAGGCCCCCAGGTAGGAAAGAAACCAGCAGTTCAACTTTCAAGGGGTCCAGATGGATCAAGAGTAAGAACCATTATGCTATTATACATGTGGTACTGGTCCCCTTTACCAGACAGACCTACCAACCACTTAAGGCTTTGGTACAGTATGTAAATTGTAACTATGCAGTACTGTAATGTATGGTAGTTGTAAATACCATTTCTGTTTCTTACAGGATGTTTTGTAAACACTTGTTTGATGTGCGATGCCCATGCTTACATCTCCTAGCTGCATGCTGTGGTACTGGCCATATGTCTGCATGCACTGACCAGTGTGGTGCACACTGCAGGTGCAACCATGTAGGAGAAATCCAATAATCAAATTTCCATGTCAAGCAACCAGTAGTAGGACCATTCATTCAACTACAGTGAGTTCCCCAGAACTCCACGAGTGGCTGTAGCTTGCAGCTTGCGCTCTCTCTGGCCCCATCTGCTGGGTGATATTGATAACGCAGATAAGGAGCAGAATGACCACCACTAGGTCATCTAGAACTCCCAGCAGCCCACAGAGAGAAGGGTCCGTCTCTTTGGATGTGTGTGCTGATGAGGAGACCGGCTCCAGAGCAGAGGACGACAAGGAGACCATGGTGCCCACACAGCACAGAGCCACCCTGAAGAAAAACAGCCACACCAGTCCTCCCATGGTGCCCAGACCACGGACCAGTAGCTGTAGGAACAAGGGTGTGTCACACAGGTAGTCTGTTATCTAGGAGAGACACAGGAGAAAGGGCAGGTCAGGATGGGATAACATCCCTGATAAATGATCTGCACATCTATGGCACCTTTATTTAAACCCCTCACCCCTCCATTCACCCCTCATTTTCTATTGATTGAATACTTTAACAATTTGCAAACGGTACAGCAAGTACAATTATGCAAGCAAAGCTAAAAGGATAACCCCCAAAAAGCCCTGAGAGCTTGTTTCCATCCTAGGTATTCAATTCATCATAAAGACATACATGGTGCTCTTTGAGGATGGGGAGTCACACAGTTTGATGGGTAGGGCGTTCCTTAATTTAGTGACGGTAGTATAATGGAAAATACCGGCTGTTCATTATTTGTCAGTTTTTTAATGATTTTACAATAAAGCATACAAAATACACATGACTTACACAAAAGAAAGAGACAAGAAAAACAAACAAAAAAAACAAAACAACTAGCAGTCAAAAAAGAAAAACCCCAATGGACAACACCCCTCCACATTCTGTTGCTGACAATAGTGATTATATCCGTAAAGTATTACCAATTACAAATTGTCAATGCAACCATCCTTTAATATACAAATAAAAGTAGTCCCATCCGGCTGTTCATTATTAACGATGGCAACAGTCTGTATAATTATTTTACATTTTGTATGGATTGGAATGTTTTCTTCCAAACCGTAGAGTGAATAGAACATTTAGCAAAGGCATATTCAAGGCAAGGAGACGCCACCCCAGTTAGGTGTCAGCTTTAGGGAGTGGGTGTGGCACTTTATGAAGTTTCGTATTGCCGAGGACAATACTGCTTCTGTGTTATTGGTGCTACAAAAGCTCTACTCCATGAACAAAACCATTGTCAGGGGGGATGGTGAGGGAATTCTCACCTACTATTTTTGGTAACATTCAATGGTAGTTAGGGAACCACACCACCTGATACTTTTGCACAAAAATACATGGTGAGTGGACTGCATGAGCTTGGCTGGGGAGTGAAAAGTACTGTGAAGAGAAGAGAATGGTGTCCCTCCAGCCCAGTGGTTGTGAGCTCTGACCCCATCATTCCACCATGTATTCGTAATCGTAACTGATTTGATGGCTGGGTGTTTAGCTAAAAAGACAACCAGTAGTGCTCTGGGTCCCCAGCACTGGAGTTGAACAGCACTAGTCTAACTGGTGCGAGTAAAGGTTGTCTGTAGATTGTGTGTGATCTTGGTTTGATTCATGATCATTAGCCTTAAATATATGACTATTGCTCACTGAAAACACTTAAAATCAAGTTATTTTCAGCAAACAACTTCATGGTGTGACAAAATATACATTTGGCTAGAGAATGTATTACTGACCCTTCTCGGCGCTCCAGAATAGCGTTTGTTGTAGTCTGTGATTTCACCCAGAACTTCTTTCGACTGTCTGTCTGACCGACTGTCACTGAAGAGATGGCATATCACACTGACCTAAACGACAGAAACCTTCAATTTTTAATGTTCTCAAACATTTTGGTTGTTGTTGTTGTTAAAGTCTGTATTCTGATAGTACTCATTGCTATAGAGTGTTTGTTCAGTAATAACAGGAGTCTCTAGTCTACAGTCTACTCTTTTCAGGCCAGGATACCAAATGTATCCAATCAGACAGGACAGGACAGATTAAACGGGTGATATAGGAAGTGATTACGCAAACAAATGAGCAGACAGAATTGGAAATACAAAACGATTCTATATATTACAATTGGCTTTAGGGAGGACCGGCCGGTGGACCACGTCATCACAATATCACGATCATGTCACCATGACTCAGCCATAAGCATACAATCCAATAATATGGAGTGTGTTGTCTTGTCTTTGAATCAGGTGCAAACAAATCAGTTATTAAAGAGCTGGAGAGACAGAGACAGACCCCTGTTCCCAAACGCTAATTATATCACTTACCATGGCTACCTTTAAATGAATCCCATGTTTAAATTACAGTTGGATGTAATGTTATAGTTATATAATGTAGTGAATAGTGATATCTCTGTGCTATAGTTGTGATTATATAAAGTATGTGATGCATACCTTCTGTCTACAGAGAGGGCAACTGATGGCTTCCAACCAGGACCCATGTCTCCAGTAGGCAATCAGACAGGGAGCTGCAAGAATGAAATAATTCACAGACAAATATTCCATTTGTTTGTGGGTGGGAGTGTCTTTCGGCTTTATTTGACAGTGATGGTGATTAGAGAGAGGAATGGTAGGAGACTGGAGAGAGGGAGACATGCAGGCCTATAGGGTCTACAAGGTGAACTCATGTAAAAAATGTTTTAATTTGCATAGGTATTTGCACGGTTGTAATGTTCATTCTTTTGATATAGTAAAAAATGCAATGTGTTGAATTTTGAAACCAAAATGTGTTTTCTATAAATTATGAATTACTTGACAAAGCAAAAACGGTGATATTAGAGCCCTGGAGATTTTAGAGCCGGTTTCTGTTTTATTTTTATGGTTCACACTTCACTGTATTTATGACCTCAGGGTAAGGCAGTGGTAGGCTAAGTAGGACAGGCCAAGGGTTAATTGTGTTTGGTTCCCAGCAAGCCAAATGTCGTCATGATGACGTTATGATAATGTCCTCCGGTGACGTTGAGGACGTTCAGGACTAGACTAGTTATGATATGAGTCATGACTTAAGTTGATCTGGCCTCGATCGGACTCTCTGATTCATCCAGGGACGTCCGTCTTAGTGGGCAGAATTTGTGTTGGTTGAAATCAGGTGATATTCTGGGCCAGATCTGACTAGTCTTGGTTTGACTTGATCTGTCCCCAATTGAGACGTCACTAATTCGTCCAGGTCCTGACCATGCTTGCTGGGTTAGTATGAAAGGTTAAGGTAAGTGGAGCAAGTTGGTAGCGTAGAATCACTGACTGAAGATATCTGGTTGAAAAATGGTTGTGTGTCTCCATATAAATGTGTAATTTCTCCAAAGAGGCTCAACTTTTGAAATACAGTAAGAATATCATGACATAAATAAAGTAAGATATTTAAATTAATTATATGAGTATATGAGAACCAATTTAAGCAATTGATATGAGTGTTTGCCCCCCTGCACTGCCCTACTGCACCTTCATACCTGTGTTAAATGTTGATGTGAAGGCTAATGTTGGAGTGATGGGGAAGCATACTTTGCCTATAAACTCCATCCGGTGAGAGCTTGAGTTGAGAATCCTGTGGCAGTTAAAACCCAAAACACAGACCTCAAGACCTCACGTCACATTTCACCGGCATGTTTGATGCACCATTCAGTGATGAGTGACCAGTACAACTGACAGTCTGACTAATCTTATAAATTAATGGGTATTAATCAAAATAAGGAATTATTGTTTACCCCCACAAGAAAGTGTAGGACGGGTTGTGTGAACGAAAGTCTTCTCTGATCTAAATAATCTGTTCCTCAGCGTGTTCTTCAGTGTGTGATGCACGTGTGTGTGTGCGTGCTTGCATGTGGTCTTACCACAGAACAGATGGCCACAGTTTGTCTGGACAGGAAAACTAGCGGTCTGCAGGCACACCGGACACCAGTCTCTGTGGCTCATTGTGGCTGGACAGAGCTGTGAGGATTCCTGAAAAGACGGAGAGGAAAACACAGAGTTGAAGAGGGCAAAGGATTGTGAAAAAGAGGATAAGACAACAAGTACATGACTTGCAAGTAAAGTTCAATAAATCAATACCTTGTGGTCAGATGAACTAATATTATAGGCCCTTTGTCCTCATAACACACAATGGAAATATGTAGATAAATATGTGATAAATAAGCAGAATGGGACCCCAATAAAAGTAATAGTCAACAACTTTACTCAAGCAAACGGTGCACGGATGCTTGCTTCATCAGATACCATTTCTAGAATATCATTCATCCAGAAAAAGATGATATGCACATCCTCCGGTCTTGGTGCTGAGCCAAACTAACATAACATAAAACATAAAACTTGAGAAAGACCGATGCGGGTCGAAACGTTGTATGCACTGCCTGCCGTACAAAGTGAGTTGTGAGCCCTTGCTTTTGTTCAGAATATCATTCATATCATACTGTCAGGCACAGGTATTCTCCCTGCAATCAAACAATAGATAATGACGTGAAGTCAAAATATTTTCAGTTGATTAGCTTAATGTGCAACATTGTCTTCTCACTCAACAGTAAACAAACCATTAGTGTATACAGGCAGGGTATCTGCACATTTCTAAATTTACACAACTTTTAAGACACTGTGAGACATTATGAGCTTGTAGTTTGGCTATTACACAATATTTATCTGTGGAACCGAGTCAAACTAAATGCCCACCCTAATTTTAAAATGGTACTTGAGCTTGTGAGTGGAGTGTGAATTGTGGCTGCTGGTGACGGTGGGTGCTGATTGGTCTGCTGTGCATACCAAGGTTGTTGCTGTATGCATACATGCAGGTTGTGCGTAGGTTGTTGGTAGCCCGAGATAGCCATGATCCATTGGACCCTCAGAGAGCTGGCTTTGTCTGTAGAATGACACACACACACACACACACACACACACACACACACACACACACACACACACACACACACACACACAGAGAGAGTACTACAGTTATGGACCCCTGCAAAAGATCAACTTTACCACTAGTTATTTGTGAGATAAGATAGTCTTGATGAGCTGGTGTAATTGGACGATCGTCACACCTTCTGCAGTTCTAACTAAAGCATTTTCTGACACATTTGTCATAACTGATGTAATGATACTCATCACAATAATGCATGTCTGTTCAACATAGAAAACTGACTTCAATTTGACTATCCATCCATCTTCAACCGCTTATCCAATGATAATTGCGGCACTGGGGGCGTGGGGGTCCCCGGGGATCCCTGGGGGGTCCCTGGAACATCCAGACCCCCAGAAGTGCGGCCAGGGGGCCGGGCCGTTTCCGGCGAGCCGCCCCGCGTCCGAAACGGTCGAGAAATGACAGTTACCATATGGGGGTCGCACTAGCACTACCATACATTTTGTTGTAATGTAACATAGTTGAGTTTAAGTAATATACTCGAATAATGTCTAACGGGCCATCAAACCACATCATTTGATACTGTTTTTCTTTCTAATACTATAAAAGGCCATCATTGGATATTCTTAAAATGTCATGAAAAACGCATGGTATCATTCTCCCAGCATTTCATCAACATCAAACTTCCTATAGTACTAATTAAACAAGTGTACTATACTCTATCGCCAAGATGCCCCAATGACCCTGATACACTTGCACACGCAGCACACCACCCCATTTGTCCAAATCTCTACCAGTGGTAGAGATGAGATCAAAGCATTGATATCGCCACTACTTTAAATTGGACTCACCTGGGGAAAGAGCTGTGACAGACATGCATCGTTGAACTGGAAACCAGGAGAGCTCTGGAGAGACTGAGAGAACTCCACTCCTGGAAGAAAGTGAAATGCTGCCTGCCAGCATCACTGTGCAAAATAAATCAAACTGGCCGGTTAATGATCAACCAGGACCTCCTATATATAGCCTATCAGCTGGTCTCTGAGTCTCACTGCCTGAAGAGTGCAGCAATGCACCAATAAAATCAATACTCCAGCTGGGCTTTGTGAATACAGACAGTGATCCAAAATGAAATTAACTCTTGCACTTCAACATGAAGTGATACATTTACTGTATGAATGCATTCATTCTGCACATCTTAAAGGGCATTTGGGGGTAATTTCCTGTGTCAGGTATGATTAAGGTGATTTTCCACACAAGGTCAGAGACACATCAAAGACCACATTGTCTAAAGAGGTTAAAGCTGGCTCTGCCAATCATTGACCCAAGGTTTACTCTGTGTTGCATTGTCTAATTTCCCTGGTTTTGCGTAAGGATATATTTGCTTGTTGTGAAATGTTGTGTGGGATGGCTTTGCCTTTTTATTGTATCACTGCTCTCGCTGAGGAATAGCCACTATGTCATGAAACAGTTTGCCCTTGATATTGACAGACTGCGGGAACTCACTTCTTGTTCACATTTCCTGGCCATCTGTCACTGTTCTCTGCTTCCTGATGCTGTGGAAAGTAGTGTTTGAACACTTAATTGATAGGTGAGTTTATTTGGAGTAAAACAAAAAATCAGTGATTGATAAGAAGAGTAGCGGGTAGAGTGACTTTTTCTATACCAATAAATTGAAGGGATGCAATCGAACTGTGATTTGCATCCACGTAGTGATGTGCCATGGCTAGTCTTTATTGCATATATTGCAGTCTCACCAATTCTAGGGCAATTCCGCAAGGGCATTTGATTTGAGCATATACATTTTAATCATAAACATTTTAATCTAGAGTCAGCTCTTGACATAGTGGCTCCTATGAAAACTAAAAAGAAACAGAACACCAGAGTAACACCCTGGATAAATGAGCATACACGTTCACTGAAGAAAGAATGTCGTAGAGCTGAGCGAGTTTGGAGAAAAAACAAACTCACTATCCACCTAGAGATTCTTAAAAAGTCAACAGTCGCCTATAACAAAGCCCCCCCCCCCCCCCCCCCCCCCCCCCACAGTCCTACAATCAGTCGTTCCCTGCTTCTAAAGCTAAGTGTAATGAGTTTGCATGCTTTTTTGATAACAAAATTTGTAACATTACAAACAGCAGCTATGGTGCCAGGGTAGATCTCAGGGTAATGGTGCCAGGGTAGATCTCTCCCGTATTGTCATTCTGCGCAATTGATGAAGACGAACTACGCAAAACCATATCACAGATGACATCATCCTCCTGTTCATTAGATACAATTCCCACCACCCAGGCCCGGTTCTTCCTACAGGCCGACGAAGCAGCGGCTTCGAGCGCCATGGGGGAGGGGCGCCAAAAAAAAACATTTTTTTTTTATTTATTTTTTACTCTGTCCCAACTCTGTCCGCCCAGTGCCCCCCCAGTGCCTCCCCAGTACCTCCCCAGTGTCTCCCCAGTGCCAGTGTCCCGCCAGTGCCTCCACAGAGCCTCCCCAGTGTCCCCACAGTGCCTCCCCAATGGACCCCCAGTGCCTCCACAGTGTCCCCACTGTCCCCCCAGTGCCTCCACAGTGTCCCTCTGTGTTGGGTAACTACCTACTACCTACATGACTGCCTGCCTAAATATGTCCCAAACCGCCCCCTAAGGTCTTCCACTGCTGGCCTGCTCGCTTTGCCAAAACAAATGGCAACTAAAAAATACGGTGAAGCAGCTTTTTGCTTCTACGGGCCGACGGCGTGGAACAAACTCCCACTGTACCTTCGACGGGCAGCCTCTGTAGACATTTTTAAAGCACAGCTCAAGACCCACTTCTACACTCTTGCTTTTAATTGATCTTTTAGATTTTTTGTTATTCATGTCCTCACTGTATTGCATGTTTTATGCCTTGCTTTTCTTTTCTTTCTTTCTCCATTGCTCTGTAAAGCACTTTGAGCTGCATTTCATGTCATGAAAGGTGCTATACAAATAAAGTTTTAACCCCTCTCCCTCACATGTGCAAAACCAAAAGAGTAATGATTAGGGGGCCTAAAATAGCAGCCATCGATTTGTCAGCTGCAGGGCTCCAGTCAGTGTGACATAGCTCAGGAGAGCATATCGGGCCAACAGGTGCTGTTTGATCGAATGACTCAAGAGGCCACTCTTCTTCACCCCTTCAACCTCGTGGCCAGCTGTGGCCATGAGGGAGGGGTGAAGTCCAGTCTCATGTGAGTATGCAAGTACACTTGCATACATATGTATGCTTTGTGTGCACACGCATAAACGCAAACATACTGTGACACACAGGCAATAACCAAAGTTTGACCCACATTTTTACAAAGGTGTCATCACTGTCGCAGCTGGGCAGCAGGTCCGGGTTAGATAGTAAGAGTATTAGTAGATATTAATATTTCTCAAACTAAGAAATTGAACAAAACCTTTTTTAATGAATTAATTCTTTTTTGCACAGTATAGTGTGCAATTTGTACATCCATTTCAGCATCGTTTTTTAAACTTGTAGATCTACAGTAATCTTTCTGTGAAGCACAATGAGTTTACATCTGTATGAAATGTAGTATTCAAATCTTATTGTGTCACTTTATGACATACAGTACTGTATTTTGGCTCATGAGGCAAAAGGTAATTTTTAATTTCTTATGGGATCACATGAGGAATTACTTATCTTATCAGAACAGAAAGGTAATTAGTGCATACTGCATACACACATTATCCAAGTTATTTCTCTCTCTCTCTCTCACACACACACACACACACACACACACACACACACACACACACACACACACACACACACACACACACACACACACACACACACACACGTGCGCTTGGCTTGCGCACCTTCACGTGAGACAGATTCATGGATAACGTGGATGTTTTATGGCCATGGGAGGATACAATTGCTTTAAAATTATATCAGGAAGACTGTGAAGACTGTCAGTACTGAGGCTTCAAGAAATAGTTGTAGCTGTTGTAGCAACTGATTGTATTAAAGTTTAATAAAAATTCATACAGTTTAATAATTAAACTGTATGATTTTTTTAATCCTAAATCATGTATAGTTTGTTATTATTATTATTAAAATATCTTTATTGAAGTTTTCAAATTTTAGAAGGACAGACAACAGATACATAACAAAACAAACACAGAACAGATACAAAACAAAACAACAAACACCAGTACATAGTACTCAACATTCATGTATATGGTATAACATTTTGAATCTACTAAGGGAATCAAGTTGATAGTCGTCTGGTATTCGATAGTCTCGATCTGTAGCTGATGGGTGCAGATTCTTGAAGATCAATGGAAAAAGGGAATATCCGCACTCTCTTGTATAAAGTTTGAGTTTCTTTATTTCATGAAAACAGAATCAGCAGCAGTCCACCTAGAGAAACAAACGCTGAGGAAGGCCTGCATGCCGAAACGCGTTTGTCTAATCCATGTATGCATATTGAGGATGAATGTACCAGTGAGACTGCCAGCTGACAGGTTAAATCTGGTAAGTCCATACCTAGCTCGTCCTCCCATGCCCTTTTCACACGCTCAAGTGATGGAGAAGCCACCCTCTGAATGGTCATATAGCCTAGAAACTATGCCCCTGTCAACCGGATCCCAACTCAAACACTCGTCTACCCAAGTACTTGGGGGAGTTGTCAGAGAGAAGTATCTCCTAACAAAGCTACGCACTTGCTATTTCCGTTCAGTCCTAACACTGTCTATGATTCTGTGATGCGGCCGACGGCCAGCCGTAACCTGATGAACTTTTTATTGTGACCTGGCTCTTCAATGCTTAAGTAACAAGGGTTGTTCAAGTATGTTATTTCCAGCTGAGGCATATAGCCACAATTACGTCTTTCCTGTCATTTGCAAACCTTGAAAAGGTAATTTGTGCTTTTATTTGGTCATAAGTAGACTATTGCAATTCCTTACATTCTGGGCTCAGGAAACAAAAGTGACCATATCACACCCATTTCAGGGCTTGCCTTGAAATTGAAATTTCATAGCACTGGTGCTCCAATTTTTTTTTAAAGTTTGGAGCAAACATTTTGAAGCAACCACCAACAGAACATGTAAGGGATTTTTAATGGATAAAAGAAAAGGAAAAAAGTAACATAAAACGTAGTAGTGAAAGTAGCCAACGCATGGTACAGTAGTACACTGGGGCTTAATCCTGGGGCCAGGATAATAAAATGGTAAATGGTGCATTTATATATATATATATAGTGCCTTTATCCAAGGCGCTTTACAGAGATTGTGCATTACATTCACCCATTACACACACATTCAGCAATTAGTGGTTCAGAGTCTTGGTCAAGGACACTTCGACACCAACTCTGGGGTAACTGGGAACCTGGCGGTTGCCATCCGGTCACTCTACCCCTGAGACACTGCCGGATGGAAAATAATTGGCCTCCTGGCTCCAGGTGGTTCCAGGAGGTGTTTTTTGTTAAACATCTGCATTACTTAATTTACAAGTCTACACAATTGGAGAATGTGCATGGAAGAATTGTTATTTTGATCGTTTGCCTGTGACTCTCTCCTATGGTACCAACAGCATGGAATTGTGGACATCTTATCCAACGATAACAAAAATATTCTTTAGTTTTGGGTCTGAGAGGCTAAACCTCATCAAATGGTGGTCTGTGGCTCAAATTCCCAATAAATAAATGGGCCTTGATGAAATCCTCAAAGGCCCTTAAAACAAGGCTCCAGACTTCCCAAAACAAACTGGTCAGGCCTCACCCCCCGAACCCACCTCACCCCTGCCCACTTTGACAGGCTGGAATGGCTTAGGGTCGACGACAGAGTACAGCATCTTGCAATGGGTCTGGTCCACAAGATTCGATACACCACCAAGATACCCATGTACCTGTCTAAATACTTCCTTAATGTTAACAAAGTCCACACCCACAACACCAGAGGGAGTGCAACAAACCATGTGCAACCCAGATTCGGCACAAACAAGGGACTAAATTATTTTTGCTCCTATGCCACCAAAATGTGGAACGCCCTACCAACAGTCATTAAGACATGCAAATCCCTTGACTCCTTCAAAACCGATCTCAAAGGGCACCTACGGACGGCTGCAATTCGAAACTGGCCCTCTTTTTCTCCTCACTGTATATGTTTCTTTTCCCTTTTTACCTCCTTTATGATGAATTCCTGTTCTGTTTTTTGACTATAAGAAGTGTCTATTTGTACGTCTCTAAATGTTTTGATGAATTGAACAAGGTGGGCCCTCTTGTAAACAAGTGTAATGCTTTATTGGGTTGTCCATTCACAGTTAACAGTCTTTGTATTGAGTTGTGCTTGAAATGTACTGTAATTCTGCAAACTGTTAATAAATATTTCAATCAATCAATCAATGGGCTGATAACCACTTACATAGAGGCATCAAACATAACATCTACATAGCCAAGACCAAATTAAATCTGAAAATAGGGACACCCATACAAGATATGTGTTTTCATAAAATAACATTGTTTGATTGTTTGCACTCATCAATGGTGCGCTGTGAACTTTTAGATTGGCTGTCAAGGTCATCATATGTGACGTGAGTGAGTGGCAGAAGGCTGTCATAACAGGAGCGTAGGGCACAAGTTGGGCAAATTGATATGTATTTGGCCATGAACCCCCATCTGAAAATGTTTTGTGACAGGGACCCACAGAAGAGAAGATTTTTAATAATAATAATAATAATAATAATAATAATAATAATAATAATAATAATAATAATAATGTTAAAACAAATAATAATAAAAAAATTGAAATAATATAAACTTCCATTAAAGTCATGTTATGGGGGGGAGGGAGGGGCGAAGAAATAAGAAATGTATTCTAGTCTACATACTACTACAAGCAAATCGGATCAGTAGGGCGTGTACGAATCTCTGATTGGCTGCTCAACCTCTTGGAGCGCCATCAATCTCCATGGATCTCAACGTCCATTGGTCCTGCTGGTTCACTCGACGCACGATATCATTGGCTTTTCATCCCTCTGTCCTGCGTCTTTATCCCGTCGGTGCCCGAGCCCGAGGAAGGTGTAATTCACGTAGTCTTTTTGCGCTGTTTTCCTCGCGGAGCGACCTCGACATATTGTTACATTTACGCATTTGACGTTACGTTAGGTTAGGAAGCTACCTCTCGCAGGTGAACTCACTTAAATACTGATTACTGAATTTGCTGAAATGCAGCGGAGCTTTGTTGACAGCAGGTGGACCAAATAACACTTCATTATTCACACACGGGGGGTGAGCGATGGATACAAACAAAACGGCCCTGTGTGACAGTCTTGTAATATGGGTGAGTATCGCGGTGTGTGTTTATTATCTCTCAAGTCGTGTGCTTAAGGCTACGGATTCACCTGATCGTATTATGTCAGCAAATACTCTCATGGAACTGATCCTACCAATGAGGAAATATGATGACTGACCCCATGGTTGTTATACCTTTTCGACCCCTTGTTGTGTGTTTACATTATTCATTAATCATGCATTAGAATTGCGCAACGTTACATATAGTAAAGTACTATAGACTATATGCTTCCTGTGCATTACAATTGTGCGTATTAGGCTAAATAACGTTATACATTTACCATAAAAACAAAGACTGCACATACATATCCTTATTTCAGTTGATCCTCATCCGATTTAGAGCTAATCTAATTAACCCGGGGAGACATTTGTGGAATGTCACTCCATTGGATCTTGTAATATATCAACTGAGTTCACTCATGAGCAACAGTAAGCAATCTGCACTCAGCAAATCATTGATTTAAACCAAACCTTTAACGTATAGCACTGCAGGGTGAAGTCTATCATAGACTTCACGTCTATGGTTCCCCTGCTGTTCTGTGCATTTGACAACACCGCTCATGGGTTGTTGTTTTTTGTAGTTTATATGAAGGTGAGGTGTCTGTGACATTATTTTGATGTTTACTTGAACTTTAACCAAATTAACCACGTGTTGGAGTTGAGAGGGGATTGGGAACCGTATATTTAGTAACCAGAACTCACACACGCTCTCTCTCTCTCCTCTCTCTCTCTAACACAAGAACTGCTAGTTGAATAATTTAGAACTTCCCTTGGATACATCTGTGGCTTTAGTATCATCATATTCATAGCACAGTTCTGGTGACTAGTCCATGCACCCACCCACCTAGGCTATATCCATCCATCCATCCACGTATGCATCCAGCTGCCTGGTCAGTCCATCCATTCTTTAATTTCACCTATCCATACAGTATCATCTATCCCTCGTGCATGATCCATCCATCCATGCATACACATCCATACATTCTTAAATCTGCCTATCCACCTATATGCATATACATACATTAAACCTCCATTGTCTTTACACCCCTCTGCTTTTTCCCCAAAGGGAATATCTGGTTGTTGTGGTAAACTCCCCAGGGATGAACTGCTGTGCGACACTATCTTTCTGCATGTATAGGCTAATAATTGGCCCTGTGGTATTCCCCTATCCAAACTCCCATGCTACATTTCACCTAATTCTTCTGCATGCACATTCATACAGTAGATGGCCATGCAATTTTACACTGAACCTGTAATTAGTCTTAAGTTGCAGCGTTCTACCCAGTGGTTCAGCACCCATAACTGGACAGTACCACACAAAAAAAAAAACTTTTAAATGTATGAATATCAATGCTGTGTTAATTTGTTAGTGATTAATTGAACAGAAAACAGAGTGGCATACACCCTGAGAGAGAGAGAGAGAGAGAGAGCAGCACCACTCACTTCAGACGGGTCTGATTTTTAACGACTTGAACCCTAGCACCTCTAATCTGAGGGGAATATTAGCCAAAAATAGCAGATCTACTCCTTGCTATACTAGCAGAAGATTCTTCTAACTCCTTGCAGAGCGTGTTGTTGTGAGCTTGTAGGTCTGCTATTTTCAGCATTTCTTTTCTTCTGGATTGTCTGAAAATACACATTATTAATCCAACACAACACTACACAATGATAGTGTTGTCAAACAAGTCAATGAGATGAGATCTATGAAAAAGTTTAATCTGCAACACAATTTTATACAATATGAAGTGGGGGGTCCCTGCTTCATCTCTCTCAGCTAAATGGTCCTTGGCCTGAAAAATGTTGAAGTGTCCTCTCTCTCTCTCTCTCTCTCTCTCTCTCTCTCCGTGTCTCCTTCCTAATCAACTCTCTGTCCATCCTGCAGCTCCAGACTTTCAACACCCTCGCACCCTGCACAGCAGCAGAGGAACTGACCACTGGAGCAGCAATGTCAGAGGCACTGCATCAGATGTGAGAGAACGCACCCACAAACACTATCTCTCTCACTCCATTAATCATAATATACTACTTACTCATCTTGCCTATGATGGAAACCTTGTATGTTCAAAACTGCTACTTTTCAGGAAGTTAAAACAAAACAACCCTGTGTTCCTAATGGATCAAATGTAGTTATTATTTAGTCACAATCTCTCGTTAATGTTTCATTGGTTACATATTTATCAAACACACAGACAAATTGAACCACTATCACTTTAAGAAAAACTAAAATGCTGCTTGTAAATGAGCTATTTTGTGTAGCTGTAGTATAACAAAGTAATGCATTATTTTCACGAAAAAACAGGAAAAGTTGAATTATGAAGAGTTGCAAGGTTTCTGCCTGACAGCAACGATACACTGTATACACTGCAGCCTGGTATTTTAGTCCAGTCAGGGAAATGCAGCGTGAACTGTCTTGGGGCGGGGACCATTTGATGAGTTATGTCTCTCTGCCAACGCATAAAGTCACTCTTACTCTCAACACAGGGTATTCTGCTTCTTAATGCATGCATATGCGTCAGAGCTCATTGAACTTAAATACGGTGTTATTATTTTATCAGATTCAGCGGTGATAAATGTTTTTATTGATTTGTGTGTGTGTGTGCTGCAGAGACCCAGCATGGTTCACTGACGCATGGCTGAGCCGTATCAAAATGGATACAGGGGACAATTGGAGACTGAAGGTACAGAACAGTGCTGTCTCATCATATACTGTAGTCCATCTGTCATCACTGCCATGCTGCCTTTTATATGCAGACTTTTATATGCAGACTCCTTGTGGCATCTGAGCTTTATTTTGTGTGTACAGGCTTTAGTTCCGACATACTATTGGTCCGACTGTCATTAGACCGACAACCTTACCCAATCCCCTAACCTAACCATAACCGCTAGCACGGAGCAGCGCATATCGGAGCAACGCATGTTCGAGAGCGACGGGTGATTTCCGCACGTCGGACCTTTGGTGTGTCGGATCTGCGTGTGCATAGCTTATTTCACAGTACAAAGAGACAATAATGGTGACGATATTGAGTGCAGATGGCAGGTGACATGGGTCACCAGGTGCATTCTTACCCAGGTTGTCGTGTGGTGCACACAACTTGTTGAACCACAAGGAAGTTTAACTGAATCTAGACCAGACAGATTATGATCATGAGAACGTAAGCACACTAATCGGCTGAAAAAGGTTTTGATTCTTCTGTCATCACTGATGTCGATACAATGGAGATCATTATATATTCTCAAGAAAACAACTTAATTCACAATGTTAGGCTAATGGCCATATAGTTATGTAAACTCATATGGTAACAGCTTGTTGCTCTTAGCTGTACCTGTAACCCGATGCAGCGCTTAATGGTGGTCGTACAAACACACAGTTGTATTCATCGTGTTTTCATTGCTTCTGGCTTTGTACATTGACAAAGTAGAAGCCAGCCTATTTTCAACAGGGGCTTTTATTTGTGCTGCAAAACATTTGTTTGATTAAGTGAGACTTTGTTTTTAAATTGGGTATTGAAAATTGCCTGCTACTAGGTTTAGTATCCTGCCAGATTGTGGATGCTACGGTCTGTCTAGGGCTAGGCTATGCTGACTCATTATTGCAACAAATATATATATATATATATATATATATATATAGATAAGGGACTTTTATTTTGCA
This sequence comes from Electrona antarctica, assembly GCF_951216825.1. Lineage (NCBI taxonomy): Eukaryota > Metazoa > Chordata > Actinopteri > Myctophiformes > Myctophidae > Electrona > Electrona antarctica. The sequence goes on from NC_136812.1 coordinate 15,545,516, forward strand.
ATTACTGTTCCATTAAATTGAACGTATGGAAACTTGTAATTCCCTGGTTTTGATTCCTACTCGTCTACAAACTTTTATCTCCTCAGATGAACAACCTGAAGAAGATCCTGCAGATGATTTTAAATTATTATAACGAGGTAACTAGTGAACTTTGTTGTCACTTTTTTGTCACTGTCAGATGGAAACCTTGTAGCCTAATATTTAGTCGGACTGTTGCCTCCTGCAATTTTCAAATGCTTCCGTCATACAGTCTGGAGCAACGGAAGCTCTATCATGAGAATAAAATATAAAGCGGAAGTGGAGACTCCTCCCCACTTCTGTTTCGTCTTTATAGTCTTGCACATTTATCCTAATGTAAATTTAAATCACCTAAGCATATATAGGTTGTTTGCTTAGCAGAAAATGAAATAAAAAAAATATATTTTTGTGAACTGAAATGGCAGCTTCCTTACTCGGATTTCGGGAGGTGTAGTTCCAGACTATATAACATTCAGAGATTGTGGAGAATACTTTTTTTTTGAATTTTATTTTTTAGAGCTAATGTACAAGCTCACAACACGTTGAGCATGTGGAACGGCTACTTCTGTGTGACACATCACTTGTATGATGGAGGGCATTAATTTACAAAAGAAAATATTTTTAACAGTTGAAATATGGAGATAAGATGTTTCTGCCCGACAGCAACGATAAATTAACTTTTTTTAAATAGTTATCATGATTTCTTTTGACTTTAAAATAAGAATAATTCTCCTGTTTCCACAAGATCCTTGCCCAGCAGACCTCAGACTTCCGCCTGCCAGACCTGGCCAAGGTGGCCGAGCACTCGGACCCAGTGGAGCTGGGCAGGCTGCTACAGCTCATACTGGGCTGTGCCGTGAGATGTGAACGCAAACAAGGTTCGTTTGATTGAATACTTTTATTAGTCAGCAATGTAACCAGCACGTGGTACATTAAGACATTAAAGCTAAAAGGATAACACAAAAAGTCCTGGGGACCATCAACATGGCATATACAATTAACACTAATACATGTCATCAACAAAATGCAAACACTATAGGCTCTATTTTTGTGCATGCTAAACCCCTTATCCCTAAACTACTTTGCCTTTTTTACTATTTTGAAAAACATTTTTGAATAGTTAAAATAGCCAACAAGCTCACAACGTGTCGATGTAGATTGGCTAGTTAAATTATTCAAAAAATAGTCAAAAAAGGAAAAGTAGTTTAGGGATAAGGGGTTTAGCATGGATGAAAATAGAGCAACACACACACACACACACACACACGCATACTATACGTGTGAGGAGAAAATGTACAGTAGGATGCTGATTTCATTATTGGCATTTTGTACCATTAGTTCCCTATTTTATTTGGAGTAGCCAATTATTTTTAGCCCCCTTTAAATCCTCCCCACAGCACACATTTCTGTGTTGTCACTGATCTATCCTACTGACTCACCTGCCAGTGAGGAGCCCCATCGGGAGGATGTATACCTTTGCCCTACTCCTCCCGTCCAACACTCCCTGCTGACAGGTGCCGTCCAGCCCGTAGTAGTATATGCCCGACAAAGCCGGATGCACCACGTGGATTCGAAGGTTTCGAACCAACAATCTCTGTGGTGGTGGGCAAGAACTTTACCACTGTGCTACCACCTCCGTTACCATTTTTAACACCATGGAGGCCCGGGGCGGAGTTCTCCCTCAATTTCAAGGTCATGGTCAAGTGCCCAAGCCGGAGCTTGATAAATAGGACGGAGATTAATTATAACAAAACCGTTCGCATCGCTCTAGAGCCTAGGAGCGCTTGTTGCCCGATCCGATGACGTGTCAAAAAGTGACACGTCATCGAAAATGTTCCCTGCCTGTTTAGCTGACGAAAACGAAAATCTTAAAACGATCATAACTCCCGATCTAAATCATCCCGTCTAATTCTGAAAAAATATCCTGTGTTTGACGGCCTTCCGCGGTCCAGTCGCTAGTCGCGATAGATTTATTCTTGTCTCCCGTTGTTGTCGATCGACTCTAGAGTGGTGTGGCTATTGTTAGCTGCTACACAGACATGCACACCAACTTCCGGTGCGCCGGTAAAAGTGGTCCTAACACTGAAAATAGCCTATAATCCTTTTCTAAACGACAATTTCTATTCACAACAGACTGACATGCACAATTAACATGCTTGAAGCATGCATACAGAAAAGGCATATATGGATATTCACACATCTGTACATGCACTGTACATGCACTGTACAGCATTGAATAAAGGAGAGATGTGGCCATCAAAATCCCAGCCAGGCTTCTTGAATTTCTCAGTCCAACAATGCCTCATTATTGCCCTGCCAAGCCAGTGACAAAGACAGACCCAGATTGGCGCCCTCACTGGAGACTACAGAGGACACAGTGTCGCATGTTTAGTCATTAGCAGAGCCCGGCGACCAGTGCCACATTTTTGGGCTACTGGTGGTCCGTCGACTCCCCTTATTACTGATGTTTGATTTAGTCAAAAAGCACAAAGTGTTATCAATTTGAAAAACCTAGAATTGATTAAATCGTGTCACTGTTATACCGGTCTGGTTCAAGTCATTCCATCTGGGAACCCATCGGCAAAAAGGAAAAACAGTGCCCTCTGTGGTTTTCCTTTGAATTTGCATCTGGGGGCAGGCCTCAATAGAATGTGTATAACAGGATGTTGGCCTGCCCTCAGCCTTCCACTTCCGTGGTGTGCCTGTGTTTTCATTCCCACTGTCAACAATGTATACACGTTCTGAATGGCCCTGCGGACAGATTCGGTAGTGTAGCTCAGAATCTGTTCTTGAGAGAATTCATTAGGTCAGTGGAGGTCGAGGATGGACATGATGACAAATCATCTGAATTGTTAATCCCTTCTAAATTATTTTTGAGTGGTGTAAACCACTCTTACGACTGGCTTTGTTAGTTTACGTGTCTGTCTGTCTGTACCAAAAAATTAGCATGGTTGCTACGGTCACCCAGTTCACACGGGTGTGATTTCATTACGACAGACATTACGTCAGACCACAGTTGATCAGTCTATATAAGACCTTACACCACTCGGTTCACACGGGTGTGATTTTTTTTTTTAAACCTATGTTGCTATACCTGATTTTCTGTTTTTCTTTAGCAATTTTTATTGTCTCTGTGTAGCTCAGTCAGTAGAGCTCTTGCCTTCGGACCACAAGGTTGTGTGTTCAAATATATATATATATATATATATATATATATATATATATATATACACACACACACACACACAGTATACATCAGGGTTATTCAACTGGTGTTTTTTTTTTAATAGACTGAGAGCTAGTCACTTTAGACTAGAGTACTGCTGGCCCGTGTGTGCGCGCAGCCCCCCCACACACAATCATTCTACAGTTGTGGCCCCCGGCCTAATCTAGTTGAATACCCCTGGTATACATTATAGCTAAAGTCTATCGTGTGGACATATAAAGTGTTTGTCTGTCTACTTTGACCCCCAGAATACATCCAGATCATTATGACCCTGGAGGAGTCTGTGCAGCATGTTGTCATGACAGCCATTCAAGAGGTCAGTAAAGCTTTGAAGTGGAAATGTGTGTGTGTCCCAAACACTAGGTCGCAGGGACATTTGTATAGGTCATGAGTAAATATATTTTTCTCTGTCTATTATGATTCTTTGAATTATTATTTCAAATGTTTTTGAGGCCGATTCTACGATTGCCTTCTAAAGGCACCTCCAAATTGATATGAAAAGGTTTTTCAAACACCTTCAATTTATTTCATAAAATAGCAGGTGTACAAGCTCGCAGCATATACAGTACAAGCTGTGAGCTTGTATATCTTCTATCTTTGAGAACCACTGTTCTAAACCAATATGTTAAATCCGTTGCCATGTCTGAAGTGTATCTGTGCGTTTGTGCAAAGTAAATGGAGGACTTTTAGTTTGAATTTTGTTTTCATGTGTCCATGTAGTTAATCCAGTGCCATGTTGTTTCCTCAGCTCATGAGTAACGAGAACATGGCCCAGTTTGGGGCGGAGCCGCCTGGGGACGCGGAGCTGCAGGTTGGTGTTATTAATCCATTGAGACCTGGAACGCATCCATGTCACGTTAGCGTTAGCGTTTTAAACATTATGTTATAATTTAGCTATTGAAAAATAGCAGATCTACAAGCTCATAGCGCGCCACCGAGTGGCGCGCTATGAACTTGTAGGTCTGCTATTTTTGAAAAATCGTTAAAATGTGCCTCAAATCTTTCCGAAAATTGTCATGATTTAGAAAACTTTTTTTTTTTAAATTTCGACGTCAGGCCTGAAATGGGTTAAAGCTCAATGAGTGTGAAAGGCCTTTATTATATTTGGGCTACAGACACAGTAACTGGGGCCGTGGCCTCCAGTAGTAGTAATAACTACAGACACAGTAACTGGGGCCGTGGCCTCCAGTAGTAGTAATAACGTCTTTGTCTCATCACACCCTGAAGAAGGTGCAAACCGACTCATCGGTGTTTTTTTAACCCATTTAGGCCTGACGTCGAAATAAAAATAAAAGTCTTCTGAAAGAATATATATTCAAAGAGTTGTGCTGCATTTTCACAATTTTTCAAAAACAGCAGACCTACAAGCTCGTAGCGCGCCACTCGGTGGCGCACTATGAGCTTGTAGATCTGCTATTTTTCAATAGCTAAAGTATAACATAATGCTTAGTTAAAACACCAAAAGGGGTTCCCGCCCTTCTGTAGCCAAAATTTTATGAAGGCCTTTTACCTACAAAATCCACCTTGAGTACCTGGAAAAAAATATAGGCATAAGGCATATTTTCTTCTCTTGAACATTATTCCCTTCCATGAGGTGGTCTGAGGGATACCAGTAGCGCTCCTGTAACTTATTTTCTCCACAATGAGTGTGAACTGAATGCCTGAACTCGTTGTAATGAATATACATGGTCCTTGTTCTGGTTGTAATTCAATTCCTCAAATCCTTTTCATTGCATGTTGTAAACATATAATCAGTGCAATAGGCATGTTTGGTAGATTATTGAAGAGCATAACATTTTGTTAACAAGCCCTCTTTGTTTTGGTCTAGTTTATTCTCAAATGTGGGTCATGACCAGGCCTGGGTGTATTTTTATGGTTTTTGGGGCAAGGCCACTTAGCCTTTGCTCTTATCAATTTGTTTTAGATAAGACGAACACCAGCACAGCAAGGCCATCAACTAAATACTAAAGCAATTATAGAAAGGATTAATTAAATGTATATGTTACGGCTATTGAAGAAAATTATATATCTTGATTTTTACAAATTACCAGTTATTTGTGCAAACTCCCGAGTCATAAGTTCATGCACGTTCAGCCTTGGGCTATTCAGTGTAACTAGACTTGTTTGAACATGGGTATGGGGAGTCAGGGGAACCAGAATCTCAACAAATGTGTCAAAAAAAAAAAAAACCCTTATTGACAGGAAAGAAATAGAGGAGAAGACTGCATGCTGGGAATCAAGGACACTAGTTTACAGATCTGCTAATTCCACAATTGAAAATATATGAAACCTTTTCAACATGGAAATTATTATGGCAATTAGGCAAACAATAATTGAGATTATGTCAATTGCGATTAGATAATTATGTAATTGTGACAGGCCTAGCAGTGGCTATGGCCTCCATGAAATGCCTGGCCTGGTTGTGACTTAAAATTGAGTCGTGAACTAAAAACAAGTTAGATTGGAGGACATTGCTTTATATTATCTTGGGTCATGACCTCATACTGTAGCGAAGGTCCCGAGTGAGATAACCTTTGAACCGATGCTGCTCTATTAGTAATGTGAGATCACGTTTTGCTCTGTCTACAGCTGAAAAAGGCACTAGAGGAACTTGTGGAGGTTTCATCAGAAAAGGAGATGCTGGCACAGCGCTGTCAGGAGCTGGATGTTCAGGTGAATACCAAGATGATACACACACCCTTTCTCTACCTCAGGGCTGTTTGTTCTTTTATTTATTGTTTGCACATGCCTAATTCAGAATACAATAGGTGTTGTACTTGTCCCCATATGTTCCTTTCAAGACAAATTGGCTTTAAGTTAGAACAGTCACACTCTCTCATTCTCTCTCTCTCACACACACACACACACACACACACACACACACACACACACTCTCACTCTCTGTGGTACCGTACAGTATAAACCGGAGCTGTGTAATACACTGATGCTGAGTCCATTGTTTGAAGTTGGTGTGGCAGAAGAGCTGTCATTTTACAGATCAGACTAAGCTCCGAGCCCTCCACTCCACTCTGCCCTGCGCAGTGAGTGAGTGTCCCCACAGCCTTGAGGGGAATTGGAGAGCACGAGCGTTAGCCCTCTGTTCTCATGCCTCTCTGTGCAGTGCAGACACACTAAAGGTAAAGACGCAGGCACATTCTGATGCTATCTTGCCCTGGACTCTCGACAGATTAATGCGTTTTGTCTCCGGTCTTGCGCTCCTGTGGTCGCGGTGAGGTAAGTTCAACATGGCCGACCGTCAAGCCAAACTACTTAACTCGGTGCCTGGCTAGTGGTCAGCCCAACTGAACTCACTGACCCTCAACTAACCCACCTAACTGAAGGCTCTCTTGGGATCTTGCTCAAACATAACCCACTCTGTATGTAATTAAAATGGTCTGCTCTTCTAATATGTACCTACTGGATTTGTGGTGGATCTAATGGTGACAAGTAGTGCTTTTTGGACCCCTGGCACTGTATGGTTCACATTTAAAGAGACTAGCAGCAAGGAAGGCATTCCTTTTGAATTTAATTTCTGAAGCTTTACTGTTTTAATGACTGCATCTATTTTATGCACATGTTTTATATTAATTTGTATTAAAAACCTCCAGACGATGGATAAGTTCTCTTCACAAGTGACAATGTAGGGAACAGTGGGCGAGAGGTGGAACTAACCAGCCATGTGTAATAATGTTTGCTTAAGATGCTTGTGTTCGGCTTCCAGGCTGGAATAACTACATTGTTTGTTTAACAGCTATGGAGAGGAGAGTCATCTGTAATTGATGTCTGCAGTCTTTCAGTGCTGACCTGCTGCACATGTGTTGCTTTGCATGAAATAATTGGCCAAGAAAGGAGACGGGGAGCTTAATAACAATGCATCTTCACTGACTTGATACAATGATGTTATTTTTACACTCCAGTGGTTCTCAACCTGTGGGTCAACCCCACATGATTTTGGGGTGGTCCCCAGATGACAGTGAAGAGCCAATTTAAGGACTTTTAAGACCCTTTTAAAACCTCAAATGAAAAAGACCATTACGGCATCAAAAGTAACCCAAAAAAACTATACTAAAACTGGACAAACATTGGCCAAATTGTCAAATGATATAAGTTTTCACTATATTTATCAGTGGAATCGAGTCAACAAAATATAATGCCTCAACTCCTACAATTCCAAGTTCGGGGGGCCCCAGTTCAAATGTGAGTGTTTTAGGGGGTCATGGCCTGAAAAGGTTGAGAACCAGTAAAAGTACAGTATGTAGTTTGAATCCAAAACGTGACTGCATGTCAAAAAAAAAATGACTCAAACGTTTTCGTACCTTGGCAGGTCACCGGCCTCCAAGAGGAACGGAACAGCCTGCTGGCTGAGAATGACGTTCTAACGGACCGCGCCAATCAGCTGGACTCATTGGACGACCCAAGCACACCCTCTGGAAGGAAACACAGCCAGCTCCAGCTACAACTGGAGGCCATGCAGGAAGAGAACTTCAAGTGGGTTCCAGTGACGGGCTTCCTGGGTGTCCCCAGCTAAATCACATAATCAGTTTTACACATCAAACCCTACATCAGCTATTTGAAAATAGATGATCATTAAGCTTGCAATCCGTCACGATGCGGCGCATTGTAAGCTTGTAGATCTAAATGCATATTGGTCCTTGACATGAAAACATCATAGTGGCCACATGGCGTAGCCTACAGACAAAGTAACTAGGGATGCCCCGATTTTTCCTGATCCGATAAAATGACGTGATCGGCACCGCTTTCCGATCACTCGATCCGATCGGGACAACCCTAAAAGTAACTATAGGACTATGGCTCTCAGGTCCCTGACTAGGTGTGTGAGAGACTAACTGTACACTGAATCTACTTGGTTGTGCTCCAATATTATATATATATATATATATATATATATAATGTGTCTAATCTATTATAATACCTGTCAAAGAGACTTAAGTGTGTGTGTGTGCATCCTTGTCTGTGCATGCTTGTATGTGTCTCTTAGGCTGGAAGCTTCTAAGGATGACTATCGGATCCATTGTGAAGAGTTAGAGAAGGAGTTGGTTGAGGTTCAGCGCCGCAACGACGATCTCACCAGCCTGGCAGAGGAATCCCGAGCACTCAAAGACGAACTGGACATCCTCAGGTGTGTTTGTCCACTGTCTCTTCTGCATTCTCATGATCACAAATTTTTTGGGGGTGAGGGGGTGAAGTGTGTGAGCATATGACAAAACTAAATGTTTCTGTGTGCCCGTGAAAGAGTCTGTAAAATAAATAAAAACTAAGCTATGATGACTAAATATATTGACAATTTCATCAACAAATACAAATTTGACAAATGTTAAGGAGGGACTAGTGGAGAAGAGATGCAGTAGAACAAAAGGACAAGTCATATTATGTTATGCTCGGGTGTCTGTGACACATTGTTGATTGCTGTAAATAGCCGATCTACAAGCTCACAGTGTAAAATCGGCCATTATGACTCAATCGAGGTCCGTCAAAATCAATTGTAGATTTAGTCGACTAAAATCTTACATTAAGACAAACTTTTCAGATGACTAAAATATGACTAAAATATGGCTAACACTAAATCAAAGATTTCTGTCGAAATGAACACCGGCAGGAGCTGTTCGGACCGGGCGGTGAAACTGGAGACGTCGGTGGAAATCTACAGACGAAAGCTGGAGGATCTGGGTGACCTGAGGAGGCAGGTGAAGCTCCTAGAGGACAGGAACATGACCTACATGCACAACACGGTCAGCTTGGAGGAGGAGCTGCGCAAGGCCAATGCTGCCCGCACGCAGCTGGAGACATACAAGAAACAGGTAGACTGTACACACACACACACTCTTAACTAGAAATTCTTGAACACAAACAATAGTAGATGCACAAGTTTGGAAAACTCGACAACAATTGTGTTTCAGGATACAGATCACGGGTACAGGAAGCATCGCCTCCTCCATATATGGGCGACTGCTAATTATCGCAGACCAGAATTTAGCCAATGCCTTAGCTCTAGACTTGGACATTCCTGCAATCTGCAGGCCTCTCACAACTGATTTATGGACATTACAGAGGCTTCCAAATATGAACACAAGCAGTTAACATTTTTAACCATGCTGTATAATAGCATCCTTAAAGGAGCATTCAGTGATTTGGGTGATTCGGAAAACCACCCAGTCCGACCCGGTAACAAAATGGGCACATGCACGCTCTACAGTGGGGGGAAGTGCAACAGGCCAACAGCATGTGCACCAAGGCCCGCCCCCACTCGATCATGATTGGAGGAAGGCCCCTCTCATCCTGATTGGATGACGGTTTTGCCACCCGCCACCAAAACTGAAACTAGGGTTTTTTTTATTTCCTTATATGGTCAGCACACTCTATAATAGGGAGGATTATCCAGAAAAAAAGAAAAAATAAGTGATATTTGAATTAAGTCAAATCACTGAATATACCTTTAAGATGTTGCTACTTAAGCACCTTGGTAAAGGAATGCCTCTTCTGGACTGTGGTCAAATGTACATGCCACTTCTCTCTCACTCTCTCTCACACACACACACACACACACACAGTGGGCTTTGAAACCCCCCTATCGTCATGTCAAAGTCACATTGATTTAGCCATGCAGTAACCTAATGTAATCTTATATGCGTTCATTGTCCAGTGTAGCAGGTTTTCACCATCGATCACACAAAAGTGATGACGTTTCAGAAAAAGAGGCTGTGGGTGATTTTTATTTGACCCAGCCAAGAGCTCTGTCATCTGCTGTGTAGCACAGTGGTTTTGAACCAGTGGTCCGGGGACCACCAGTAGTAGCCTGGCTAATAAGCCAGACCGAATCAGCCGTTAGCAAAAAAAAATTGCCTGCTGGCGGATTACGGTCTGGAGAGGCTCAATTGTACGCCCATTTCCTACACCAGAGAACTGGTGTGGCCAATCGGGACACGGTATGCAATATGGGCGGGCTTTGGTACAGTGACATTCAATGCTTGAGACCTTTGACTGACAGTACCTCTAACCAATTGCGTCAAAGAGAAAATGTTTGAACCCACCCCCCGGGAAACAAGATCCATACACAGAATCTCCAGACTCAAATACCACACAACAGTGTGATTTGAGTCTGGCTTATTAGCCAGGCTACACCAGTAGTCCCTGAGTGGGTTCCAGGTGGTCCCCAGCTACAAGATGGATAGTTGGGGATTCCAAATAGACCCTACAGTCCAGATCATAACTGATGAGATTGTAAAATTTCGTCTCAAGAGTTACATTATTGTTAAACATCTGCATTACTTTAGAAGTTTATACAATTAGAGAATATAGAATTGTGACTTAGCCAACAGTAACAAAATATTCAAAATGTTGGGTCTGAAAGGCTAAATCTCATCAATTGGTGGTCCGTGGCTCAAATGGAACGCTCCCAGGGGGCCAGGCCGAATCCGGCGAGCCGCCCCACGTCCGAAACGGTTGAGAAATGACAGTTACCGTGTGGGGGTCCCTCTACTGTACTGTCGCTGTACTGTACTGGCACACCCGAAATCATCATATATACAGTTAATATATGTGTGTGTGTTATGTTGCGCACAGGTGGTGAAAAACATAGTTTGTGTGTATTTTTATATCAAAAGTCCATCAAAATCGAATTTTAATTACTTCCGGGAAACGAAAACGTACTGCGTGATGACGTGTCGAGGCCCACATCAAAAAAGCTAATAAAAATGAAGCTCACCCGTTTGATTCCCATATCTGCACGTCCGTCCAAAACACAGCTGCTAGAAATCCTCTAATGACATCCAGTGCAGTTTAAACGTAATCATCACAATAAAATATGTGTCTGAAAACATTATAGGGTAGAAATAAGCCACATAGCTGTAAACTGTCCGACTATCTGACTTTTATCTGACTTGTAAACAAACACACGTCATGTGTCCTGCGTCACCGTGCAGGTAGCATAGCTACTGTCCCTAGCTACCGCCCCATCGCCTGAAGGGATGCGACGCTCTGATTGGGTCAGAAACTTTAGAGCCAGTGTTTCAAGCCCAACGTGTCCGTTTCACTACGGCACAGTTGAGAAGCAGGTGTGAAACTATTAATCTAGTGTCAGTGAGGTCAGATGTAGAGTTTCTGGCTGGCTCCATATATGCAGATTTAGCATGTCAAACCATGTGATGAAAGGTCAGAGATAAGCACTAAGTAGTACAAGTAATGTTAGTAGCATGAACAGGTTGTTTCGAGGTGTGAGTACAAGGAAGTCCTGATGTAGCAGACTGCCAGACTCGGGGTGCCACACCACCCACGGTATTAAACCGTTGTTTAGCCAATCAATTAGCTCTTCTTTACTTAAACCACAATCCCAATAACCAACACAGCCATTGATTATCCAACTACAGTGGATCCTCAAAACTGTGGTCAAACTTGTGGAGTTGGGTGGTTTTTCCCCCATTAATTAGAATGATGAAGTCTGATGGAAAAAGACCCCCACATTAATGGTCAAAAACCTCCTAACTCCACTTGAGCTGTTTTGGGGTAAAGTGATGATAATATAAGGACACACTCAAGTACACTATCTGACAATGTATACTAGAGTGACCGTACCAACTATGTTGATGAGGCAGTATTGTTCTAAAAGCATGTTTCTTTTTCCCTTTTCTTTCCCCCCCCATTTGTTGAAAAGTAAATGTATTGGCTGATTTCTTCCCGACAGCAGAGATATACTATATTTCTTACATAAGGTTAATGGCACAAATAAAATGGCCTACTTGTGCACGAGCAGAGTGCGCAACTTGTGTGTGCAGTGCTTAACCGTTCAGTTTGCGCCACGGCTCTCCACCATCAACTACTGCGCTATAAGCTGAACCCAAGCAAGTCATTGAAACATCTGACATATATACTTAATATATACTATAAACTGCCCAGGCGGTGGCGTAACCGTCTGGGCACCCGACTGGTAATCCAGTCGCAGTGTGCCGCGGGTTCGACTCCCGAGCCCGACACGGCCTTTACTGCATGTCTTCCCCCATCTCTCTCTCCCGTTTCCTGTCAGCCTACTGTCTGTCCCTTCAAAAACCAATAAAAAGGCGTAAGCCGCAAAAAAAATATCTTTAAAATAAATAAATATATATATATATATATATATATATATATATATACTTAAATTGATTACGTCATCCACATACGTCTTTTAAACATGTTTTTACATAAACACACACAGTAGTGTCGTCATCAGCCAATCCCTGATTGGCCGAGCAACGCCACCAACACAAGGAGGCAATACAAAGGGTCAAAGGGGCCAACTCTTGCCCTGATTGGCCGAGCGACGTACGCAGCCGAAAACGGTACCTGCGCACGCTCTGCTCGCGCAAGTAATAATGAAAACGGAACTCATGTGAGCAGAATTAACGTGTTCATTACGTCATCCATCAAGCAATACAATGGCTAAGTTCTGTGACTGTCAACTATGCTACTAAAAGTAATGGTGTATTGAAAGTAAACAATGTCATGGTTGTGAATGCCTTTGTGTTTTCCCACCCTAGTGCAGCCTAGGGCAACTATGGCAACGAAAGAAAAGTGATCCAATTAACCAGTCTATGATGGAGGGAAGCGGGGAATGTGTGTGTGTCTGTGCTACTACCCGCTGCTCATGACATTGCACCCATTCATATCCAACTTTAGCAGTAAATGTTTTTGAATTCTTTTCCCCTCCTGATTTATTCATTAATGTGTTTAATTTTAAATGTTATGCATGCACTCAGATCCAGGAGATACACAAGAAGTTGTCTGAGGAGACTCGGCGGGCGGACAACCTCGCCTTCGAGATGAAGAAGTTTGAGGAGAAACACGAAACTATGATGAAGGAAAAAGAGGTGAGACCATGTTTTGAATGATAACCGGGAGAATATTTTATCGCTGACTCTTTACTGCACACAGCAGACTACAGTGTAGAAACATTGACCAAATGTTTTAGAAACATTGTCCGTCTTCTCTCTCTCCCCCTCCTTCCCTGGTCTCACCATCAATAGAGGATCATCATTGAGCGAGATTCCCTGAAGGAGACCAACGAGGAGCTACGATGCACACAGGTCCAGCAGGCCCAGCTCAAACAAGCCGGTACCTCAATCATTCAACTTTATTTACAGTAGTGCCACATAGCGTATGTAGGGCAGGTCAATGTCATACTTTAATGTCATACTTTTCGACGACCTCGCAGGCTTATGCAAAGGCAAAAATGTAACTAGAACCTTGCACGGTGTACATCTAACGCCACGCGTCCGTGTCACAGTGAATATCGTGTGTCCGAGTGAAACAAACACACACGCAAAGCGTACATTTTGAACGAAGGCAGGCAGCGCTGTGTCTTTGGCCACTGACCGTGTTTTGTCCGTGCTGGGCAAGTTGTGTGGGCACTCTGTAATCGAGCAAGGATGGAGAGGGGTAAGGAAAGTACAAGAAGAGCGAGCGCCCCATGCTCAGCGCAGTTCTCAGAAAGCTGTGATTGGCCAGTAGTCGAAGACCCACAAAGCTGGGTTGAAAACTCAGAGGGGAAGTCAGTGACGTATCACAGCCACAAAGCAGGCATGAACGGAACTTGTGCATACGTCTGTGACTTGGCCACCAGAACTGCGCACAAAGCTGTGATAAAAGTAGCATTGTGCTTATTTGGAATTCGTGGAATTCTCTAAAATGTAATAGCATGTTAGCATGTTATGTGGCCAGGTCATTTGTAGACCTGGTCCTGGCATCCTAGAGTGTGTATAGTTTCAATGTACAGATTATTGATCTTTTGATGTTAGACAGTTTAGGCTGATGATAGGTTCTTGCTTTACCTATGATCCTAGATTACTATTTCTATGCATTTGATGTATTACCTTGTGTTTTCCTTGTTTACTGTAAATTGCTCTAGATTGAGAGTGTCTGCTAAATGCCTCCTAAAGTGATAAGAATCTATACTAAACTTGTATCCTTGTTTTTTTTTGTTTTCTTTTTCCTCTCATAAATCTCTCCTAGGGATGCTTCCCTCCAGCAGTCCCAGTCATGATACCTTGGCAGCTGAGCTCCTCCCCTCTGAGTTCAGGTAATGGATGCTTCATGTGACATCACATTTGCACTCTGTACCAGGGCTGAGACAAATGATCCTCTTCACACACACTGTCACTTTCACATCATAGCACCACCTATTATTTGTGAAGCCCCCAAATCATTTTTATTTTTTTATTTTATTTTATGCATTGCCGCAATGAGTAGTTCAGTTGTAGAAGTAGACACAAAGTTTGATCTGAGTGCAATGCACTGCAGGGAACTGCCATTAGAAAGCCACTTTGGACGTGAATACTAGCACATGTGATGTACATACTGTATAACATGTCCCGTGTTGTGTATACTACTTCCATAAAATAAATCCTCTTCATTTACTTGTAGAGAGAGCTTCAAAGAGATTATGGCCAGGGAGAGGGGTCAGAACTCAGAAATCGATCTTACAGCTTTTGTTGTGGTCGCTTATGTGCTAAAAGAGTGACTTTGAGAGCTGTTTCCCCGTTACAATGGAAGTCTATGAGAGCCTATTTTTATTTCTAATATTGACTATTAAACTGCACAACGGAGCGAAATAATTCATGGACTGGACTATAGTTTGCTCATAACAGGTAAGAAAACAAACCCTCTTTCTGAGGTCCACACATGCTACAGCAAATATATTTATTGACACTGCTTAACTATTTTGACCAGCATTGAAAGCTTGACCAGGATCCTTGCTTAGTAACCGTCGCTAACGTGGTATTGGCCAAGAACGGGCTTGGGTGGGACTTAGCGAACGGCTAATTGGCTTGACACTTGATTTATCTACTCACCTGCTGGGGCAGTTCTGGCCTGTCCCAGGCCAGAACTGGACATTGTAACCTAGTGTCTTCTCTAAACGACGTAGCCTTTGTGGTGTGTGTGTGTGTGTGTTTCAATTCCAGAGAGAAGTTCATCAGGCTGCAGCATGAGAACAAGATGCTGAGGCTGCATCAGGAGGACTGTGTGAGAGTCAGCGAGCTGCAGGCTCAGCTTGAAGAGGCACACAGAACACGCAGCAAACTGGACACGGACAATAGGTACCAGCTTCTTTACATTTTCTATCTTTAATCGGAAAGGCTAATACATTTTCTTTTCCTTTATTGAGGGGCGCTACCCCCGCCTATATTCAGCTATAGTGTAGATTTTTGTCCTAACAAACAAAATTAAATGCCATTGACAATGAATGGAGAATTTACATCATGTGGACGAGCAAATCGTCAAAAAAAAATTCTACACAATTCCCATTGACAATGAATGGATAATGTACAATGACAGGTGTGATTTATTTTCTTTTTTGAGGGGTGCCCTCTCCTCCTATACACAGGTTTAATGTTTGTCTTTGTCTTTAGTTCAATGTTTGTTTTATAAACGCCATTGACAATGAAAATTTACGTCATAATGTGCCTCATTACGTCATATTGTCTCTTAATGGCGTTTAATCTCTTTATTGTTAATGACGTTTAATGTTTGTTGGCACAGTTTGTTTTACATCACCTAATCAACACCAGTTAGACTTTAATATATTAGCGCCCCTCACTTCACACAGGTGTGATTTTTTTTTTAATGATCCATTCGCCCTCTGACTGTTCTCCTAACATAAAAACATTGATTTAATAGACAAATTAATTATTATTATTATTAGTGTGGTTGCACTATAGTAGCTAATTGGCTGTTGGTTACGTAACCAATCTATGTTTTACAATGGTTTATAAAGACATATTCCCTTGCAGGGGCAGATGACCAAACTATTCAAGCGTTATAGACATTTTCAAATTGGGGAGGGGCCTATGTAAGCGACTGCAGCAACCACACTTTGCAATTTCTCAAAATTGCGACTTTTCTAGTTACATTAGTTGTATTCATGTTCAATGCCAAAAACACTTAAAATCATCGTCAATTGCAAGTATTTGTGTGGCAATTAAATCATCAACTTGCATTTGTTATCGTGACAGTCCTAATTATAACGATAATACCCAATAATATGTATTCCCGAGGAAGGCCTGTGGCACACAATCGTTCTAGATTAACTCTAAACTGTACTTCCTTGCAGGTTGAGCAGAGAGCGGATGACTGCTCTGCAGCAGCAGGTCGAAGACCTCCAGAAGGCTTTACAGAGTCAGGCGGCCAAACCTGATGATGTGAGTTCAATAAAAGGCTCATTACATTACTTGTTCCGTTTGACAAAAAGCCACGTGAAAATGGTTGTGATTGAGTGGATTATAAATTATGTGCGATTAAGTCGAAATTAGTGTTAACGTTCACATGCAATACACATGGATGTTAAAAGATACATTATTGTAGCAGCATGCTGCTGTTGAGGTTGAATAACATTACAGTTGACCAAATAATATGTCCTCTACATTTTGGTTAGATGCAAATTCCAGATTTACTGTAGCCACATCACCCTGATGGACACTTGGAGAATATATTTTTTTGTCTCCCTGACATATACTTGCTGTATATATGCTATTGCTATTGAGCAAATGACTATGTAGAAGGATTTCAAATGTATGACTTTTTGGTTTTCAGTCTAACTTGAAGAGGAAACTTGACGCTCACATGTAAGTAGGAATCTACAGTAAATGGTAGGAATCTACAGTATTGTCGCTGTTGAAGAATAGTATGAATCTAAAAGTAGTGTCAGTAAAATTGTTTCCATCTTCTCCAGTAGGGGGTGCTAAAGAGCTTATGGTTTGTATGTGTTTTCCCAGGGTTCAGCTGAATGAGGCTCAGGATGAGATCATGAAGAAGAAAGAGCTTCTGGAGGACCTTCAGCCAGACAACACGCAGACATGTGAGTGAAAATAACACCTTGACGTTTTATCACTTTAGAAAAATAACCCTCATGCTAGCTTTACAAGTCTGTTTGGCACTCATTGATTAAAGTTCTCAGTCGCCATGACTGATATCATATGGATTCCATTGAAGCCAGGATGTCTTCTATCGAAGTCTATTGTGCAGCGAAAATAACCAATCTACAAGCTGATTTCTTCAGCTGGTTGGCAGTATGTAGAACAGCAAGAACAATTTACTAAAACATATATTTTTTTCTTTTCTACATATTTTGTTAATTGTTTAGGAATCAGTGCTAGTGTGTGCGGCAGATGGGGAGACTCCTTTCACACCGATTCATAAATCACACATTGGATCATAGAAACAGTCGTGAGATTGTATTTGAATTAATGCAAACTGTATGACACCTGTTTGTCTCACAGCCCTGAGAGTGGATGAGCTGATGGCTGCTCTAAAGAAGAAGGATGATGACATGAGGGCTATGGAGGAGAGGTACAAAATGTACCTGGAGAAAGCTCGCAATGTGAGTCAACGTCTCCAATAGGCTTTCATGGCTCTTGTGAATCCAGATACTGTTGCATTCTATTGTGTAATGTTAGTGAGCTTTTATTGTTTCTTTATTTTTGCACTTGGTTGCATTGTTTGGGGCTAAGAGCCTGAGCCATATTTTCCTCTGCTTAGTAGTTTTGCAATCAGTCAGATGGAGAAGTATTTTAGATTTGGTATTTCCCTCCTCTAGGTGATCAGGGCCTTGGACCCCAAGTTGAATCCAGCCACGGCTGAGATTCTTGCCCTGAAGAACCAGCTGGCAGACAGGGAAAAGCGGATCATCAGTCTAGAGGTAATTCCATTTCCTTTTGAACTTAGAAAAAATAATGAAAGACAGACTAGTACAAAATGTACACTTATTTTTTTTCCTATATACTTTTGTAATGGTGAAAATATCCTATAAGCTCAATGGTAGACACGTTTTCTCTATTTCTTATTATATATATATATAGAAAATAATTAAAATGGGAATTATTATTAATTCCTCTCCCACACACATCTGTGTGTTGTCACTGCTGTATCCTACTGACTCACCTGCCTGTGAGGAGCCCCCACCAGGAGGATGTAGAGCCTTTGTCCTACTCCTCCTGCCCAACACTCCCTGCTGACAGGTGCCACCAGCCCATAGGAGTACTTACAGTCCCTCCCCTAAACACGGGCCAATTGTGTTTGCATATAGATGCTTGACAAAGCCAGATGCACCACGGTGGATTCGAACCCACAACCTCTGCCGTGTAAATGATTTATAACAGAAAAAATTCAGAAAGGATTCCAGGGTTGATGTGTTAACCACTTAAACCCGATGTAGTTGGTTGACTGTGTTCCCATAGGGCTCTATACTAGATCCTCTATTTCACTCTACACCAAATCTCTTTGCCAAAAATAGTGGATCTACAAGCTCACAATGGGCTGTGATGAATTGCGAGTTTGCAGACTCACCGAATGTTTGCCCCCAGAATAGGGACACTATAGCCCGATTTCCACTACCATGGCCTCACACCACCCCACACCGCCTACTTGTACCAGCGTTTCCACTACAAGGAATTGGGCTGAGTGATGTCAAAGTGGTACTAAATTAGTGTATATGACGGTGTGAATGACAGGTCATCAAAACGCAGCATATACTAGTTACTAGTCAAGTGATCTCTCCAAAGTCCAAACTACCAAACATCCATTCCCACTCATATTTTTTACGATCAGCTGCTCAGAATGCACCATAAAAGAGATAAAAACGTGGACTAATAATGGTGATTTATTGTACTAATTCTGGCTGATTGACTTTGCATCTGCATGTCTCACATGCATGTTTTTATACGATTTATGGATGTGTGCGTTGTCAGCCTCATGCTACTCACACCCTGGTCTTGGTTGAAACAAGTTGGCTTTTAAACTTTGTAACGGACATGATTAAAGTACATTCATTTATAATTACATCCTCTCCTCTGTTCCTTTTTGAGTGCTCGGATCTTTTCTTTCCCTTCTTCCCCCCCCCCCCTTTTCAGTCATGGCTAATTGGTGTGTTCCTCTCCTCTCTGGTCCTAGCGGGAATGTGAACAGGCCAAGCTGAGAGAGTACGAGGAGAAGCTGATAGTGACGGCTTGGAACAACAAGGTAAAGATTTATCAAGTTCTATTCTGAGCTTCACAAAAAGACACCACTCACAACACTACAATAACATTTTAAATGTTTGTCACAGTGTTCATTTTGACATCAAACTTATTCATTTAGTTTTAGTCATATTTTAGTTGTCTAGTTGATTTTGTCAACAATTTTTAGCGGGCCTTGATGGCGGATATTCCACTTGCTCACGCGTTGTGAGCTTGTAGACTTGTCTTTTAGTTCTACTGGATCTCTTCTCCACTAGTCCCTCCCTATAACATTTTAGTTAAAAAAATTATGAAATTGTCAATATATCTAGTCTTAGTCATCAGATTTGTTTTTATTTCGTTTTTGTCAGTGAAAAAAGGTAGTCGACGAACATTTTTCTTCATCGTTTTAGTCGACAAAATGAACACTGGTTTGTCAGTAAGCAAATTCCATTCTCGGAAAGAAGAAGAAAAAACAACACACACTTTCTCTCTTTTTAGAGTCTGAACTTTCAGAAGCTGGCCATCGAGAATCGTCTGGGAGGCCGTGCCACCTCACTGGTGCCCCCCGGCCAGTCGTTCTTGTCGCAGCAGCGACAGGTCACGAACGCCACGCGCCGGCTGTCTATCAACGCGCCAGCCACCAGCACCAAGTAGACTCCACACACTCCTTCAGCATCCACGACCACCAAGTAGATCCCACACTCTCTTAGGCCTTGAACCTTGATCTCCATCTAGGGATACACCGATATATCCAAACCGGGTCCTCTTGCCCCCCTCCACCCCACAAAAGAACACTCAAGTGACCTTAAGCACTCCTTTTCCTGGGATGAGCTGACCAATGAGCACTTACCGGTGCGGTCTATCTGTACACAATAGGTTGGCGGTTCTCAAACGTTTCGGGCTTCTGTCCCGATGGCACCCTTCTTCTCCAAGTCCAGTTTATGTTCAAAAAGTAAAATGGCATAACTGAAAATAAGTATTGCTTTCTCTTCAGTAACAGTTGTGCTAGTCAAGTTTTTTGTTTTGCTTAACACATAGATCAGCAGGTTCACATGAAGTTTGTTAAAAACAAATTCCCTCATTAAATATAACTGTAGAATAAATTCTAGCTCATGTACCCCCTGTAGTACCTTGGTGTAACCCTAGGTGCACACATACCCCCTCTCAATTTTATAGTGGCAATTATCTTGCAATGCTCTGGATGTAAGTTAACTATGAATATGAGGTTTCTGCCTGACGATACATCTTATCGAAACTGTGTTTTTGTAAATCAGTGACCTACTTCCTCACCTTACAGTGTCACACAAAAGCATTAAAAGTATCAGATCCACAAGCTGTGTGTTGAGCTTGTAGATCAGCTACTTTTGCTATTTTTGATCCTGAAAAGTAACAGCTTTCACATTTGCACATGAGGTTTCCACCCAACAGATCTTATCTCACGATCTGTTGAACTTATTAACTAAAGCCAACCCAGGCCACATTATCTCGATAATGAGCTAGATAAACAATGCATGTTTCCCGACCCCCACAATAATCTAGCTATCCGCAAGCTTAGATGAATACTTTTTATATGGATAATATTTAGCCTTCTTATGCTTCTGTGTACTTGATCAGGAATAACGGAATGGTACATGCCGGTTACTGAATTCTAATGAGAGTTACATGTAACTGCTGTGTTTTCTTTGTGCTATGTCTTCTACCTCGCACTGTGCATCAAAGTAGGTGGTACAGTAACACTGTCAATCAGAAGACTAAATATGAATTACTGTACCTTAGATACCGCTAGACCTTTTTTCTAGAGTTGGATTTGACGGAAATGAAGTATTTGGTGCTGGACACCAAGGGTCCTTTTTCAGCAAAAAAACAGATCATTACTAATTTCTTCCATAGAATGGAGCACATCCCTACTGCTAAACCTGTGAAAATCCTGAAGAGGTCCTACCCAGAGCCTTCTATTAGGGATTTGGGTCACCTCTGTTCACTTCATCGGGCCAGTCTAATGGCGGCTCTTCTACATAGACTTCTATTGGCAAATAGTGACAAAGCCCTGAATCGGAAGTTTAAGGAATACACTGGAGTCGATGAGCTTTTGTCACTATTTCGAGTAGCATGAACCACGTGACTGACGCTGTTTTCTGCCCCCTCATTGACACAACTCTCTAATAGAAAGTTCTGGGTCCTACTAGCTGACTAAACCACTTAGGTGCTGCAACAACACATCTTTAATCAAAATGAGAAACCCAGAACAAGTGTGTTTAGCTTCCATCTTAATTTTCTACTCTCCTAGACTGTATCATATACAGGCAGCATGTGTTCTCTGAATGTCTTTCTGAATGTACCTACGTAGATTAGTAGTGAGTGAGTAATCAGCAAATACAGCTAGAGTTTACCATTCTCAAAGCATCCCGCTATTTTAACACCAGCTTTTTATCTAAAATATCACTATAATGCTTACACACTGTACTTGCAAAGACAGCGTAATTTAAAGATGGCACTTATTTGATATCGGACATTTTGATGATAGACATGCTTTGTATTATATGGGAGATTCTACTTTTCATGGTGTAGTTTCACATGTGTATTAATGGTGCTGTATAACTGAGTACAACTGATTAAAATATTTATATTTAGAACCAAGAAAGCAGGATTTGGGTGAGTAATGAGGCTGTGGAAATGTTTGAATACTTAACTTCAGAGTCCATTTGGCTTATATGGTTTGCATGATCCAGTCAAGAGTATCTTGCAGGCCTTTGGATCTGGTGGATGAATAATGCAATATTATATTAGTTTTGTAGTCTTGGGTCCAAGTCTGAATGACTGAAACCCTACTGTCTTCTGCAGCCGTTGTACAAATTCCCATGCAGGTCTCAACCAGGGGTTCTCAACCCGTGGGTCGCGACCCCTCGGGGGGTTGCCAAATTATTTTAGGGGGTCCCCAAATTATTTCCAAAAAAAAAAAATAGCAGACCTACAAGCTCGTAGTGCGCCACTCGGTGGCGCGCTATGAGCTTGTAGATCTGCTATTTTTAAATAGCTAAATTATAACAATGCTTAAAACACCAAAAGGGGTTCCCACCCAAAATGGTTTAAGGTTATTGTAGCAGTCAATTTATATTGGGGGTCGGGAGGGGGCGGGGCGGGGGTCCCGAGACGTTGCCAAAGCATTTTCGGGGGTCCCCGGCCAAAAACGTTGAGAACCCCTGTCATAAACGGTCAAAACCCTTAGCAGCTTTCATCTTCTAACATTGTTATGTTGTAAAGTTGATGGTGGCCTGTTCAGCCTTATGGTGCGGCTTAAGTTGGAGTTTAAACTGCTAAACAAGCCTAGTGCTGTTCATCTATTGAGTTCGGAACCCAGCCGTGTGTAATCGTCACGCAGGCATTCAATGGCAGTTTAGACTTTTAGAATTTCGTGTTGAAACTGTTTTTCCATTGCAGTGAATAATCAATCATTGTACACTAACTGATTTATTAGCAACACCATTTATGTAAAAAGAGGAAAAAACAAGAGGGCTTGAAAGATCCATAGAACTATGATTAAGTACAGTGCTAATTGTGTATAAATGGATAAAGTTTATTATACATTATGAAAATGATGGTGTTTGAAAAATAAATAAATGCATTGCTTTTTCAAACAAGTGTTATGATGGTTTCAGTTTATTACTCTGAGCCGCCACTAGAGGAAGGTGTTTATATAGGTGCCTTTGGGGGCACACACAAAGTCCATAGACTTTGCTGCCACATGATGTCACAATGAAAGGCCAGGTGTTTGAGGGGCTAGTGCCCTTCAAAAAGCCTTGGTGAGGTGGCACAGTCGGTAGTGCTGTCGCCTCACATCTAGAATGTCCTGGGTTCGATTCCCGCTGGGTACGCTGTGGGGGCGTGTTCTCTCCTTTGCGTCATCAGTGCCCATACCCAGAGGAAGTGTAGTGCCCAGGATTAGATATTGACACTGGGTGAACAAATGGGTTGCCAAAATCGTGGGATAAAAAAAAAAGCCTGGGCAAATGACCCAGAAAATGTGGCATAGGAGTGGGAGTGAACCTTGTATTTCCCTAACCAATATCAGTGCAGAGGGTCGTCGCTCCAAATTTGGTGAGGTCTGTTCTCCGCTGTGTTCTACAGGGGAGAGAGGGCGGGCACATAGGTTGGTGAACCAATAGGAAAGCTTGAGTACTTTCAGGCTAGCATTTATATAACTGGGTAGCAGCTGTGTTAACAGTTCAAGGCTAAAGAGGACTGTCAGAAATGTTATCTTGTATATAATAATATATATTTTTGAGTGGTGTAAACCACTCCTACGACTGGCTTTGTTAGTTTACGTGTCTGTCTGTGCTAAAAAAATTAGCATGGTTGCTACGGTCACCCAGTTCACCCGGGTGTGATTTCATTACGTCAGACATTACGTCAGACTACAGCTGATCAGGCTATATAAGACCTTACACCACTCAGTTCACACGGGTGTGATTTTTTTTTTTGAGTGGTGCAAACCACTCCAACAACTGGCTTTGTACCCGTGTACCCGAGCATGGTTGCTATGGTTAGCAACCAAAAAAACGAGCATGGTTGCTATGGTTAGTATGTGACGTTGCACCACTTGGTTCACACGGGTGTGATTTTTTTAAGAGTAAAGAGAGCCTACTGTCAGCTGTCCAGCAGTCCAAATATTATTAAATTAAATTTCAGAATGGTAGACCCGAGGCGTACCATACCACCAGGCCTGAGGCCTACCATTGCGGAATATCTATGTTCTATCTATGCACGGAATGTCTATGTTCACAGGCTTCTGTGTGCGGCCTCTGAGCATGTGCTACACCATAACTCTTACACCATGTGTCCTTTGGGAAACCGGGCCAATGTCTGTATGTAATCTTAATTACATCACCATCAATACCTACCAAGCATACACGTGCATTTGTACCAGCACAACCACAATACTTGTGCACTCTGCTTGTGCAAGTATAACTATATTATTATATAGATATTAGACTTTTAGCTCATCAGGCTGAGGTGATCGAGCTACTCTGCTACTGTATGCAGTGTGGTGGTGTTTGGTCCAGCGGTTCATGTGATTAGCTACAGTCTGGACAAACAGACCCCTTTCCAGTCAAGAGCCATTGTGGACCTCCATATTTGGGCAAGACTGATGATGAAATGTATGAGACAGCTATAAATATATATGAGCCAGATATACTCAACACATTCCTGAAGATCTATGTGATCAGAACATTGGATTGGCAATCAGTGAATGAGCAGTCACTATCTCTCCTGCGCTTAGTTTACGCACAACATGGACACCCTTCCACACTGCATTGACACGATGGTTAATATAGTTAACGGTTCAGAAACGGAATTGGAGACTGACAAGAACACATTATCCAATGAGCTGAAGATAAAAGCTCACCTTGTAAACCCAGATTTTGAGGAAGGTACAAATGGCCTCATCGATGAGGATGTTTTTGATGCAGTTGAACCTCCTTTTGACAGACGAGACCAAACGGAACAGTGCCAGACTGAGCAGGCAGGGATGGAGAGAACCAGTCCAGTTCCCTCTGATAGCTTGACGTCGACCACTTGCACGCCCATGAGGGCCTCCGCACCTGTCCACAGATTCAATGCAGAGGTGGAGGAGATGGTGCAGAATCACATGACCTACTCCCTGCAGGATGTAGGTGGCGATGCCAACTGGAATTTGCTGTTGGAAGAGGGAGACATGAAGGTGTACAGGAGAAAGGTGGAGGAGAATGGGATTATAAATGACCCAGTGAGGGCCACCCTCTCGGTGAAGGGAGTTACTGGCCATGAGGTTTGCCACTACTTTTGGAACCCTAATTACCGCTTTGATTGGGAGACCACTATTGACAACCTCGATGTCATTGAAGCATTATCAGATGATGCGTTTATTCTCCATCAAATACATAAGAGGATTTGGCCTGCTGCTCAAAGAGATATACTATTCCTGTCTGCCATGAGAAAAGTCCTGGCCTGCGATGAAAATGTCCCAGATACGTGGCTAGTCTGCAATTCTTCTGTGGACCACGACAAGGCCCCACCTACCGCCAAGTGTGTCCGTGCCAAAATCAACATCGCTATGATCTGTCAGACCCTGGTTAGTCCACCAGAGGGAGACGATGCTATAAGCAGAGAGAATGTGCAGTGTAAAATCACCTATGTTGCCAATGTGCATCCAGGAGGCTGGGTTCCTGCCACTATCTGCAGGGCATTGGCTAAGAGGGAGTACCCCAAGTTCCTCAGGCGCTTCACAGCCTATGTCCAGGAGAAGACTGCCGGGGAGCCAATCCTGTTCTGAGGATTAGAGGGTTGTCCTGATTGGTGTGTTTGGAAAAGCTAACTGAGGGCCCGCATTCACAAAGACCAGGTGTTTTCAGAGAGCATTTGATGTATTGCTTGCTGCTGGAATGTGAGAGAATGTAAGGAGCTAGCCAGGTAATGGGACAACAAAGGCTCTAATGACATTTCCAACTTTCCTGTGTCAATTTTCCCTTTTCCATTAATATCATATGCACACCCAAAACAACAGATCATTTCCCAGTCTGTTTGCAGTTTTATTTAGACGTTTATTGAAGCAGGTTTACAGAAATGAATGTACCTGTTATTCCAATGCACATTTCTCTGTTGCTTGTCTGGTGAGAGCAGTTTGCTTACCCTTTACCTGTGTCCATCTCATTACTATCACCTGTGCCTTATACAACCTGTGCATCTAATGGCCACCTCAATTGTTAAAAGATAATTAAAGATGACCAAAATTCTATGCCAACAACAAACAAACTCTGCCCCTAATTGTCTTAAGTATAACGAAACAATTATTATAAATAAAACTATTTATATATTCAACCTTTATTTTATTTCTTTTTTCTTTATTACATTTTCAAAGACAAAACTACTGTATTGGCATTTCATGTTTTGTTATTCTTCCATCTTTTTTCCATCTGAGCAGAGTGGCTCAGAGCCTCTGCCTGATGGCCTCAAAAGTCTAATATCTCCCCCAGTCTAGAGGGATATCCCTTTGGTCTAGTGGTTAAGATGTTGGACTTGCATGCGGGAGCCCCGAGTTAGAATCCCGGGCGTTACACTAGCCCCTGCAATGCATGGCTTTTTATGATTACAACATACCGGTATGACAGCCAATATGTTTAGAGCACTTACGTAAATCGTTTGCCAGCCAAGTCTATGGACTTTCTTCTTCCATGACTGGTTTAGATGGGTCATGTCATGAGCTCTAATGGTCCATGAGTTGTTTTCTTTGGTCTGACAACCTGTTGCTGGGATGAATGTTCTGTTCCCATCATCACATCTCACTACCCTCTCACTACTGACCTCTATTGGTTGGTCTTGTGATTGTTGCTTATGGAACAAAACACAAAACCATAATGTTAGCGGCAGCCTGGAAACATAGTGTTGCTGTTATGCTGAAATTGGTGATGCAGAGTTGAGACTGACCTTTAAGGCCTAGTAGCCGTTCCAGTCATGCTTCCACTCAACTGGCACTTTCTGACTGACGGTACGAGGCAGCACTAATGTCTGACAGTGAATAGCTAACAAATAATGCATAATGAGCTTTGGTTGATATTAATTTGTAATTTCTTAAAGAATTGGACAGTAAAACTTGAGCGACCAAAAATTTGAATAATTCGAGACTAAAACCAGTGAACCATATCTGGTTACCAGCATGTATTTGACCATAATTGCACCGATGTATGCACAACTGAACCAAAGATTCATATACTGTGCCTCACATCATGCCTCGCCGTTTTAGATAATTAAATGAAGTCTAATATGTCAACATGTGCACTTGAGTAAAGTGGCCTAACAAGTCTGGGTCAGCTGATGGATTTGGGGTTAGGTAGATGAGGTTAAAATACCATTGTTTAATTTTTGACTGGATTTGTTTTTAACTTTTTTTTTACTAGTTTGGGGGGCACCAGCCCCTCCTATATCCAGCTTTTAGTGTGTGTGCACAAACTTTGTCCTACACAAACATTAAATTCCCATTGAATGGACAATTTTACATCATATAGTGTCTGAGCAAATAGACAAAGTAGTGTCTATTTTACTTCATGATGATGTATGATGAGCACTTCACACGGGTGTGATTATTTTTTCTTTCCTATGGCCAGCTTTCTGTTTGTGTGAATCATAGCGATGATTTGATTGGCTGATCACACCGGATAGCGATGATTTGATTGGCTGAGCAAAGTACATTGAGTATAAAAAGTGAGGACAGAATAGTGAAGATGGAAAAGTGAGGACGCAAACTGTGATTGGCCGGAATGAGATGATGTATGATAAGAGCGCCCCTCACTTCACACAGGTGTGATTTTATTATCATTGTTATCATTATCGTTATCATTAATTATACAACATACAATTTATATAGCTTTTTTCTACCAAATCGCTTTACAAAACGGCAACAAAATAAAGAAATTACTTTATTAAGAAACTAGTTAAAAGGTTAAAAAGCTATAGAACTAGGCAAACACCACCACAACAACGGCAACAACATTTAAAGCATGCCCACTACATTATACAGTATAATGACAAACATGCGAACACAGGGTTATGAACTTATGATGTATTCACAAATTAATAACTGAAAGTTAATGCACTGGGACTTTAAAGAAGCTCCAGACCTGAGGCAGATTTAAAAAATGCCTTCTAAAACCTAACCTAAGGTTTCTGAACCTTCAAGTCCTTAAAAATAAATGTGGGAACATTACATTAAATTACTATTGAGACACAGTGGTAGCATCCGGATACAAAGATAAAACAATGTATAGGTTGCTCCAGGTCTAAATGGTTAGACATTTCATGTCACCCTCTTTTCTACATGACATTCCCATCAGGACTGTCCACTGTACTGTCCTGTAACATAAATGCCTTTTAAATCACTGTTGGACAATTTGGGGACCCATGCCCATAAAAACAAAAAGTCAGTGCGGGGGCCTGATGGATCTGTAGATCTGCTACTTTGGTATTTTTTGTGGACATGTGTCAAGTGTTCATATTTTGTCATCTTGCCCTTTGACCATCAGTTTTATCATCAGCCTACGGCCTGCTTACTCTGGGTGACCTGACGCCAAGTTAAGACTCACTGTCTGTCCCCAGTTAGCTTGAATACTGAGAGGTCTATTTGGATAAACACTACATGCATTTGACCTTGGTGCCCAGTGAGAAAGTAGATAGGAGTATTTCTCTCTGTCTCTGCTAGCAGGGAAAGAATGTTATCTACAGGTTGCCTGGCAACGCCAGCGTCCACGCTTTCCCGGTCTATGGCCATCAATGACGGAACGAAGGAAGCTGTCCCGATATCAGTCTCATCAGCTAGGTGCTGGTCCAATCAGCGTTCGACACCTAGTGCCAGCGTGGCAAAGTGGAAATTAACTGTGTGTTCAGCCAATGAAATGTGTATCAACAATAACGTATTCTACAGTATGAATAGCCTTTGAAATGAATTGTTCGTCAGAGACTACCCTGTGCCCTTTTGGTGGTACAGGGGAGAGTAATTTGGCTGTATGCGGATCTGTTCTGTCTCTCTGATCTGAAAATGAATTAACTAAACCATAATTGCTCGGACTGGACAATCCTTCTTCCTGGTGGTTTCATCTTTTTATTGGGTACAAGGTATTTTTCTAAAAGAGTATTTCCTGCTTAAAGTAATCCTGTTAAAACTAATTGGTAACTTGGTCATAGGCTCTCTGCCTAGTTGTGGTGCTGAGTATTCATCAGTACTTTTAAAATACTTTCTGTGTACTCTTTGAGTACTTTCTCAAGAGTAGTTTTATAGTTTTAGCCCTGTGTGGCTCAGTAATTCAGTATAATACAGTCCTTTATATCTTTGGTCCCTTTTGCATTTTATATGCAACTAATGGGTTTTATCTTAATTATAAATCCATCAAATTGGTCCATTTCGAACCGTCTTTTTTCCGAGTATAAGTCTAATTTATTTAATTAGCACCTCCGACAAAAAGGAACCAGCCCCATCCCCATTTTTATTTTTTTTTCCTGCCGGAAGAACAAAGTCCATGGTCATATTTTTGGAGCAGTGGTTTGGTCGATCCATGTTCAGTTCTGGAACCGATCCTCCCCATTTTTGGGAACATACAAGCCGCGGATCTGTGGACGAACGGACGAAGCACGACGGCTTGAACCAGTCCTCCACAGATTTCCCCCCCCCATCTGGACCGTCTGTCCGTACGACGGTTCCTCTCCGCTTCGGTGGACCCTGTCCGGGACCACCTCCTGCCTGCCTGATTCTCAGCTGCTTGCTTTTCTGAAGTTAAGTAATTTACCTTTCTGATATCTTTCAAAGATTATACTGTTATTATAATTTATTGCCGTACATTCATGTCTGGGACTTAATCCCTGAACATGTCTCAGTCACATTACTCTTCCTCCTCTTTACATTTTCAGGATGTGCCGCTACGCGTGCGCTGCGTCCTAATTCTTTATTTTTTATCTATCGGCTTCGATTTCTTGTCTTTTTATAATATTTATGCCTTTCAGCATACGGTTATCATTCGTAGGACACCCTTGTTGATATATCGCTGTAAGAATCCATAGATGTTACTTAATTTATAGTCTTCTTTCTCTCAAACCTCGGCCAGGGTGCGAGAGTAGAGTAGGTTCTTTTTATACCATAAAAGGTCTGTGATTCCTTTCACCATTACATTACACATGATTATTTTTTATCACCCCTTTTTACATTGTTTTTAGAGTGTGTAGGCTCCTTATCTAAGGAATTTAGTCTCTCACTCCCTCTCTGGGACTGAGTGCGTGCGTGTGCGTGCGTGTGATAACGCATGCCTCCAACTCTCTCTCCTTTTTCTCTATCTGCCTGTGGGCCTCTCTGTCTGTCTGCGTGCGTATTCGTGCGTAGGTGTGTATATCACTGTCTTGTGTTTGGATGGCTGTATGTGTTTGTCCCGTAGAACAGTTATTCTTCTTTTAGGCCTAATAGTTGAATGATGTGGGTGTGTGTGTAGCGTGCCATTCGTTCAATGTCACCTAGTATATTGTATATAATTTTATTTGTATTTAGAGTGACTGAGTGAGTACGTTCGTCCTGTGGGCGGATATGTTGCCTTGTCTATGTGTGTGCATGCGTTCGTGCGTGTGTCAGTAGCTGAGACAATTACGCACAGGGTGCGTGTGTGCGTGCATATGTGTTTGTCCTGTTCATGTGTATATGTGTGTGGGTGAAACACCATTTTTTGTTTTCATGTTTTTTTTTTTATTTATTTTTTTAGAGTGTGACAGTACGGGTACTTGCGTATAGCCTCCATTCTAATGATTAGTGATGATATTAGGGATGCGCGACGACTATTTACTATTGATTTATTTATCTGTCAGGCTCCGTTGTCCCGCCATTTATCATCATTTCATACACTTTATAATTGCCTAGTGGCCGTGCCATGGTTTTTCAATTTTAGATAGGACCCCATGAACATTTAAAGGCCCATTATCATGACAATTTATTATTGATTTCAACCAATCCCCTTATTGATTTAAATTCATTTATTATTTTGTATTATTTAATTTCATTTATTTTTGAGTGGTGTTAACCATTCTTTCCCAAGACATTTTATTCCTGTTATTTTAGATTTTGTTGGACTTTTTTGGTTTAAACTTTTTGCTCTATCTCTCTGAGACCTGATGTGTACAAATCATGGTCAATTTCGGTCTATCTTGACCTTGGCTAACCTGCGTGTGGCGATTAGCTACGTCTTAATGACGCGCAGGGGACAGTGTGCGACCCAGATTTAAGTTAAATCCCAGAGTGGTACAGTTCTCTGTATTCACTGATTTTTTTTCTTAGGGGGGGTCGTATAAGCCACCGGACTACATGGGAAGGGGGTCTTGATTTAAGTTAAATCCCAGAGTGGTACAGTTCTCTGTATTCACTGATTTTTTTTCTTAGGCGTTCAGAAGGCTTCCCATCCTATGCAGAACATATAAACGATTCTGCGCCCCATTTTGGGCAAATCTTCGTCTATATACTTTGTTTTCTACTTCAGATATCGTTTTATTGTATTCTCCCTGCCCTTTATCTGTAAGGTGCACATACATACATAGAATGCTGGTTCTCTGTCTTTCTCTGTCTCCCTGTCTACCTACACGCCCTACTTTCACCATAGCTGTGGAACATGCGCGGTTGGTAGATCAGTCATTTTCATTTTTTTAAACTTTACCTGTTTATAAGTATTATTGTTTCATTTCATTCACCAGTTGTTTTTTGTCTTTCTGTTTTTATCTCACAGATACGGATTTCTGGTGGTTTCGTGGGTCAGGAACAAACCCGGGACAGAGTAATCTAGAGGTCAACAAGAAGTGATGGAGAATAGTGAAGGAATGTGTTGTCGACCTCGAGATCCCTTTTCCCTTAAGTTTAGGGTTTGCCCTTAGACCCCGACCCACTCAGAACCGTTTAAAAAACAGTATTAGGCCCGACCCCCTAGAACAGTATAGGCCTTATGCCATCTCCCCATAGATTTCCCATCGGGAACAAATTAGAATTCCACTCATGTTTCACCATGCACATAATTGTTTTATGTTTTTCTTTTCTAAGACACTGTATTTTGCTAAAACGCTGTTACCCTTCCCTACCTAGTATTAGGATTCATTTGATCATTCCTTCTCCCCTCAATTGATTAATATGGTATTTTGACTATTCATTTTCCAGATCCCAGATCTGCCACATTATATAGATTATGTAAACTGAATTATCCCATCTTTGGACAATCTAAATTTCCTTCCATTAGGATTCATTATCCCACCTCATTATATTTTTATTATTTTAGATTTGATTCATATTTTACCTCTGAATTTGGAATATCCCTCCATTGTAAACATTTAACCTTTATTATCCCAGAACCACCCCTTGACCTTACATTGAGATATTTAGTTTTCATCACCTTGAGTTTGACTTGATTAGGCATATATATCCTCCCCTGAATAGACTTGATTCTATATTTGGCCTTCATGGTACTAATGGACTCGCCAGGAAACGACACGACATCATCAATTACCCTGTCCCCCCCTCTCCAAGCTCTGCTTGGTCTAAGAACTGTTAGGTGCATCTCCGGCCGTTTTCTCCCGTTTGAATCACAGAGATCAAGTATCTGTCACTGAGAAAGTAGGCTGAGATTGTCACCTATGGGTCACCTGTTATGTCACCCATCCTGGGGGGCGGGGCGAAGATTCGGCTCCGACAACGAGCAAAAGAAGAACCATCCAGTGTCTGCTCTGATGAGCCACAAAGAACTTTGTTGTCAAATGACACTTTCGACGGCGTAGGAACGCTGCAACATTGCTGAGTTCTTTGAGAACCCCGAAGATAGAAGATCGAGAGAGAAAAGTCATTCTGTCTCTCTCCCACAGTACCATCTAAATAAGGAGTGATTGTTTGCCTAGTCTTAAGTCAAAACTATTTTTTATTTTTCATTGTTCCTGTTTCCACTGCCTTAGTATAGAGTTAATTTTTATTTCTCATCTCCCTATTGACCCTTATATTATTTTAATTTAATTCCCGGATTATTGATTATTGATCACATTTGACACTTCATCCACAAAACGTGATGGAGTTGATGGATCTGTAGATCTGCTACTTTGGTATTTTTTGTGGACATGTGTCAAGTGTTCATATTTTGTCATCTTGCCCTTTGACCATCAGTTTTATCATCAGCCTACGGCCTGCTTACTCTGGGTGACCTGACGCCAAGTTAAGACTCACTGTCTGTCCCCAGTTAGCTTGAATACTGAGAGGTCTATTTGGATAAACACTACATGCATTTGACCTTGGTGCCCAGTGAGAAAGTAGATAGGAGTATTTCTCTCTGTCTCTGCTAGCAGGGAAAGAATGTTATCTACAGGTTGCCTGGCAACGCCAGCGTCCACGCTTTCCCGGTCTATGGCCATCAATGACGGAACGAAGGAAGCTGTCCCGATATCAGTCTCATCAGCTAGGTGCTGGTCCAATCAGCGTTCGACACCTAGTGCCAGCGTGGCAAAGTGGAAATTAACTGTGTGTTCAGCCAATGAAATGTGTATCAACAATAACGTATTCTACAGTATGAATAGCCTTTGAAATGAATTGTTCGTCAGAGACTACCCTGTGCCCTTTTGGTGGTACAGGGGAGAGTAATTTGGCTGTATGCGGATCTGTTCTGTCTCTCTGATCTGAAAATGAATTAACTAAACCATAATTGCTCGGACTGGACAATCCTTCTTCCTGGTGGTTTCATCTTTTTATTGGGTACAAGGTATTTTTCTAAAAGAGTATTTCCTGCTTAAAGTAATCCTGTTAAAACTAATTGGTAACTTGGTCATAGGCTCTCTGCCTAGTTGTGGTGCTGAGTATTCATCAGTACTTTTAAAATACTTTCTGTGTACTCTTTGAGTACTTTCTCAAGAGTAGTTTTATAGTTTTAGCCCTGTGTGGCTCAGTAATTCAGTATAATACAGTCCTTTATATCTTTGGTCCCTTTTGCATTTTATATGCAACTAATGGGTTTTATCTTAATTATAAATCCATCAGGGCCCCTTAGTGCAGGTCCTTGAAATGAGGTCAGAGAATCACTGCTTTACATGATTCACCTGGCATTAGTAGAGTTTGTGCGGGATGAGATTCAACGAGGTGTGGCATAAATCTTGAAGGGGTATGGAGTGCGTGTGGCTCCGACGATTCCCTCCGTACTGAGCTTAACTCCGTCCAGAGTGGAGAAGCAGAACTTCTGTAGTAAACTGACAAAAAACAGGAAGAGCTGTATTCTTGCCAGTCCCTCTCCAAGACATGCACGCTTACCTGAGAGAGAACAGAAACGGAATTAAGACATAAAGGAAGTCGAATAATTTCTGTCAATGTCCCTTTTCAATACATTATAATCTGCATTTGCCTAATTTCCCCATCAGTGACAGGATCTCTAAAGCCAAATTCCAATACCCAAAATCTTGGCCGCTCGCTCACTCACACTCGCTCACTTCAGCATGGTAGTGCTACGGTGAAATTGGCGACCTGCTGAAATATGTGACAATCGTGTAGACATCACATAACGTCAGTGTCTGAATGTAAATCGTTGCAGTTTGTTCATTAGCAGAGTTCAACCTAGCTGTATTTAAAGACCTCCATTTAAGTTTGTGTGAAGTCCACAAGATGGTCACATATTTCACCATAATTTGCCATGCTGGAGTGAGCGAGTGTGAGTGAGCGAGTGGCCGAGATTTGGGCTATTGGAATTTGGCCTAAGGGCCGATTCATACTCTGTTCGGCTCTGTAGAGCCTACAATGTGACGTCATTTTAGGTACTACTGAAAATTTCTGACGAGCCGAAATCATTTCGGCACTACAGCGCCGAAACAGCGGTAAAATAGGAGTATGAATCGGCCCTAAGAGTTTGGCCCAACAATTAGGATCTTGATCAGTGGATTGACTTTCAATTTGATGTCCCTCTTACCTGCAGAGAAGGGCAAGAATGCATCCCTTCTCACAAACTTGCCATCAGCATTTAGGAAGTGTCCTGGGTTGAAGATGTTTGGTGTCTCCCATTCATTCTTGTCAAATAGCACAGAAGTGAGGTTGGGCATCAAGTTGGTTCCCTACAACCAGAAAATAATAGTCAGTTATTGTACTGGCTCTGTTTGAATTATTTCTGGCTTATAGTTAAAGCAACATAAGTGCAGTACTGCAGTTATATGTGACCATATGTTGATTATGTGATTTTAACACAACCAAAATACATTTTGCTATAATTCAAATCTCATGCTTACCAAAGTGTTTATGAAATACTAAAGCAACAGGGAAACCGTTATGGTTGATGACTGGCTCTAGCTTGAACTGTGAGTCAAGTCAACAGGCTGTTATTGACACAGATCTCAATGAAGAGGCACACTATAGTGAAGTCACATGGCCAGAAGGATAGAGGCAGTATTGTGTCTAACTCAGTATGTGGATTAGCTCCTCAATTAATCAACAATTGTCATGTATATATCAGGTTGTATACTGTATATGTATATTATTCTTCCATCTTCCTTTACGATTTTGTAGAGGATTATGTGTACGTCGGAATCTTAACCGACCACCACAACAATGGCAAAATATGGATGGACACTTACATATTGCATACCTTTGGTATGAAATAACCGCCCAGTGTTGTGTCTTTGGCGGCCATCCTGAGTCCATTGAGAGGTACAATATTTCCCATCCTCTGGATCTCATGGATGACGGCATCAGTGTAGGGCATGTTGGGTCTGTCGGCCATGTTGGGTTGGCGGGACTGTCCAATCACTCTGTCTATCTCTGCCTGGACCTTCTCTGTGTGATGAAATAGAAGGTTTTTGTTTTAGAAAATAAACAATATTAGCAAAGACATACCTGTACAGATCCTAATGGGTGATTAAATATATATTTATTACAATTTATTATTTAACCTTTATTTATTTTGTACCCAAGATTGTATATACATTAACAACACATTATGGGCTTGTGTGGATATAGCCCAATCCCTGAAATCCTTCTCGCTGCTTCTGGTCAGACTAGATTAAATATAGGCCTTTCCTTTGGGTTGGTTAATGTCCGTCCTACACAAAGATTAAATTCACATTGACAATGAATGGACAATTTTACATCATAGTGTCTGAGCAAATAGACATGTTACGCCATGATGGTGTATCCATCCACTCTTACTTCTTTGTCATCTGTGTATGGTGTTCTGGGCAACACTCACCTTGGATATGAGGGTGGTTAATGAGATATATTGTTGCCCACTGCAGTGTGGTGGAGGTGGTCTCTGTACCAGCGAGGAACAGATCCAGAGAGCACATGACCAGGTTGGCTTCATGAAATCCCTGCTCAGGGCTTCCCTTATTCTGAAGGGAGAGATACATTGATGAGGAGATAACTAAAGAGATGGAAATAGAGAGGCCAGGCTGTAGACAAATTTGAGTACTTCCAATAATTTCACTTCTAATCTCTAATCTCAGACATTGGAAAACTTCAGTTACTAGTTACTTTGCATATTTTGATTATTGTTACAAAACCAGACATACTTTTGAAATGTGAAAATAGCCGATCTACACAAGCTCACAACTTGTAGATCCACAACTTGTTTTACATTTGAAAACTTGTTAAATGGGATGGGACCTGCATAATGCATACTATTACTTTTGGTATTTAAAGTACATTTTGTTGCCAATACTTTTGTACTTTTACTCAAGTAAATTTTGATTACCAGACTTTTACTTGTATTACAGTGTAGAACAGTATTAGTGTTTCTACATTGCAGTATTGATATACGTTTTCCAAAAGTATGAGTAGGCTAAACTTATTCCACCACTGACTGTAGATGAGGTGAGAAAAGATGACTTGACCAAATCTGAGAAACTGCTCGTACTTTATCCAGCTCCATGAGGAAGGTGTCCATGTAGTCCCGTGGGTTGCTGGGGTCCAAGTCCCACTTGTGTCTCTCTAGCTCTTCACCGATAAAGGCCTCCAAGGCTTTATAGTTGGTGAAGATGTTATTGTGAGGGCCTGGCAGGTGCTTCATCAGTCCAGGAAATGCCTCGTAGAACTGTTTGGAGAAAATAACCGAATAATAATTTAGTGAGGTCAGTTCTGTTCCTAAAGACGAACAGAAAACAGGCCTCTTCCCCAGCTAGCACTACATTTCTTTGCACCTGCATTTGTTCCCTACTTGGATACTAGGTATTATTTAGATTTATGTGACCAGATTTGAGAGCCTGCCATCGCGCAACCTCCAGCTTTTCACCAGAGAAAAACATTTTTTTTATGAATGAGTTAATAGCACAGGCAGACTAGAGCATGTCTGAAATAAGTGTCACTGTCAGAGCTGAAATCGACATGTAAATATGAAATCAATGCTTAAACATGTAGCTAGGTGTAAATTTGTTAGAGACCACAGAAGTGAACCTTTCAAGCCTGTTTTCTCAACTCGCTGTTTTCTTCAAGACATTACTCTATAAGCCATATCTCCTAAACTGGTGGGTCAAACTGAACAACCAATATGTCAATTTGAAGCTATGATTCCCTGCTTTCATATGACATGAAAAAACGAATATTCAAAAAAATCCAATGGCAGTCCCTCAGTCAAATTTGGACACATGTTTAGGTATGTGTTTGCTTCAAAGTTATTTAGATAGATGTTATGTTTATCTACCTGTTTTCTTACACATGATTTAGACTTTTGTTTTATGCATCCCTCTCTATGTCGTTTTATTATTGTTTGCTTGGCTTGCTGTCCGGTGTAAAGTAGGCCTACATTGAATTCCCTTGCCTTGTTGCAACTTGACC
This sequence comes from Electrona antarctica, assembly GCF_951216825.1. NCBI lineage: Eukaryota > Metazoa > Chordata > Actinopteri > Myctophiformes > Myctophidae > Electrona > Electrona antarctica. The sequence continues at coordinate 15,583,059 of NC_136812.1, forward strand.
ACTTCTGTTGTAGTGGACTACTGGACTAGGGCTCACTCTTCTTACTCTGGCCACACACTTTTAAGTCGCTCAGGATGATAGCATCTGCTAAATGCCTTGAGCATTGTGTGTGTGTGTGTGTGTGTGTGATTGTTGTTTTTTTCGGCTTTCGCCTTTATTTTATATTTTTTATGGAGGGATAGAAAGTAGGATGACAGGAAATGGGGATGGGGGGGGAGACATGCAGTAAAGGCCGTCGGGATTGGGAGTCGAACCCGCGGCACACTGCCAGACTGGATCACCAGCCACGGTGCCTGGACCGCTGAGCCACGGCTCAGGCCTATAGTGTGTATAGTTTAAATGTACAGACTATTAATTTTGTTTTTGGATATTCTACTGTTAGACTGATGATAGATTCTTGGTTTCCTTACGATCATAGATTACTATTTCTATGCATTCGATGTATAACCTTGTGTTGTCCTTGCTTACTGTAAGGCGCTCTGGTTTAAGTCTGCGTCTGCTAAATGCCTAAATTGTAAATGCCCTTTAACTCTTTAAACTAATACTTAATATTAAAGTCATCCCCGGACTTAAAATAATATAATCTTTGAATGGCCGATAGTGAGGTTATAACTTCGCATTGCTATTTAATGGTTCACAATACTCTTCTGGCTCAGCAGACATATATATTGTGAATGGATGCAACCCTGCATGTTAGACCTACATGAGCCCATATGGTGCCCTGCAGATAGACCGTCTCGGACAGATTTTTCAGCATGGTCTGGAAGTTGTTGTCGCCGTAGTCAAACCTCTTCCCAAACACCAGCTGGCAGATGATGTTGGACACAGCATTGTTGAAGAGGGGCACCGGGTCAAATGGTTCACCTGATCATAAAGACATCAAGAGTGAACATTCTTTAAATAATAAAAACAACACCTTAAATAGCGCACATTTTCAAGAGATTTAGGAGCGATTTGTTTGCCACTCATACACACGTTTTCCTTTGCACTCTTTAGTCTTTTCTATTGTACCAACCTTTCTCCCTCTCCATCTCTTCTTGCAGATAGCGACTCTCCTCATAGATGCTCTCCTCTAAAGAGCTCTTTCCTACTCCAAATCTGCGTAGGGCAGAAAGGGCAAAGCGACGCTGTCTCTTCCATACATGTCCGTTACTGAAGAACAGACCCACTGAAATAGAAAAGGAAATCACAATACATCGTTCATCATCTCTTTGCATTGTCTGTCTGTGTACAGTATATGTGCCTTTGCGAGTCTTATAGTGGAATCGGAGGCATCGTAAAGCAGCAAATCAGTTTCATTGATTGACCTGAGTTCCCAGAATACAGTCTGGTCTGGATTGGGCTGTATGGCCGATCCACAAAGTTTTCTGCCTGGGTCACCAGGGCTTCCTTCACCATCTTGTACCCAGTTACAAACACTGTTTTGTCTCTTCCCAGACGCAGACAGAACACATTCCCGTAAAGGTCGCTTAGCTACGGAGGCAGGACAAGAAAATAAGTGCCTGTTGTTGTCCAACATGTGACTCTAATAAAATACACATGCAATGTCAATGGAATACATACATACATACATACATGTACAGTGTATGAAATAGTGTTAGTACTAACAAGAAGAGTTGTTGCTGATTAGTTTAGTCTAGTTTTGTGTTTTTTCTAATGGGTATCCTCTGTGTTTTCAAATTAGTATTGCTTTTATTATTTCAGAAACATAGGGTGGCATTACGTGCAGTCTTTTAACATGCTTACCCTATATAAAAATCCACACGGGCATGCGATTGCTTACCTTGGTGAGGTAAATGTGAGGCTGTTTGAGGTCAATGCTGAACACGTTTCCTACAAGAGGAAGCGCCAGGGGTCCCGGGGGGAAGTTGTGTGGATTCCTGTTCTTGAAGAAATCAGCTAGCAGGAGAATGACAAAACTCAATAGCAGCATTGCCCTGAGATCCAGCGCCAGAAACACACCATAGAGCCACCGCATGGTGAAGGAAATGCAAGAGAATATAAGCGAGCATGAGCAAGAAAGGAACTGATGGGTTGCAGTGTTTTGCAGCTGCTCGCTTGCTCTACCACCCAGTTAGTTAGAGATGGGCTGGTCCTGTATATGGCCCTGTGCTGCTGACTCACACCTTGTATATGCAGCTTTGCATGTAGAAAGTGGAGAGAGGAGGGGGTGTATACGTCCCTCTGATGACCTGTCATTGACCTCTGACGGTGAACAAAAAATATATAATATATATAACTAAGATTGGTCACATTGTTACGTCACACAGCCTGTGACATGCATTTGAATGTTTGCTCCACCTCTTTTTCACCCCACCTTACCCCGATGACGCATTATTAGAACAATACAAAACGTTCATTTTTAGACCATGTATAACCCATTTTTAGACAGATGTCTAATAGCTGACTATTGCTCAGTGGGAAGTTCAGGATGATGTAGATCATGGGGGTTGCTAGTAAAGAGTCTATTTACTTATAGTATGTAGAGATATATATATATATATATATATCACTCATTCTTGAGATGAGGGACAAAAGTGGAAAAAACATGTCCCACACATAAGAGCCTTATTTATGTTAAAAATAAATTAATTCATAAAAATAAAAGCACTTGCAAAGTTAAATGTAATACAGTTGTGTATTATTATGCCATTAATTTCATTATATATTTTTTCATATGCCATCTAAATTAGTTAAAAGCAGGCACTGTACCCAAAAAGGCCTGTATTTAGCCTGTCCCCAGCAAGTTGTCACAATTTCAAACTGCCAAAAAAGTGTCTAATACTGTCACAATCACATAAATATACATACTAAATGAAAGTAGATTGTCAACAACATAGCAAACAATATACACAGTTAATTTTAATTTATATTTTAAATTAAATATCTCATATCAAATGTGTGTCCCACGTCTCCGTCAACTCCGTCAGGTTTTTTGAAAGTCTTAAATTAATCAGAAAATATTGTCGACAGATTTAGCCTGAAGACTCCTTTTCCAAGTCCTGTTTATATTTGTTGCAACAGTGGAGCACCTGGTCTGACAAGCATTCAATTGTTTGATATTTCAAAACAAACAATGTTGATATCAATGTGGTCACAGCTTTTACATGTCAACTCCGTCAGGACATTATTATGATCTTTGTTAAGAATTCCAAAATAATGTTTAGTATTTTAGTTTAGGGTTAGGTTTAGCTAACAACTGAAGAAAAACTAAATGGATAAATTGTACTACAGAGGGTTAAGATGAAAACAAATGCCATTTTGTCAACTCCGTCAGACGTCAACTCCATCAGGTTTTGTGTCTGACGGAGTTGACATGTATCTGACGGAGTTGACAAAAGTGTTTCCAAAACAATAAAATTATAGTTTTTGAATAATGGGAAGTATTCTAATTTGGCAGACAGTTAGAGCATGCCTTAAGGAACATTTTTGGCTATAGGGCCACAGATTTGTCTCGTGGTGACCATGGCAGCCATCTTCCAAAATGGCCGCCACCTGATGTTATTTTACAATAACTCAAGTTCTACACCACCTAGGATCTTGATTCTGGTGACTAATATTACATTTTCAAGGATGAGGGATACAGTGGTACAATTTAGATTTTCCCTATGACCATGGCAGCCATTTTTCAAAATGGCCGCCACCTGCTGTTATTTTACAATAACTCAAGTTTTAGACCACCTAGGATCTTGATTCTGGTGACTAATCATACATTTTAAAAGATGAGGAATACAGTGGTACTATTTAGATTGGTCCTGTGACCATGCCAGCCATTGTTTTTCAAAATGGCCACCAACCTGCTGTTATTTTACCAATAATTCAAGTTATAGACCACCTAGGATCTTGATTCTGGTGACTAATCAATGTAATCATACATTTTAAAAGATGAGGAATACAGTGGTACTATTTAGATTTGTCCTGTGACCATGGAAGCCATTGTTTTTCAAAATGGCCACCAACCTGCTGTTATTTTACCAATAACTCAAGTTTTAGACCACCAAGGATCTTGGATCTGGCGACTAATCATTACATTTTCAAGGATGAACTTTCTCTGGGAGGGGTCAGGGCTTATTTCAGGTGCAGGTTGAGTTGCTACTGACAGGACATTACAGTAGGTGGGCTTTATGGCCTTTGACTTGTCCCTTTCAGGCACAGACGCACAGTTTGACTTCACTGGCCACTGCAGGGAACTGTGGGGGAGAAACTTTGGTCTCTTGACACCCCGATTAGGTTCAGGGGTTTTTTGGTAGAGACTTGCCTTTCATGACATCGTTGCTGCAGCAGTTGATCTCCTTACTGCGAGCCGTGGCACACTCTGGGTCGCTTGGGCGTTGTATCTTGGTGGCCTCCTGCCAGTGTTTCTCCGTCCTCATGAGCTCTGTGTTCTGGGGCTCTTACATTGTCTTGGCTGGAGATTGCTTTCCTGCAGGGTCCAGCCCAGTCTTGTGCAGATGGCTGCTGGCCCACCTGGAGGCCCAAACCTCAATTGTTCGGTTGGTGTGATTAGGTGGGGTGGTCTTCCCCAATCAGGATGAGGGGTTTGACCCTTTCAAACCGTTGTAGCGGCAGTCTGGCCAAGTGTCTGTATTTAGTTGTGAGGCTAGATACAGGATACGATTGCTCACCCAGCCCCAGGTGACTTGAGGTGAAGGCTCCTTTGATTTGGTAACATTGCTTTGGTTGACATGCTGGGGACACAGAGAACGACACTGATGCCTTCAGTGTCTGCACATCCTACCTGATAGTTCTGAAGGCAGATCTTCAGGTTTTCCGTTGAGGCAGAGTCTTTCGCTCACTGTTCACCTCAAGCAGGACTTCAAGGTGTTTGCCTTTGCACAGGCTATATGGCTAGGACTCGTGCTTCAACCACTCCGAGAACTCCAACAGGGTGTTGGTTGCTCCTGGGCCGCAGAGCATTGTGCGGCGGAATTCAACTCTTATCTCTGGTGGCAGCTTGTTGAGGAGTCGTGCAACTTGTGAGCCGCATCTAAGTGCTGTGTCTCCTTCTGGGCCTAGGGTTGTTAGCATGCCTACCAGCGACTGTACTTGAAGCGCAAACTTCTCAAAGGCCACCCCATCGCCTCGACAGATGTTGGCTGCCTCCAAGACACTTGCTATTTTCCGTAACACTAATTCGTGGGGCTGTCCAAACTTGTTGTTTAGGTGTCACCCGGGTCTCTGTTGGTGAAGTCGGGTCTATAGGTGGTCTAGAACATTATTAGAACGTTATTTAGTATGGGGATATTAATAAAATCTGGTAATAAATTCCTTACCAAGAATTTTCTTCACCAATGTGTTTGGAAGGGTGTCTACTAACATATCCCACATTGCTTTATATTCAACCACCCTAGGGGAACTTTTGACAGCTGCTGAAAGTTGGGGTACCATCAACAACCAATATAAGGCAAAATGTTCATTATGCTTATAGCATGTGACATGTCAAACTAGGGGGTTTTCATGATTCTGAATGCATTCCAAGCATTAGCTATGCATGAAAAACACTCATTGGGCTGAAAACGGCCATAGCCGTCATCACAAATGTGATTAGGTCAGCACATTTGGGCACATTTGGGCAAGTGGATATGGCCGAATTTAGCCCAAGGAGTTTGACCCCTAGTTTGGCCATAGACCCCCTAGTTTGGCCATAGCCACTTGCCCAAATGTGCTTACCTCATCACATCTGTGATGATGGCTATGGCCGTTTTTAGCCCAAGGATTGTTTTTCGTGCAAAACTAATGCTTGGAATGGATTCAGAATCATGAAAACCCCCTCGTTTGACTTGCCACATGCTACTTAAAGCATAATGAAAATTAGAACATTTAGCCTTATATTGGTTGTTGATGGTACCCAACTTTCAGCAGCTGTCAAAAATTCCCCTAGGGTGGTTCAATAGAAACCAATGTGGGATATGTTAGTAGACACCTTTACAAACAAGAAAATTCTTGGTAAGAAATGTATTCCCAGATTTGACATTCTGATAATATTCCCTGACTAATTGGTAAAATAATAGCAGGTCTGCCATTTTTGAAAATGGCTGCCATTGTCACAGGATAAATCTAAATAGTACTACTGTATTCCTCATCCTTGACAATGTAGTATTAGTCACCAGAATCAAGATCCTAGTGGTGTAGAACTTGAGTTATTGGGAAATAACAGAAAGTTGGTGGCCATTTTGAAAAATGTCTACCATGGTCACAGGACAAATCTAAATAGTACCAATGTATCCCACATCCTTGAAAATGTATGATTAGTCACCAGAATCAAGATCCTAGGTGGTGTAGAACTTGAGTTATTGTAAAGTAACAGCAGGTGGCGGACATTTTGAAAAATGGCTGCCATGGTCACAGGGCAAATCTAAATAGTACCACTGTATTCCTCATCCTTGAAAATGTGGGATTAGTTACCAGAATCAAGATCCTAGGTGGTCTAGAACCTAAATCAGTTCAACTTGTCAACTCCGTCAGATGTCCGTCAACTCCGTCAGACATTGGTCACATGATGTTTTTGTTAATTTCCAAAGAGATAGATGATTCAATGTCAAATATTTTGTGCTTATGTATTGAAACACCAACTGAAATACTACTTAATGATGCTTTTTATTTTTTTTAACATGGTTTTTATGTTATAATATTGAAAGTAAAGGTTGAAAATGAAGGATTTGAGAAATGGGATATTTCATAATAGTGTGATATTGGAATAAAACAATATTAAATTAATTGTATTACTTAACTTGACTACTAAAAGCCATTATAAGATAACTGAGGACTTTATAGTATTGTTGAAATTATCAAATTAAAATAAAAGGGATTTTAGTGTGTCTGACGGAGTTGACATAAATCAGTTATAAAGTGCATAAATGTCCCATTTTAGAAATAAATGTTATGCGAAAAACCTGTTCCTTCTCAAGATTGGTAGTTGAGACCTGTGTCTACAAATACATCCATTTCATTTGAATGGTTCTTAAAATAAAATAAAATCTGATTTGAAAAAGGTTTTGTCCCTTATCTCAAGAATGAGTGATATATATATATATATATATATATATATACACACACACACACACACACACACACACACACACACACACACAGGCCTACAGTGTATATATGTAATGTGTTTAGATATGGAGTAAATCAAATTTAACTAGAAAAAGTGCCCCTCTGGGCACAGGTCTCAACCAGGATAATAGCGTTTGTGATGTTTGGACAAAGTGTAGGAGTAAGTGTATGACAAATCTGATACGTGTTGAACACATGACTACTGAGATAGTGTATACCGATTTGCGTGATGTATGTTGTCACCTGTCCCTTTCACCTCGTTGAGTCTCCCCTGCAGTGTGGCTTCTTTTAAATGTTTTATTTTATATTTTTTTTCATGGAGGGACAGATAGTAGGCTGACAGGAAATGGGGAGAGAGATGGGGGGAAGACATGCAGTAAAGGCCGTCGGGATCGGGAGTCGAACCCGCGGCACACTGCCAGACTGGATTACCAGCCAAGGTGCCTGGACCACTGAGCCATGGCCCAGGCCGCAGTGTGGCTCCCTCACCAGGGAAGCACCCCTCACACTTTGAAAATCCCTGCTGTACAATCATGTTTCTAAATGCATGATCACTGAGGGACCACATGCAATTCCTTCACGGATCACCAGTTGTCCATGACCATGGACAACCAGTTGAAAACCCCAGCGCAGCCTCTAGGGCCAGCTATAGTAACAATCAAATACGGAATACCAAACACTTTTGTGTAGGTACTGGCCAAAGGTGTTGGCTTTCAGTATTTCTGTGTTTTTAGCAGGGAATTTGCCTTCACTTCATTCTGTTCATCTGCTTTTCTGCACTACAGAAATGGTGTTATATGTAGATGTTATACAGGTAAATGATACACAGACCATGTGATATCCCATGTAAGCATATTCATGTTTTATTAATGTTTTTGTTACAGTCTGTGGAATTGGAATTAGATGGAAAAGATGAATGGCTTCAGCGAGCCGTGGCATGAATCTGGAATGGGTGTGGTATATGTGTCACCCCAACGAGTCCTTCTGTACTCAGCTCTACTCCATCCAGGGTGGAGAAACTGAACTTCTGGAATAAACTGACGAAAAACAGGAACAACTCCATTTTTGCGAGGCTTTCTCCCAGACATACACGTTTCCCTGAAAACACACGTAACATATTCATAACCTTGGCCATAAACAAAACACAAGCATACACAAATCACTTAGAGCAGTTGTTCCCAAACTGTTGCGTGCACCCCTTGTGGTGCGCGGGCGCCTTCTAGGGGGTGCTATGTTTTTATTTTATGTCACTATATAGCTTATGCAATTTATATTTCCATGTGGGGGGTGCGTCAACTAGGTCAAGAGGTCACGGGGTGCATGGCCAAAAAGGTTTGGGAACCGCTGACTTACAGTATAGTCCACACAGGCAAAATGTCATGGGACCCCCTAAAATAATTTGGCGACCCCCCGAGGGGTCGCGACCCACGGGTTGAGAACCCCTGGTTTAATGGAGTAGTTATTTTCTACACACCCCATGTATTGAATTCGTGGAGATTATTCTTTGTTTTTCATTTCACATTCAGCAATCTGACAAATAAATTGCCCACAATTTGCATGAATTGCCAGTTCCAGCCTATACAGTCTTATTACCAGAGCAAAGTTTTACCTGCAGAAAAAGGCATGAACGCCTCTCTCCTTATGAACTTGCCATCGGCATCTAAGAAGTGTCCAGGATTGAAAGTGTCTGGAGTTTCCCATTCGTTCTTGTCAAACAGTACGGAAGTCAGGCTTGGCATCAATGAGGTTCCCTACGCAACACACGGGAAGAAACAACCTACTGTAGGCCTACTGACTCCCATTTATTGTGAATAATGACTTGTAGTTACACATCTTCATACGTATAATAGATGTGATAGAACATAGCGAGATGTTAATAAATAAACTTAAAAAGGTCCACATAGGTGGACCTTTGGCAGTGATATAAAGTAACCAAGTACATGTATACTTCGACATTGGTATTGCTACTTTTAAGTAAAATGAGCTACCACTGCTAACCTTTGGTATGAAATAACCGCCCAGTGTTGTGTCTTTGGTGGCCATCCTGAGTGCATTGAGAGGTACAATATTTCCCATCCTCTGGATCTCATGGATGACTGCATCAGTGTAGGGCATGTTGGGTCTGTCGGCCATGTTGGGTTGGCGGGACTGTCCAATCACTCTGTCTATCTCTGCCTGGACCTTCTCTGGGTGATGAAATAGAAGGTTTTTAAGCATTCAATAATCAAATAAGGTAATACACACCATCTCTACAATGTTATTTTTGTGTGTTAAATGTATGCATGTAAGTCTGTCTCCTGAAACATACACCAATCATAGCTCATAATTTGCTGCTACGTAACGTGCTTATCTCTCTCAGGAAATCTCTTTGTTGCACCAGCATTGTTCCTGTGAACCTGAGCTGAGTATCACTGTAGCCTAGTTTTTTTTCTTCCTCACAATACTGTATTTTCCCCCAACCCCTAGTGTTTATATGTAAGCATGGATTACAGTTATCCAGTCACGCACTGTGCTGAACTACTATATTTGTGTCTGTTTAGCTGTCCTTCAGTGACACCCTATGGGTTTACCTTAAAAAACGTTTTGTCCCGACCTGACCCTTTGGTGTGTTTTTGTAAAGGCAGGAACACTTCGACATGTACAGTAGATGTGTAGGAATAAATGTTTTATACTGTATATCAACCAGTTTCCTGACTGAACTAAATTTGACTATGATCTTAGTGTAGGTGTTTGCATTTCACCAGACACCTTGAATATGTGGCCACTTGATGAGATAAACCAGGGCCCACTGCAAAGTGGTGGAGGTGGTCTCAGTTCCAGCCAGGAACAGATCTAAAGCACATAGAGCCAGGTTGCTCTCCTCAAAGCCCAAGTCCGCCTCTCCTTTGTGCTATTGAAACACAGGGAAAAGTATGTGTACTAGCAGTAGTGGAATGTAACATTTAAGTACTGTTCTTAAGTACAATTTTGAGGTATTGTACTTTTAATTTATTTTCCCAATTTCCAATACTCACTAATACACTACATCTCGGCTCCAAATATTGTACTTTTACGGCACAACATTTATTTGAAAACTTTAGTTACTACTAGTTACTTTGCAGATTTTGATTATTATTACAAAATATATTAACCGTAGATATATTTCGTCCATTTGAAAATAGCAGATGTACAAGCTCATAATTGTGTGCTTATCTGCTATTTTCAAAAGATTTGTATACATTTGGAAACTTGACATCTGGGACATTCTACATAATACTTTTTGTACTTTAAGTACATTTTGATGCCAATACTTTTGTACTTTTACTCAAGTAAATGTTGAAATCCAAACTTACTTGTAACAGAGTATTTCTATATTGCATTATTTTATACGTGCAGCTTGCTCACGCACCTTCTCCATTTCTATGATGAAAACGTCCATGTAGTCTCTGGGATTGCTAGGATCCAATTCAAGCTTGTGTTGCTGCACCTCCTGACGAATGAAGGCAACCACATCCTCATAGTGGGCAAACATTTTGTTGTGAGGACCTGGCATGTACTTCATGACTGCGGGGATTGCCTCATACAGCTACAGTGAGAAAACGGTTTTAAGGTGACATTTCATTCATAAGACTTAATCTGAGTATACATGTTCTAGGGCAGGCCCTATTTGAAGTGCCCACACTGCAACTTTATTGGTTCTTTATTCTATGACGTGACATCATAGACGGTTTACCGCCCACAGTCCAAAGTTTAAATATGTATCAAAAAAGGTCAAAATTCCCATTCCTGGTGTCTGTGTACTTTCTCTATACAGTATGCTACGTGAAAATTCATATTACTGTACACAGTATGAATCTGAACTTGAGATAGGAGTTATTCATCATTCATATACTCTTAGGCTTGTTATGTACCCTGTGCTTACTACTTGAGATCAGCTCCTTCAGATCTTTCTCTACTGTTATGTAGGTCTTCCTTTAGTTATTCTATTGCAAAAAACTAAAGAGAGACAGAGGGAGTGGAGTGCCCTATGCACATATATGTATACAATGAGATTAATGAGTTGGATGGATATTTCCTCACTTGACCCCAGGCAGAGCCCTCCAGTTGATTGGCTTCGTTTAAATTCTTGAGCAGGGTCTGAAAGTCGTGGTCACTATAGTCAAACCGTTTCCCAAACACCATCCGGCAAATGATGTTGGACACAGCGTTGTTCAGTAGGGATGCTGGGTTGAAAGGCTTTCCTGAAGAAAGTTATTAAGTCATCCTATTAATGTTGTTGCCTTTGATAAGATAAGATAAACCTTTACTTATCCCAAGAGAGAAATGTACATGATGTTAAAGCAGGAGTGGAGAACCACACTATAGGTAAATACAAATGATATAATGAGTTTGTAGTTTATTTTTAACTGAACTTTCTTTATAACTGCTGCCGCCTACCTTTCTCATTCTCCATCTCTTCCTGGAGGTAGACACACTCCTCGTATATACTCTCTTCCAATGAACTTTTGCCCATTCCAAACCTACGCAGGGTGGACAAGGCAAAACGCCTCTGTGCCTTCCACCGTTGACCGTTGCTTACGAAAATACCCTCTATGCCATCGCCAGGCATGAACAAACATGGAGAGACAATACAGTGTTATGTTCATCGTTATACTCACAGGTAATTAGCAGCAGGATGGATGGAGGGTTTTCTTTAATTATGCTCCATGCAGTTTTAGACCCATATTAACGATGTTGAGTACAGTATGTCTTAAGTCTAAAGACATGTACTCAACATCGTTTTTGAGTGGTGCAACCACTCCAAGGAACAGCAATGTCCGTGTTAACCTACTGTATGTGTTGGTTAACCTATGTGACTATGAGTACCAGTAGGGGAAAAGGTGGTGCTGTTGTGCCAGAAACAGAGAGAGATAGTGCTGCAGCGTTGCCTGCTAATGACAGAGAGAAAGAGAGAGAGGGGGGGGGGGGGGGGGTAGTTGCACCATTCAGTTCACACGGGTGTGATTTTTTTCATTGTGCCTAGCAGCATTTCTAGAGGAATTGGGAGACATGCTTTTAGGTTCAAAAGACTGGAACCTCTCCTTGTCACTTCATCAATTTCTTATCTAGCTGTTCCCATTTCTGATTGTACTGATCTCTCTCTCTCTCTCTCTCTCTTATGATGAATTCCTGTTCTGTTCTTTGACTATATAGAAGTGTATATTTGTACGTCTCTAAATGTTTTGATGAATTGAACAAGGTGGACCCTCTTGTAAACAAGTGTAATGCTTAATTGGGTCGTCCACTCACAGTTAACAGTCTTTGTATTGAGTTTGTGTTTGAAATGTACTGTAATTCTGCAAACTGTTAATAAATATTTCAATCAATCAAATATATATATACTTTATATAATTTGCATTGATTGTTTTATTTCTTGTATTTTAAATGTATTTCAAGGATATAAGTATGTAGTGGGATTTGAGATGGTGGAAGAGGGAGTCAGAGAGAGAGATGTTTACCTAGGTCTCCTGAGTAAATTCTGCCTGCAATAGGGCTGTATGGCCGATCCGCAAAGGTCTCTGCTTGTGTCACCAGTGCCTCCTTCACCATCTTGTATCCGGACACAACCACCCACTTATCAATGCCGAGACGCACGCTGAACACACTCCCATAGGTCTCGGATAGCTGTGGACATTATACAATTATACATTTGTGGCAGCGGTGGCCGAACGGATTGCGGAGCGGTCTTGATACCGGAAGGTCGCCAGTTCGAATCAGCGGTCCGACACGTTAAAATTACCACCGCTGAAGTGCCCTTGAACAAGGCATTGAACCACTACGATGAAATGTTCTATGAGCAGGGCCTGGCTGGAAACAAGTTCTTGAGCTTAGCCCAGATACCCTGGGTAAATATAGTAATCATTTAATTTCATTTCATTTCACAACATAGCTGATATTATGGATCAAGTAGCATTTTTGTGACCAAATACTTTATTGATTTTAATATATTAGTATACATGTAAAACTGTATTTACTTAATAATTATAACACAAATTAGGCAATCTTTGTACAACAACTTTAACCATGATAAACAACTTCCCAAGTAGGCCTTCCAGAATTTCTAAATGATATTGTTCCAATACACTACACTACACTGTGTGTAAAATGGATAGGATTCACAAATAAAATGTAGGCTAATAAAACCGTGGCGTAAACCGTGCCCTACCTTGGTAAAAGAAATGTGAGGCTTATCCATGGCAATACTGAACAAGTTCCCTACAAAGGGAAGAGTCAGCAGCGGTCCTGGTGGATAGTTGGCTGGATTCTTGAACTTGAGGAAATCAAATATCAGGAGAGAAACAAAAATAAACAGCAGGATTCCCTTGAAATCCAGGCCTGTCAAAAAGGCATAAATCCACATTCTGAAGCTGAACCGGATATTGTGAAGCTGAATCGGATCAATTTACACCATTTTATTCTCCCTCTCTAAGTTTAAAGCATAGTGTGGCGAAATGCTGTGTGTGTTTGTACTGCATGAGAAAGGATCAAATGAAAACAAGCTACAGTGCGCTGAAGCTATAAACTGGTGGTCATAGTGATCTTAAAGCTGTAGCCTACTGTACCGGAGTAACCTCGCCTCACCAGGCTTTCCACCTCGTACCGGACTCCGGAGCACTAAGACACACCTCTTGAAAGATAATTATGACTTCATTTCTCATGTTATGTATCTTATAAATATATTTTTCAGTATGAAATCAAACACCAATGCTCAGTAATGCATATTTTCATGATCAGTAGGCCTACTGTGCCCAGCACATGCTAGCCCTGAAACATGACTGTCATGATTATCATGACAGTAGGCTACGAGCGTCATGTGAACCATGGCTAAGCACATATACTGTTAGGTACGATAATTATATTGATTTGGGTAGCTCCCAGTCCCAACAAACTACTTTGATGACTTGATGAGATAGCGTTTGCCTTTAGTCCACATGCAGAGATTAGAGATGTTAATGAGTGGCCACTCGTGTAAACAGGTGGGAAGAGGAGAACATTGTTTTAACTAATCCAATGGGTGTCAGATTATGTAAGTAGGCTATGTGGTTAACTATCTGTTACGTCATTATGATTGATGATTGTGTAATAAACTTTGTGAACCTTAGCGTGATACTGTCTCGTGTCTCGTTAAGGTTCACAAAGTTTATTACACAAACATGAAACATATATAGTGCTGGATCATAATGACGTAACAATAAGATATGAGACAGAAGAACGTGCCTACTGCAGCAAGGCTGACCTTGCTGTCGCCTAGATGTCTCTCGTAGCCTATCTATAAAGAATGCTACAGTACCGGCAGTACACAATACATATCAAGTACACTGTATCTCAAGTTCAAGTACATAGACTAAGATGTACTGTGCATGGGCTAATATCACAACACTATCCAAGAAAGAAAAATATATTTCTAATAAAATAAAAGTGACGCGTCTTAGAATTCGTAAGATGGAGTGCAACATGCGGCAGGCAATATCCATCAATAGCCTACTTGTCACCCCCTTTCTCTTATAAAATGCTCTTATATTAAAAAAAAATGCTGGATTATACACGACAAATTATTTCGTTTTATACGGTGTATATAACTTGTTAGTACATCACGTTATATAATACATTTTATTTGTTCCATTCTCGCAGGAAAAATAAATCAATAAAACAACATACATCAACTTCTCTTCCCAACAGTACCAGAACACTATCACAGCAACTATCTACCCTAGGTATTAGTAGTATTAGTACCAACTACCCTCCCTGTAACTATGGCAACCTAGGCCTTGATTGATAAATTGGCATTGCCCTGTAGTGACATCACAGAGATGATAAGGAGGCTCAAATGGCTCTTACAAAAGGTAATCTCATATCAGAAGTAGACAAAGAAAATGTGTCAAGTGTGATCACAAAAACATCCTTAGTATGCTCCAAATCTCCAAGGCAGAACATACAGTATGAGAAAACAGATGGTGTAATAGAAGAAAAGAAGTTTCAAGGTCTCTTGTGACATTAGGAAACCGGTCAGGACAATGGACTCTTTGCTGTGGAGGACAGCTCTTGGCTGGGTTATAAATGGGCCACTCAATTCAACTCATTCATTTCAGAAAAGGATGTATTACTGCTAACCAGATCTCTCGTAGCTGCAGCACGTATCACAATGATATAGCCATAATGTCCCTGAGAGGAACTGCAGTGATAAAATGGACCACCAACAGACCTTTTTCATGGCAGTCATTGACAAAATAGTTTACGGTAAATATATATAGACATTAAAAACCAAAACAATAAATAATTTCATAGCTTGTTATTATCGGCTTTTCATTTAGTTTAGTTTAGTTTAGAATACATAATTTTGCCGGTCTTAATGAGATGGGGCATTCCGTCAATCATCTTTAGACCTCAACCTTTTCGATTTGAACAAACTCCTAACTTACAGTTACAGTATGAGAGAGTTAGAACATGGTAATGATCAACCCTTCAGGACTGTGACTAAGTTTACTCATGTTGGACCACAACCCTAACTAAACTAAATAGTATGGTTCTGTAGGAAAGACCTAGTTAATTGACTCGGGCTCACATCGTGAGTCCTCACACCATTCAAAGGCCAAGTCAGCCGCAAGCTCAGGCTCCCATCGATCCTCTGCTAGTGCAGACCCCCGACGTGCTCTGACACCGATCCAGGAAGCTATTCTCGAAGAGAATATCCAACGCCTGGAGCTGGAGCAACTACAACAACAGGTCTTGGAAGACAGCAGAGCTGATCTGGAGTGTCAGCACCTTCAACGTATGCAGCAGGAAGCACAAGATGCACGAGAGGCTATAGCCAAACGTATTGACAGACAAAGGCGACTAAAGAAGAAGGAAACCGAACTCCAGGTGGCCCAGCTAGTCACCTCACTCCTTCAAGAGTCTGTGAGGGAGGAGCCAGGTAGCCGTACACCACCCACATCTAGCTTCAAGCCAGTACCAAGCACGAGCGCCTTTCCTACGGACTCTACAACACTGCAGCGTCCAGTCGCTCTGCAGAGCAGCCAGCACATGCAGGCTCACTCCACCATGGACACTACAGTGAGGCAGCCATCACACCAGTCAATGCACCTCTCTGCTGCACCCCCTGTTTCAGAACTTTCTGCTTCGACTGCATCATTCCTACCTGCTCTCAACCAGCAACTGCCTCCTCAACTTTCCATAGGTACTGCAGTGAGGCATCCCCCAATACAAACTATACCTTTCTCCCATTCACCCGCTGCAGCGTTCCAAGCTCCGGTTGTGCATTCTCGCACACAGATGCTGTCTGCTCAACCCACTGCGAGCATTACAGCAACGCACCCGCCAACACAACCAATGTCTTACTCCGCTGCACCATCTGTACAATTGCATCCGAACACGGTCATGTCAGCTCACTCTAGGCTCCCCCCTAGGTCACACCAGGCCTCGGCAGTAGGGCATAACATCCAGACCCAACAGTATCACACCACCGTACCAGCAGTACAGATTCCATCCTTTGGTGTGAATACCTCCACTGCGGCTCGCTCTCACGACCCTATGAGTTCTGCTGTACATTATATGGCTCCTAACCAGCCAAAGGCTGAACCACCGCAATATCAGCACCCAGGTTCAATGATGCCATTCACCCAGCCTCATGGTATTCCCCAATCAATACTGCCACTCTTTGAGCACGACCGTGAAAGCGACTTTGCTCTCCTCAAGATGGCCTTGGATAACCTGACAAGCGGTCACGGGTACATGAGCGAACAGTATAAATACCAACTGCTCCTTGGTCACTTGAAGCTTCCCAGCGCTCTCCACCTGGCAAAAGCTTACATGTACGACTCTGAACCGTACACTGCTGCATTGCAAGCCCTGCGAGACAAATACGGTCAACCCCGGCAGCTCGTCCAGTCGGAGCTAGGTGCCATCCTCAATACACCCGCCATCAAATTCGGTGACTCTGAAGCCTTCGACTCCTTCGCACTGTCCATCCAGTCACTGGTGGACATGCTTGGGACCCTGGAAGGACCTAATGGTTACGAGTTGAGATGTGGATCACACGTCGACAGGCTGCTGGCCAAGATGCCCCCATCTTACAGAGACGGGTTCATTGAATACAGTCTGAGTCAGGGTATTCTCAGGACAGGGTATGACCAGACGTACACTCTGTCCGACCTGGCAACCTGGCTTCAGAGGAAATCACATGCCAAGCGTCTATCAAGCCGAGCTGCAGCGCTCTATCAGTGCGATGCCCCCAACTCCAATCCAGCCAAGACGGATCATCGTGTCACGCCGAAGGGAAAGACCACAACCATTCTTCGCTGAGGACGCTGAGGACGTCGCCAGCCCATCAGAGTCTGCTCGTCCTAGTACTCCAGAGTCTGCACGTAAGTCCACCTTCAAGTCCAAACCGTATTGTCCTTATTGTGACAATAAAGAGCACTTCATAAATAACTGTGATGACTTCAAGAAGTTGTCCATCAACCAGGTGGTGAAGTGGATCAAGGATGGGAAACGGTGCTGGAAGTGTGGCCGCAATCACGCCGCTGAAGCATGTACTCTGAAGCGCCCTTGCAAAATATGTAAGGAGCAGCACCTCACCATCTTACATGACTCCGTCCAGCAGGCCCGAACTAACGTCCACATGGTGACTACACCACCTACCAGAATTTACCTCGACCGGCCAAACCGCCCACACCAGGTGATGCTGAAGGTCATTAAGGTCATCTTGAGAAATGGGGATCAAAACATTGAGACGTATGCCGTTTTGGATGACGGCTCTGAACGAAGTATCATCCTCCCTCAAGCCGTGCGGAGCTTGAACCTTCCGAGAGAGCGAGAGACTCTCCACTTGCAAACGGTTCAGCAGACAGTCGAACAGCTCCAGGGCAGCTCTGTCTCCTTTGACGTTTCTCCACTGTGTATGCCTTCCGAGAGGTACCGGATCCACCAGGCCTTCACTGCCAACAGTCTGAGCCTGGCACAACACCCCATAGCTGCACTACAGAAACGTTACAAGCACCTCCGTGGCCTGCCCTTACCGCCAATCGACCAAGCTAAGCCTCTGCTCCTGATAGGTTCAGATATGCCACATCTCCTGACCCCTGTACAGCCAGTACGTGCAGGCCCACTGGGAGGTCCTATCGCCATTTGTACCCGACTGGGTTGGTCACTCCAGGGCCCTACCAGTATTGTCCAGAACACATCTAATACACAGTGCCTCCACATCTCCACTGTATCCCCGGCTAACGAGCTCTTCAAGAATGTGGAGCGCCTTTGGCAAGTAGACACTCTCCCTTATGTGAATCAGAAGGCAGCCACACGCTCGAAGCAGGACCAGCAAGCCATCGACATGCTACAATCATCCACCATTAGAGTCGAGGTTAATGGAATCCAGCGTTACGCTACCCCCCCTGCTTCGGCGAACACACGCTACCCAACTTCATGCTCCAAAGGAAGCTGCGCTGCCGTGCCTCCGCAGCACTGAGAGACGACTTGCCAAGGACCCTAAGCGAGCAGAGGTCTACTGTAATGAGATCCGAAAACTGGAGAAGGCTGGCTACGTGGCAAAGATACATCCTGCTGAAGTCGACCAGTCTACAGAATCCTGGTATCTTCCACACCATATGGTGAATCACAACGGGAAGGACAGGATTGTATTCAATTGTTCATTCCAGTATCAGGGCCTGTCCCTAAATGACCTCCTGCTTCCCGGACCTGCTCTAGGACCGAGCCTGCTCGGTGTCCTCATCCGGTTCCGTCAACACTCAGTGGCAGTGAGTGGAGATATTAAAGGAATGTTTCACCAGATCCGCCTACTGCCCGGTGACAAGCCAGTTCTACGCTTTATCTGGAGAGACATGGAGAGAGAGCAGGAACCGAGTGTTTATGAGTGGCAGGTACTTCCCTTTGGGACGACATGTAGTCCCTGCTGCGCTATCTACACCCTCCAGCGACACATTCAAGACAGTGTAGAGGGCAACCCAGCTTTGACTGAGACAGTTGAACAGTCATTCTATGTGGACAACTGTCTTCACAGCACCTACTCTGCGGACGAGGCCAAAGGTCTAGTTGACGACCTCCGCCAGCACCTACAATCAGGAGCTTTTGAGGTCCGCCAGTGGGCAAGAAATGTGCCCAAGGTCATCGAACACCTCCCACCTGCTTTGAATCCGGCAGATGACATCACTCGGGGTCTGACTCTGAAGGAGTTGGCACAACCACATCGATGGCACATGGGACCAGAGTTCCTCTACCTACCTGAAGATCAACGGCCTATCATGCCCTCAGCTGAACCCAACTCCGACTACGGTGAGCTGAGGAAATCCGCCATCATTGGTAATGTGACTATCTCTTCAGTTCCCCAGTTACCTGCCATCGAAGACTTCTCTTCATGGAAAGAGCTCATTCAAGCAACAGCCAGGTCCCTTCACGGGGCGGCTGATTCTGATACTACAGATCAGATTGAGGCAGCGGACTACCTGAAGGCTGAGAGGGTCCTCATCCTACGTGCCCAGACGGACTCGTTCCCGGAGGAGGTCAAGGCCCTCAAGTCAGATCGGGCTCTTCCCTCTGACAGTCGGCTGAGCTCACTAGCCCCAGAGTATGACCCTGTCACAGGCCTCCTTAGAGTTGGAGGTAGGCTACGCAGGGCAGAGAACCTGGAGATCGACGCCATACATCCAAACATCCTCATCATGGGACGCCGGGATTCGTCCTTGCCACAAGCTGTCTACGACTCCAGTGATCTCCTTGGGAAGCGTCGCTGGAGACACAGTCAAGTACTGGCTGACCATTTCTGGTCCACATTCATCCGCCACTATTTGCCAGGACTACAACAGAGACAGAAGTGGAGGAAGGATGGCAAAGATCTGTCCGTCGGTCAGGTGGTCCTCGTTGTGGACCCGCAACTCCCTCGGGCCCTCTGGCCTGTCGGGAAGATCACACAGACGTACCCTGGAGCTGATGGACGCGTCCGCACCGCATCAGTGCAGGTGAAAGACAAGATTTACCTGCGCCCTGCATCTCGTCTGGTGCAGCTACCGAGTCTCCCTGGCGAGGGGGACCCTGATGGACTTTCCTGTTTATGTTCAAATGTTTAAGTACACATTTGGAGGCGGCTGTGTAGGAAAGACCTAGTTAATTGACTCAGCAATGCAAGGACTCATTTACACAGCAATGCAAGGACTCATTGACACAGCAAGGCTGATTGGCTGCCCCTGGCTGCCCCAGTAATAATCATGATTAGGTTCAGCTTACATGCTTTTCTCACTCAGTTTTCTGCTTAGTTTGACCTGAGGAGCTGTGTTTTATTTTCCTCTCTGACTGTGCGTGTTCATGACAGTAAAAGTAAGTCTTTATTGTTTATTGTAGACTATGGTGCTTCCCTTTATATATACGGTCATGTTGTTATATATTTGTGCATGTTATGAATATGTGAATGTGATTTACTTTATGGAGAATTACATGTTTGATGCCTATGTTTGATACCTACTGCAGATGGGTTTAAACTGTATTTTGGTTTATGTAAGAATTATTTGATGATTGTTTATTATGATGATTCTAAAAGAATGTTTATTTGTATTTATAGACCGCACTTCTGTTCAAGATTAAAGACACTAAATCAAGCAGCCCTCCTCCTGTGACTCTTTGACCGGAGTCCATCCATACGTGTACCGGCTCTATTCCAGTCATTTCCAGAGGCCCTAGCCCTCTATTTCAGGTTCTCTATCAGTTAGTTTACTCATGTTGGACCACAACCCTAACTAAACTAAATAGTATGGTTCTCTAACTATCAGTTAGTTTACTCATGTTGGACCACACACCCTAACTAAACTAAATAGTATGGTTCTCTAACTATCAGTTAGTTTACTCATGTTGGACCACACACCCTAACTAAACTAAATAGTATGGTTCTCTAACTATCGGTTAGTTTACTCATGTTGGACCACAACCCTAACTAAACTAAATAGTATGGTTCTCTAACTAGTATCAGTTAGTTTACTCATGTTGGACCACAACCCTAACTAAACTAAATAGTATGGTTCTCTAACTATCAGTTAGTTTACTCATGTTGGACCACAACCCTAACTAAACTAAATAGTATGGTTCTCTAACTATCAGTTAGTTTACTCATGTTGGACCACAACCCTAACTAAACTAAATAGTATGGTTCTCTAACTATCAGTTAGTTTACTCATGTTGGACCACACACCCTAACTAAACTAAATAGTATGGTTCTCTAACTAGTATCAGTTAGTTTACTCATGTTGGACCACAACCCTAACTAAACTAAATAGTATGGTTCTCTAACTATCAGTTAGTTTACTCATGTTGGACCACAACCCTAACTAAACTAAATAGTATGGTTCTCTAACTATCAGTTAGTTTACTCATGTTGGACCACAACCCTAACTAAACTAAATAGTATGGTTCTCTAACTATCAGTTAGTTTACTCATGTTGGACCACACACCCTAACTAAACTAAATAGTATGGTTCTCTAACTATCGGTTAGTTTACTCATGTTGGACCACACACCCTAACTAAACTAAATAGTATGGTTCTCTAACTATCGGTTAGTTTACTCATGTTGGACCACAACCCTAACTAAACTAAATAGTATGGTTCTCTAACTATCAGTTAGTTTACTCATGTTGGACCACAACCCTAACTAAACTAAATAGTATGGTTCTCTAACTATCAGTTAGTTTACTCATGTTGGACCACAACCCTAACTAAACTAAATAGTATGGTTCTCTAACTATCAGTTAGTTTACTCATGTTGGACCACAACCCTAACTAAACTAAATAGTATGGTTCTCTAACTATCAGTTAGTTTACTCATGTTGGACCACAACCCTAACTAAACTAAATAGTATGGTTCTCTAACTATCAGTTAGTTACTCAACCCAACCACAACCCTAACTAAACTAAATAGTATGGTTCTCTAACTATCAGTTAGTTTACTCATGTTGGACCACAACCCTAACTAAACTAAATAGTATGGTTCTCTATCAGTTAGTTTACTCATGTTGGACCACAACCCTAACTAAACTAAATAGTATGGTTCTCTAACTATCAGTTAGTTTACTCATGTTGGACCACAACCTTAACTAAACTAAATAGTATGGTTCTCTAACTATCAGTTAGTTTACTCATGTTGGACCACAACCACAACTACAGAATGAACAGGCATTAAAATGAACCAGATTAAGTTCCTGTGCTTCCATGTTATATTGTTGATAATAACTAAAAGAGAATAATAACAAAATAAAGAGAATACATACACAACCACACACAAAAATTAGGAGCCCAGGGACAGCCTACAGTTCATAATAAACTCAATGTAGTGGACAAATATATAGGGGCGACTGTGGCTCAAGAGGTAGAGCAGTTCGTCCAATGATCCATGGGTCGGTGGTTCGAATCCTGGCTCCTCCTGTCTACATGTCGAAGTGTCCTTGGGCAAGACACTGAACCCCAAATTACTCCCGATGTGCTGGTTGGTACCTTGCATGGCTTCCGCCGCAATCGGTGTATGAATGTGTGTGTGAATGGGTGAATGTAATGCACAATCTATGTAAAGCGCCTAGGATAAAGGCGCTATATAAATGCACCATTTACCATTTATAGAAAAACACAAGCATTCGCGTGCATGGTTTCTCTGCCTATAATCTGGATCTGTCATTGGGTTTAATTAATATTTCGGGTGACCAAAGTAACGTATTATCAACTGGCGTAGAGTGTAGACATGACTTTTTTGAGTTAAATATTATGTCCCATTTGTCAAGCAATAGGCGGGTGAGGATGAGGTCATCAGCGAGGTACCGCCAGTATCCTGAACTCGTCGGGGCCATTGGTGAAGCCCTCCACACCCTCCATGCTGGGCATCTCTCCAGGGACTGGGGAAAAGGTGAAGCGCTGGAGCAGGGATGCCAAAAAAATGAATAGTTCCATTTTAGCCAACTGCTCCCCTATGCACACACGTTTACCTGCAGAGAATGAATGATGCCAACAGTAAATTAATATTAATATTATGAAAATAATAAATATTAGTGTTTTAGACATAATGTAATGGTATAAAATTCACTGCTGAAAGCTGTTATTGTAGAGAAGGATGGACCTGCTGAGAATGGCAGAAAAGCTTCTCTTTTGTGGAACCGGCCCTCTGAATCCAAGAAGTGTTCTGGGTTGAAGGTTTCTGGAGTCTCCCACTCATTCTTATCGAACAGCACAGATGCAAGATTTGAAACAATAGCTGTGCCCTAGAGAGAGTCAGGAGATGTTGATATGATTATTGATTTTATGACTTTTGTGACGGTTCCCTATGTTATGATGTGTGTGTATATATATTACTCTTAGGTTGTCTGGTTTTGGTGTATGTTGGGTTTACCCTATAGTAACCTCTGTTCTTTTTATCCAATAGGATTGGGGAGCAGAGCACTCATGATGATCAGCCTAAGTGGCTCGCACCTGGGCCCGGGTGTCGACGCCCTATAAATGCCTGCTTCCCCAGTCCTTCCAGAGTTCTGTTCTTTCATTTGCCTCCTGCACCTTCTCCACCATGCACACTTTTCAACATTTCTGTTAATACATACAACACGCACCCACCTACATTTCACTCATGCATACCCGCACTACACCACTGAATACTGACCTCCACACTTCATCTGTTTATTCCTGATTTATTGTTTGATTATTTATTACTTTGATTACTGGTTTAATTAATAAATGCTATTTCTTTGGTAAACTGCGTCTCCCCGGTTTTTTGTTGTGTATCTTGGCACCCCCTAGGCCAGGTACATAACAAAATGGGGGCTCTGTCCGCTTGAATTTTGAATAGTTGTGCAGTAAGTTTGGAGAGTCGAGTGACTCGCCCTTCTGCCTCTTTTGTTCTGCGCTGCGGTAGTCAATTGGCAAATTAGCCTTGATTAATGGCTCGTCTGCACCGTGGTTTTGTGAATTGAGTGAAATCATTTGGGAACCATTCCGGGGGGTTTCCTTGTCCATGTGGTCAACACTACAGTCCGGTGAGTACAAAGCGATGTTTACTTCAGCGTACACGCTTGTGTGCTCTGACTTTGGGAGATGCAGTTGATTTGTTTATTTGAATTTGTTATTTGAAGTTTTGTGCTAGTGGTGAGGTTTTTTCCTGGAATTTGTGCTGCTAAAGTAAAAAAAAAAAAAAAAAGAAGTTTGCCGGGCTGGTTTTGTCTTTTGTGTGGTTATGAGTGTCCCTGTTAGGTGCGTTTAGCTTCTGGGGATAGAAAATAGCTCGCTGGGTCTAGGCCGGGGGGTGGTTTAGGTGCAAGGTGCGGCTGTAGCGGCTGTGCGTACGCACGGTCGTCTCGGGGGCACAGCTGAGAGGTGCATGCGGGTCGCCAGTTTCTGGTTGCCCTCCCTGCCTCTCGGTATCAGCTAGGCCTTTGCGGTGGCCTTCAGTGCATAAATACCTTCCGCAAACCGGCATGAAGACGGGGGGAGTTAGCTTGGGGATTAAATAGTCTAGAGGGGCACTTGTAATTTGTTTTGTGTTTTAACCAGCTGGGGGACTGTCTGAGCGCACATAGCCAGGATGGTTACGCTAGAGGCATTTGTGGCTTGTCCTTCTGAAGAGCTGTTAATGCAATGCACCAAAGACCAACTAATTAAAATAGCAGACCATTATAGAATTAAACTTGATTCAAACGACAAGAGGACAAAGGAATCCGTACAAGGGGTGTTGAGGCACCATTTTTTTGAAGAGAAGGAGTTTGCAGAGCCAGAGAAGGTGTCTCCTCCGTTAAACGCTGCATCGGCGGTGCCTACGGTAATGTCAGGGACAGGTTGGACTTTTGAACAACAAAAATAATTAATCATGTTGCAGGCTAAATTGCAGGCTGATCAGGACAAAGTGAGGCTAGACACGCAATATGCCATTGAGAAAATGAAACATGATGCTGAACAGATGAAATGTCAAGTAGAGCAGAACAGGCTGGACTTGATAAGGGACGGTAAGATTTCAGTTGCTGCACAAGTATCTACTACAGAACCTGCAGAGTCCGCAGGGGGTTTTGATATTAGTGGAAATCTACGTCTGGTGCCCAAGTTTTCTGAACGTGATCCTGAGGCATTTTTTGCCATGTTTGAGCGTGTGGCCGACGTGCGTAGATGGCCTGACTCTGCGCGCACGTTGATGTTGCATTGTGTCTTCACAGGCAGGGCGCAAGAGGTTTTTTCAGCTATGACTGTCGCTGATAGCCAAGATTATTCTCGCGTTAAGGCCGCGGTGCTAAAGTCTTACGAGCTCGTGCCCGAGGCGTATAGACAGCGCTTTAGGTTTTGGAAAAAACATGACAAGCAGAGTCATTTGGAATTTGCACGTGATTTGACGACCAGTTTTACCCGCTGGTGTAACGCCTCGGAGGTAACTGATTTTGATGAGCTATGTGATTTGATGATTTTGGAGCAGTTTAAGAATTCTGTTCCTGCTCGAGTGGCGACGTATATCAGTGAGCAGAAGGCGCACAGCGCATCGGCTGCGGCAGCACTCGCTGATGATTATGTCCTGACGCACCGTGACCGTGGAGAGGGTATGGCTGGCGGTGGTGGCGAGTCTCATGGCCGTTCTGATAAACCTCGCCCTGTTGAAAATGACAATAACGGTAATATGCATGAGGAAGACAAGGTTTGCAATTACTGTCATAAACGTGGCCACTGGAAATCTGAGTGTTTCAGGTTAAACCCCAGGACTGAAACTTTGAGCGCAGGTCATTCGCAACCAAAAGGGGCTGGCGTTGCCGCTCCAGTTCATCCGGTGTCCATTTGTGTTTCACCTAATTTCGGTCCAAATAAGGATACAGAGTTTGCAGCACTGAGATCTTACCATCCATTTATCAGGCAGGGGTCTGTGTCTTTGGTGCAAGGGGGAAAAGAAGTACCTGTAACTATTCTAAGGGATACGGGGGCTTTTGATTCGTTTATGCAAGCTGGTGTTCTTCCGTTAAACCATGTTTCTGACACGGGTGACAAGGCGCCTGTCCGAGGCATAGACATGAATGTTTTGATGGTTCCTTTGCATAAAGTGGTGCTTAAATGTGAACTCTTTCAGGGAGAAGCAAAGCTGGCCGTGCGACCAGCACTGCCGATTCCAGGAGTGACTGTGATCCTGGGTAACGACCTGGTTGGTGCTCAGGTGTGGGCGGGGCTTCAGCCACCAGCAATGGTGACGTCCGTTCCCCTGGTAACGAGGGAAGCGGCCACCTTTCAGGCAGACGTATCTGGTCCACACAATGTGGTAAAGCAGGTCTCTGATCAAAATGACAGGATTTCTACAACTAAACGTGGTAGGAAACGAAAGAAACGTAAGAAACAAACTCTTTTTGTTCTGGCAGCTCCACAGGTAGACAGGCCATTCTAGAGTTACATGGAGGCCATTCTGGTCTCTTGAGGACAAATGTTATTATGGGTCTTCTCTGTGGTTTCTCCCTGTTTTGGCATTCGTCCCTTAAATGCTTCAATATATAAGTTGCTGGGGTGGAGACTGTTAACAGGGGGGTTGGCCATGTTATAGGAGCACTTTTAATGCTAATGTTAGTATTGGATATATTTAAAGCTAACTCAAGTAGTGGGTGCCGGTGTTCCCTTTGGGACCCCGTCTTTATGGGGGGGGGGTGTGACGGTTCCCTATGTTATGATGTGTGTGTATATATATTACTCTTAGGTTGTCTGGTTTTGGTGTATGTTGGGTTTACCCTATAGTAACCTCTGTTCTTTTTATCCAATAGGATTGGGGAGCAGAGCACTCATGATGATCAGCCTAAGTGGCTCGCACCTGGGCCCGGGTGTCGACGCCCTATAAATGCCTGCTTCCCCAGTCCTTCCAGAGTTCTGTTCTTTCATTTGCCTCCTGCACCTTCTCCACCATGCACACTTTTCAACATTTCTGTTAATACATACAACACGCACCCACCTACATTTCACTCATGCATACCCGCACTACACCACTGAATACTGACCTCCACACTTCATCTGTTTATTCCTGATTTATTGTTTGATTATTTATTACTTTGATTACTGGTTTAATTAATAAATGCTATTTCTTTGGTAAACTGCGTCTCCCCGGTTTTTTGTTGTGTATCTTGGCACCCCCTAGGCCAGGTACATAACACTTTCAAACCAGCCTTAACATCTTAATGTTTTGCTCATATGTTTTGCTCATGTTTCACTAAAATGATCTTACCTTGGGTATGAAATATCCTGCAAGCATACTGTCCTTACTGGCCATTTTTGGGAAACCCAGAGGCACAATGTTTCCCATCCTCTGGGTTTCGTGGATGACGGCATCGATGTAGGGCATATTGGGTCTGTCAGCCACAGTGGGATGGCGGGACTGTCCGATTACTCTGTCAATCTCTTCCTGGACCTTGTCTGGGTGATAATGGTCGGAACAATGCAGATTTCATTGAAAGTAGTACACATACAGCAGGGTACTTTTCATGTGTGTGCAGTGGTGGTGGTGGTGGTGAGTATTCCACAGACCTTGTATCTCTGGATAGTTCATCATGTAAACCAGAGCCCAGCGTATGGTGGTGGCAGCGGTCTCTACTCTGTCCCAGCCTCAATCAGGTCTAGGGTGCAAACGCTCAATGACTCAATGTTAAACCCAGCCTGGGGATCCTCCTTCCTCTGGTAGTGTCAAATAAGATCATGCGTTTATGTGGATGATGTATCTGACTGTATTAAGCTACTTTCAGCTACTTTTAATGTTGGTTGCAATATACCGTAGCCTTTTATGTTGCTATTTTGAAAGGCAGAAAATATAATCTGTATGCCTGGAGCCATGCAGCAGCTGCAGGTGAATGTGCCCTAAGGCATGTCAAATCCCATGACTCACCTGGAGGTCACATCAGACCACAAAGGTAAATAATCGGCTAGCAGGAGAATGACAACTCAATAGCAGCATTGCCCTGAGATCCAGCGCCAGAAACACACCATAGAGCCACTGCATGGTGAAGTAAATGCAAGAGAATAAGCGAGCATGAGCAAGAAAGGAACTGATGAGTTGCAGTGTTTTGCAGCTGCTCGCTTGCTCTACCACCCAGTTAGTTAGAGATGGGCTGGTCCTGTATATGGCCCTGTGCTGCTGACTCACACCTTGTATATGCAGCTTTGCATGTAGAAAGTGGAGAGAGGAGGGGGTGTATACGTCCCTCTGATGACCTGTCATTGACCTCTGACAGTGAAAAAAAAAGATAACTAAGATTGGTCACATTGTTACGTCACACAGCCTGTGACATGACATTTGAATGTTTGCTCCACCTCTTTTTCCCCCAACCTTACCCCGATGACACATTATTAGAGATGAGCAGACTATTAGATGTCAAAAATGGGTTAGAAATGGTCTAAAAATGAACTTTTTTTTTAGCGCTCTAGGCTTAGATTAGACGTTGAAACAACGTCTATATAGGCGGTCTATATATAGACGTTTAAAAAATGGCTAATAGACGTTTAACAGTGGAAAGTTCAGGATGATGTATTGTAGATCATGGGGGTTGCTAGTAAAGAGTATTCACGTGTGTGTGTGTGTGTGTGTGTGTGTGTGTGTGTGTGTGTGTGTGTGTGTGTGACTGATGAAGTGTGTGTGTGAGAGACACTGATGAAGGCTGGATAGCCGAAACGTTTGTCATATCTATGATTTGAAATAAAACTTTTTCAACCACAGTCTTGGTGTGTGCGACTCATCTCCTTGATCCTGATATGTTGTAAATCGGGTGGCGCACCTACAGTCTGAGCGCGGTGGTCATATGAAGATTGATCTTTTAGGATATGGAGTAAATCAAATTTAGCACAGGTCTCCACCAGGATAATAACGTTTGTGATGTTTGGACAAACTGATCCGTGTTGAACACATGACAGATAGTGTATACCGATTTGCGTGATGTATGTTATGTCACCTGTCCCTTTCACCTCGTCGAGTCTCCCCTGCAGTGTGGCTTCTTACCTCACCAGGGAAGCACCCCACACACTTTGAAAATCCCTGCTGTATATATCATATGTTTCTAAATGCATGATCACCCAGGGACCACATGCAATTCCTTCACGGACCACCAGTTGTCCATGACCATGGACAACCAGTTGAAAACCCCAGCGCAGCCTCTAGGGCCAGCTATAGTAACAATCAAATACGGAATACCAAAATACATGGATGCACCTGGGACGTATCCTCAGTGATGTATCCCAAGGTCATCGGGGTTTCGGGTCTCCCAACATCATACCCCTCACTCAGGTGACCCAGCCGGGGTGATCAAGTCCCGACTTACGTCCCAGTAGCTACCCTCGATCAGTCCCATTAGGGAAAAACCAGGGCCACACAATCCGTTCCTCCTGAACTACTCTGCCGGGACTGGGAGGTACCATTCTGGCGCGTGGAAGGACTAGGCTCTGTGGGTTGACTCCTGTCCGGGCCCCTCCTACGTCTCACCAGGTCCACTCCTGCTCTCACCAGGTCAGGCCCTGTGCGTTGCACCAGACTCCCAGCACCAGGCACTTTATTCAGGAATGGTGGATTCTCGAGCCGCAACAGTTACTGTTCCGCAGGCTCCACCTTGCCCTTGGTGGTGCCGCAGGCTCCGCTTGAGGCTTGAATGGCCCTCCTAAAGGCCTCACCGTGGGTTTGTTGGGCTTCTTCCTCACGGAAGACACAGGCTGGGGCGCCAACCCATACTGCTCCCGGGTGCCGTCTAATTTCCGGCTGCCACCCGTCTCTCCGGTGGTCACCAGACTATTCCTGGTTGTCACGTAGTCTATTCCTATGAGTCACTATAAATAGAATAACTAAACAAAAGGTGTTGGCTTTCAGTATTTCTGTGTTTTAGCAGGGAATTTGCCTTCACTTCATTCTGTTCATCTGCTTCATTCTGTTCATCTGCATCCTACAGAAATGGTGTTATATGTAGATGTTATACAGGTAAATGATACACAGACGATGTGATATCCCATGTAAGCATATTAATGTTTTATTAATGTTTTTGTTAGTCTGTGGAATTGGAATTAGATGGAAAAGATGAATGGCTTCAGCGAGCCGTGGCATGAATCTGGAATGGGAGTGGTATATGTGTCACCCCAACGAGTCCTTCTGTACTCAGCTCTACTCCATCCAGGGTGGAGAAACTGAACTTCTGGAATAAACTGACGAAAAACAGGAACAACTCCATTTTTGCGAGGCTTTCTCCCAGACATACACGTTTCCCTGAAAACACACGTAACATATTCATAACCTTGGACATAAACGAAACACAAGCATACACAAATCACTTACAGCAGTTGTTCCCAAACTGTTGCGTGCACCCCTTGTGGTGCGCGGGCGCCTTCTAGGGGGTGCTATGTTTTTATTTTATGTCACTATATAGCTTATGCAATTTATATTTCCATGTGGGGGGTGCGTCAACTAGGTCAAGAGGTCACAGGGGGTGCATGGCCAAAAAGGTTTGGGAACCGCTGACTTACAGTATAGTCCACACAGGCAAAATGTCAAGGCCAAACACATTCTAGATCCATAAGTGTGGTTTAATGGAGTAGTTATTTTCTACACACCCCATGTATTGAATTCATGGAGATTATTCTTTGTTTTTGTTTCAGCAGCTTAACCATGTCATACTACAATTACACTATGAACATTTCACATTCAGCAATCTGACAAATACATTGCCCACAATTTGCATGAATTGCCAGTTCCAGCCTATACAGTCTTATTACCAGAGAATTTGCAAAGTTTTACCTGCAGAAAAAGGCATGAACGCCTCTCTCCTCATGAACTTGCCATCGGCATCTAAGAAGTGTCCAGGATTGAAAGTGTCTGGAGTTTCCCATTCGTTCTTGTCAAACAGTACGGAAGTCAGGCTGGGCATCAATGAGGTTCCCTACGCAACACACGGGAAGAAACAACCTACTGTAGGCCTACTGACTCCCATTTATTGTGAATAATGACTTGTAGTTACACATCTTCATACGTATAATAGATGTGATAGAACATAGCGATGTTAATAAATAAACTTAAAAAGGTCCACATAGGTGGACCTTTGGCAGAGATATAAAGTAACCAAGTACATGTACTACATATTCGACATTGGTATTGCTACTTTTAAGTAAAATGAGCTACCACTGCTGACCTTTGGTATGAAATAACCGCCCAGTGTTGTGTCTTTAGTGGCCATCCTGAGTCCATTGAGAGGTACAATATTTCCCATCCTCTGGATCTCATGGATGACGGCATCAGTGTAGGGCATGTTGGGTCTGTCGGCCATGTTGGGTTGGCGGGACTGTCCAATCACTCTGTCTATCTCTGCCTGGACCTTCTCTGGGTGATGAAATAGAAGGTTTTTAAGCATTCAATAATCAAATAAGGTAATGCACACCATCTCTACAATGTTATTTTTGTGTGTAAATGTATGCATGTAAGTCTGTCTCCTGAAACATACACCAATCATAGCTCATAATATGCTGCTACGTAACGTGCTTATCTCTCTCAGGAAATCTCTTTGTTGCACCAGCATTGTTCCTGTGAACCTGAGCTGAGTATCACTGTAGCCTAGTTTTTTTTCTTCCCCACAATACTGTATTTTCCCCCAACCCCTAGTGTTGATACAGTATGTATCCATGGATTACAGTTATCCATTCCCGCACTGTGCTGAACTACTATATTTGTCTCCACCAGGCCGAAGGCATGGGGAGAGAGTATGTTTTGCACTCCGTCCGTGTGTGTAGCTAATCTCCGGTACCGTTGGCCCGATCCATGCCAAACTGTGCACACACACTCCATGGATGCCAACGATGAACCTCTGCCCCAAATATTCCTCAACGGCCTGTTATAGCGCCACCATGAGGCCGATTTAGGCAAAACACATTTCTGTAGATTACCCGTACACATTTTATCCATACATCACACAATTCGGTATACACTATCTACATAGTCATGTGATCAACACGGATTTGCACCATTTCCCATCTTCCATCCTGATTGGCTAATATTGGCTTCCAAAGCTCACATGAATGGTCCGTTTCGAACAAAATGCCACAAATCACAAAAACAGTGTGCAATTTCCGTGAAATTATACACGCACATTTCCACTAGGCCGAGGACGACATGCCACTCATTATTTTCCAAATCAGCCTCATGGTGGCGCTATAACAGGCCAATTCCTGTTTTTAGCTATAACTGCATCAATCTGTATACAACTTATGTATGCGCACTCCCTAGAGACCATGGAAAAACATTTCCCTGCATCCCTTATAGCGCCACCATGAGGCCGATTTCTGCTAAACACATTGTTTATGTTAGTCGCACAGATTTCATCCAAATCTCACGCAAATCGGTACACATGATCTCTATAGTCATGTGATCAAGACGAGTCTGTTGGATTTCTCAGATTCTACACTGATTGGCTAACATTGCCTTCCAAAGTTTTCAGGAGTGGCCTGTTTCGTTCAAAATGCTGCACATGTCCTGCTCATCCAGAATTCTATCCTCAGAGATGCTATGAGTGATCTGGCTCTGCATTTCCTCAACAAAATGAAGAAAATTGTTGCAAAAAACAAACAAAAAAACATGTTTATATTACTCCTAAACATTTTGCCAAACATCACACAGTCCTATCCTCCTGGTGGAGACCTGTGCCCAGAAGGGCACTTTTTCTAGTTGTCTCTGTTTAGCTGTCACTCAGCGACACCCTATGGGTTTACAAAACAACGTTTTGTCCCGACCTGACCCTTTGGTGTGTTTTTGTAAAGAATTCTCAGTTGGGAGCTGTTAGACTGGTAAGTGTCTTGCAGGAACACTTCGACATGTACAGTAGATGTGTAGGAATAAATGTTTTATACTGTATATCAACCAGTTTCCTGACTGAACTAAATTTGACTATGATCTTAGTGTAGGTGTTTGCATTTCACCAGACACCTTGAATATGTGGCCACTTGATGAGATAAACCAGGGCCCACTGCAAAGTGGTGGAGGTGGTCTCAGTTCCAGCCAGGAACAGATCTAAAGCACATAGAGCCAGGTTGCTCTCCTCAAAACCCAGGTCCGCCTCTCCTTTGTGCTATTGAAACACAGGGAAAAGTATGTGTACTAGCAGTAGTGGAATGTAACATTTAAGTACTGTTCTATAAGTACAATTTTGAGGTATTGTACTTTTAATTTATTTTCCCAATTTCCAATACTCACTACTAATACACTACATCTCGGCTCCAAATATTGTACTTTTACGGCACAACATTTATTTGAAAACTTTAGTTACTACTAGTTACTTTGCAGATTTTGATTATTATTACAAAATATATTAACCGTAGATATATTTCGTCCATTTGAAAATAGCAGATGTACAAGCTCATAATTGTGTGCTTATCTGCTATTTTCAAAAGATTTGTATACATTTGGAAACTTGACATCTGGGACATTCTACATAATACTTTTTGTACTTTAAGTACATTTTGATGCCAATACTTTTGTACTTTTACTCAAGTAAATGTTGAAATCCAAACTTACTTGTAACAGAGTATTTCTATATTGCAGTATTTTATACTTGAGATATGAGTATTTTTTTTTCCCACCACTGTGTACGTGCAGCTTGCTCACGCACCTTCTCCATTTCTATGATGAAAACGTCCATGTAGTCTCTGGGATTGCTAGGATCCAATTCAAGCTTGTGTTGCTGCACCTCCTGACGAATGAAGGCAACCACATCCTCATAGTGGGCAAACATTTTGTTGTGAGGACCTGGCATGTACTTCATGACTGCGGGGATTGCCTCATACAGCTACAGTGAGAAAACGGTTTTAAGGTGACATTTCATTCATAAGACTTAATCTGAGTATACATGTTCTAGGGCAGGCCCTATTTGAAGTGCCCACACTGCAACTTTATTTGTTCTTTATTCTATGACGTGACATCATAGACGGTTTACCGCCCACAGTCCAACGTTTAAATATGTATCAAAAAAGGTCAAAATTCCCATTCCTGGTGTCTGTGTACTTTCTCTATACAGTATGCTACGTGAAAAATCATATTACTGTACACAGTATGAATCTGAACTTGAGATAGGAGTTATTCATCATTCATATACTCTTAGGCTTGTTATGTACCCTGTGCTTACTACTTGAGATCAGCTCCTTCAGATCTTTCTCTACTGTTATGTAGGTCTTCCTTTAGTTATTCTATTGCAAAAAACTAAAGAGAGACAGAGGGAGTGGAGTGCCCTATGCACATATATGTATACAATGAGATTAATGAGTTGGATGGATATTTCCTCACTTGACCCCAGGCAGAGCCCTCCAGTTGAAGGGCTTCGTTTATATTCTTGAGCAGGGTCTGAAAGTCGTGGTCACTATAGTCAAACCGTTTCCCAAACACCATCCGGCAAATGATGTTGGACACAGCGTTGTTCAGTAGGGCTGCTGGGTTGAAAGGCTTTCCTGAAGAAAGAGTTATTAAGTCATCCTATTTATTCTATTAATGTTGTTGCCTTTGATAAGATAAGATAAACCTTTACTTATCCCAAGAGAGAAATGTACATGTTATAGCAGGAGTGGAGAACCACACTATAGGTAAATACAAATAATATAATGAGTTTGTAGTTTATTTTTAACTGAACTTTCTTTATAACTGCTGCCGCCTACCTTTCTCATTCTCCATCTCTTCCTGGAGGTAGACACACTCCTCGTATATACTCTCTTCCAATGAACTTTTGCCCATTCCAAACCTACGCAGGGTGGACAAGGCAAAACGCCTCTGTGTCTTCCACCGTTGGCCGTTGCTTGCGAAAATACCCTCTATGCCATCGCCAGGCATGAACAAACATGGAGAGACAATATAGTGTTATGTTCATCGTTATACTCACAGGTAATTAGCAGCAGGATGGATGGAGGGTTTTCTTTAATTATGCTCCATGCAGTTTTAGACCCATATTAACGATGTTGAGTACAGTATGTCTTAAGTCTAAAGACATACTCAACATCGTTTTTTCATTGTGCCTAGCAGAATTTCTATGGGAATTGGGAGACATGCTTTTAGGTTCAAAGCACCATCAGACTGGAACCTCTCCTTGTCACTTAATCAATTAATCATATATATATAAAGTGTATATATATATATATATATATATATACTTTATATAATTTGCATTGATTGTTTTATTTCTTGTATTTTAAATGTATTTCAAGGATATAAGTATAGTGGGATTTGAGATGGTGGAAGAGGGAGTCAGAGAGAGATGTTTATTGTTTACCTAGGTCTCCTGAGTAAATTCTGCCTGCAACAGGGCTGTATGGCCGATCCGCAAAGGTCTCTGCTTGTGTCACCAGTGCCTCCTTCACCATCTTGTATCCGGACACAACCACCCACTTATCAATGCCGAGACGCACGCTGAACACACTCCCATAGGTCTCGGATAGCTGTGGACACAACATAGCTGATATCAGTGGATCAAGTAGCATTTTTGTGACCAAATACTTTATTGATTTTAATATATTAGTATACATGTAAAACTGTATTTAGTTAATAATTATAACACAAATTAGGCAATCTTTGTACAACAACTTTAACCATGATAAACAACTTCCCAAGTAGGCCTTCCAGAATTTCAAAATTATATTGTTCCAATACACTACACTGTGTGTAAAATGGATAGGATTCACAAATAAAATGTAGGCTAATAAAACCGTGGCGTAAACCGTGCCCTACCTTGGTAAAAGAAATGTGAGGCTTATCCATGTCAATACTGAACAAGTTCCCTACAAAGGGAAGAGTCAGCAGCGGTCCTGGTGGATAGTTGGCTGGATTCTTGAACTTGAGGAAATCAAATATCAGGAGAGAAACAAAAATAAACAGCAGGATTCCCTTGAAATCCAGGCCTGTCAAAAAGGCATAAATCCACATTCTGAAGCTGAACCGGATATTGTGAAGCTGAATCGGATCAATTTACACCATTTTATTCTCCCTCTCTAAGTTTAAAGCATAGTGTGGCGAAATGCTGCGTGTGTTTGTACTGCATGAGAAAGGATCAAATGAAAACAAGCTACAGTGCGCTGAAGCTATAAACTGGTGGTCATAGTGATCTTAAAGCTGTAGCCTACTGTACCGGAGTAACCTCGCCTCACCAGGCTTTCCACCTCGTACCGGATTCCGGAGTCCGGAGCACTAAGAGTAAGACACACCTCTTGAAAGATAATTATGACTTCATTTCTCATGTTATGTATTTTATAAATATATTTTTCAGTATGAAATGAAACACCAATGCTCAGTAATGAATATTTTCATGATCAGTAGGCCTACTGTAGTACTGTTTCCAGCACATACTAGCCCTGAAACATGACTGTCATGATTATCATGACAGTAGGCTACGAGCGTCATGTGAACCATGGCTAAGCACATACATACTGTTAGGTACGATAATTATATTGATTTGGGTAGCTTCCAGTCCCAACAAACTACTTTGATTACTTGATGAGATAGCGTTTGCCTTTAGTCCACATGCAGAGATTAGAGATGTTAATGAGTGGCCACTCGTGTAAACGGTGTAGGTGAGAAGAGGAGAAAATTGTTTTAGCTAATCCAATGGGTGTCAGATTATGTAAATAGGCTATGTGGTTAACTATCCAAGAAAGACAAATATATTTCTAATAAAATAAAAGTGTCTTAGAATTCGTAAAATGGAGTACAACTGCGGCAGGCAATATCCATCAATACTTGTCACCCCCTTTCTCTTATAAAATAAAAATCAAAAGTTTTCACAAAACAAAATGCTGGATTATACGCGACAAATTATTTCGTTTTATACGGTGTACCTGTATATAACTTGTTAGTACATCACGTTATATAATACATTTTATTTGTTCCATTCTCGCAGGAAAAATAAATCAATAAAACAACATACATCAACTTCTCTTCCCAACAGTACCAGAACACTATCACAGCAACTATCTACCCTAGGTATTAGTATTAGTAGTATTAGTACCAACTACCCTCCCTGTAACTATGGCAACCTAGGCCTTGATTGATAAATTGGCATTGCCCTGTAGTGACATGACAGAGATGATAAGGAGGCTCAAATGGCTCTTACAAAAGGTAATCTCATATCAGAAGTAGACAAAGAAAATGTGTCAAGTGTGATCACAAAAACATCCTTAGTATGCTCCAAATCTCCAAGGCAGAACATACAGTATGAGAAAACAGATGGTGTACAAAAGACAGTTTCAAGGTCTCTTGTGACATTAGGAAACCGGTCAGGACAATGGACTCTTTGCTGTGGAGGACAGGACTCTTGGCTGGGTTATAAATGGGCCACTCAATTCAACTCATTCGTTTCAGAAAAGGATGTATTACTGCTAACCAGATCTCTCGTAGCTGCAGCACGTATGGCTATATAACACAATGATATAGCCATAATGTCCCTGAGAGGAACTGCAGTGATAAAATGGACCACCAACAGACCTTTTTCATGGCAGTCATTGACAAAATAGTTTACGGTAAATATAGACATTAAAAACCAAAACAATAAATAATTCATATCTTGTTATCAGCTGTTCATTTAGTTTAGTTTAGTTTAAAATACATAATTTTCCCGGTCTTAATGAGATGGGGCATTCCGTCAATCATCTTTAGACCTCAACCTTTTCGATTTGAACAAACTCCTAACTTACAGTTACAGTATTTGAGAGTTAGAACATGGTAATGATCAACTGTTAGGAGAATTTTATATTCTCCTCTTGCTAATATCGCTAATATACAATTAATTCTCTATACATTTTCATTTTTTTTTTTTTTAAATAGTTTTTATTAGGCTTTTTGTATTATGACATAACTTAAGAAAATAATTGACAGATAATGAGTAATTAAGTGACATACAATACATAATAAAAAAGGTACATAAATGTGATAAAGAAAAAACAAAACAGTTAAACATTGACAAATGTGAACAGACAAACAAAATAAAGACAACAGGACAGACATTCTTGCTCTCAAACTCTCCCAACCCGACATTCTTCTTTTTAAATGAGAAAATAAAATAAGAAAAAACACTCAGTTCCTTTCTCCTTTTTTTTCTTCTTTCCAATTTTTTATTTTGTTATCTATTGTGTAGGAGGGGTTAGCGTGCACCTATTGAAATAGTCAATGAAGGGTTGCCATGTCTGGTAAAATCTATCTTCACTCCCTCTCAATTCAAACTTTATCTTTTCCAATTGCAAATAGTGCATAACCTCTTTCATAAGTGTAGTGTGAGTCGGAACATGTGCTTGCTTCCAGTTCAACAGTATCAGTCTGCGAGCCAGTAGAGTCACATATTTTACCATGTTATATTGGAAAGTAGACAATTTGACCCCGGGGCTTTTAACTCCTAGAACTGCTGTCAGTGGATCCGGGTCAAAAGGTTTTCCAACAATGTCTGATAGTGATTTAAATATACTTTGCCAATATGATGTTAGTTTAGTGCAGTGCCAGAACATATGCGCCAGAGTGGCCGGCGACTGGCCACATCTGTCGCAGGCTGGATTCACATTCGGATACATTCTGTTGAGTTTTTCCTTTGACAAATGTAACCTGTGTAATATTTTAAATTGTATAAGACCATGCCTGGCGCATACTGAAGAAGAGTGCACCAATTTTTGAGATGTAGACCATTGCTCGTCAGTGATAGATATTCCTAAATCGTTTTCCCAAGCAGTTTTTAAATAATCCAAGGAGGCATTACTATCTAAACATGAGAGAGAATTATAAATAATAGAAACACCTCCTTTGACCAATGGGTCAGGTAGAAATATAGATTCCATTGATGAGTTGGTAGGTATGTTTGGAAATGAAGCAGTGTGCTGTGTTAAAAAATGTCGTATCTGTAGAAATCTAAAAAAATGTGATTGGGGTAAATTAAATTTGCGTCGTATTTGTTCAAAGATACATTTTCATTTTAACATGTTGCTCTCATAATGTAAATGCTGACTGCAAATAGCTCTCCAGTGGGCCCCTCGTATCATAATTAATACCATTTGACAGACAGACACACACTCCCCTGCCTTCTCACTCCCCTACCTTCTCCAAGGTCGGGGCTCTGTTAAACTTGGATACTTCTAACAATGGGACTCTACTGTACACGTCCGGGGTGAACGATGAGCAACCAGTTTGAACCAGTTGTTATCTTGTAAATTAGGACTTGTCATGATTAAGACCCACCTACTTGTGGATTCTGTGTCATTCATATAAGCACTGAAAGTGCATTTATTCTTTATGTCTGCCCAGCGTCTCGTGCCGAGAGGCTGTGTTTTCATCATTTTGTACAATCTTACCTTGGAATAAATATACCATCTCAGACCAGACCATTTCTCCAAGAGCTTTTAATTGTCATCGTGTGCATAATAAATCTTGTTCTAACACAACCCTTCAGGATTGTGACTAAGTTTACTCATTTGGACCACAACCCTAACTAAACTAAATAGTATGGTTCTCTA
Organism: Electrona antarctica; assembly: GCF_951216825.1. NCBI lineage: Eukaryota > Metazoa > Chordata > Actinopteri > Myctophiformes > Myctophidae > Electrona > Electrona antarctica. The sequence goes on from NC_136812.1 coordinate 15,622,586, forward strand.
ACTATCAGTTAGTTTACTCATGTTGGACCACACACCCTAACTAAACTAAATAGTATGGTTCTCTAACTATCAACCCGTTTACAGAATATATTAAAAAAAAAAGGAAATAAGCAATATTAAATACAGAATGAACAGGCATTTATCAACTGGCGTAGAGTGTAGACATGACTTTTTTGAGTTAAATATTATGTCCCATTTGTCAAGCAATAGGCGGGTGAGGATGAGGTCATCAGCGAGGTACCGCCAGTATCCTGAACTCGTCGGGGCCATTGGTGAAGCCCTCCACACCCTCCATGCTGGGCATCTCTCCAGGGACTGGGGAGAAGGTGAAGCGCTGGAGCAGGGATGCCAAAAAAATGAATAGTTCCATTTTAGCCAACTGCTCCCCTATGCACACACGTTTACCTGCAGAGAACGAATGATGCCAACAGTAAATTAATATTAATATTATGAAAATAATAAATATTAGTGTTTTAGACATCATGTAATGGTATAAAATTCACTGCTGAAAGCTGTTATTGTAGAGAAGGATGGACCTGCTGAGAATGGCAGAAAAGCTTCTCTTCTGTGGAACCGGCCCTCTGAATCCAAGAAGTGTTCTGGGTTGAAGGTTTCTGGAGTCTCCCACTCATTCTTATCGAACAGCACAGATGCAAGATTTGAAACAATAGCTGTGCCCTAGAGAGAGTCAGGAGATGTTGATATGATTATTGATTTTATGACTTTCAAACCAGCCTTAACGTCTTAATGTTTTGCTCATATGTTTTTCTCACGTTTTACTAAAATCATTTTACCTTGGGTATGAAATATCCTGCAAGCATACTGTCCTTACTGGCCATTTTTGGGAAACCCAGAGGCACAATGTTTCCCATCCTCTGGGTTTCGTGGATGACAGCATCGATGTAGGGCATATTGGGTCTGTCAGCCACAGAGGGATGGCGGGACTGTCCGATTACTCTGTCAATCTCTTCCTGGACCTTGTCTGGGTGATAATGGTCAGAACAATGCAGATTTCATTGAAAGTAGTACACATACAGCAGGGTACTTTTCATGTGTGTGCAGTGGTGGTGGTGGTGGTGGTGAGTAGTCCACAGACCTTGTATCTCTGGATAGTTCATCATGTAAACCAGAGCCCAGCGTATGGTGGTGGCAGCAGTCTCTGTCCCAGCCTCAATCAGGTCTAGGGTGCATACGCTCAATGACTCAATGTTAAACCCAGCCTGGGGATCCTCCTTCCTCTGGTAGTGTTAAATAAGATCATGCGTTTATGTGGATGATGTATCTGACTGTATTAAGCTACTTTCAGCTACTTTTAATGTTGGTTGCAATATACTGTAGCCTTTTATGTTGCTATTTTGAAAGGCAGAAAATATAATCTGTATGCCTGGAGCCATGCAGCAGCTGCAGGTGAATGTGCCCTAGGGCATGTCAAATCCCATGACTCACCTGGAGGTCACATCAGACCACAAAGGTAAATATTATAAAGCAGGTTTGTTTACATTCAACATCCAGCACCGCCCTCCAATGTTGATTGAAATTGGTCGCTGGCGTAATCACACGTGAGTAGAATACACATAAAAATACACACATTTTATAATTTTGAATATTCTTTCTGGAGCATATATTGTTATGCTCTAAAAGGGTGAAAAACATGTTTTTCCATTTCATTTATCAAAATTTAAAGTCCCTCGTCGCCATTAGTAGAATGAGTCTTTTAAGCCTATACTTTGTATAACAAGATGCATTGCTAGTTTGAAAATCAGCTCAATCTTTGTGCAAGCAAGTGACAAACTATAAATGAAGCTTTAAAATAATCCAAGCTATTAACTAAGAGAGCACTGCAAAGCAGAATGCCCGCAAGCACTCCCGATGAAACAAAAGTGTCAAGGTGCAAGGCTTATAACAATGTTCCAGCACACAGTAAATGTCCTTTACACATAGTTTTATTTACCTCAGTGTTGACAGCGCAAAGGAAGACAAAGTCAAAGTCATACGATTTGTCACACACGTTACCGCAGTGAAATTTGTTCTCCGCATTTGACCCATCTCTTGGAGCGGTGAGCCGCAGCCAAGGAGCGGTGAGCTGCAGCGTGCGCCGCGCTCGGGAATCATTGTTAGGTTGAAATGTGTCCATTGCTTTGTTCGTGGAGAGGTACAGTAAATGTGAAAAGGACCTACATTTTACTGTGTGCTGGCTGTTTTCTCAGTTTCAAGCTATTGACTAAGACCAAGATCCACAGATGTTCAAGGAGCCAAGTGTATTCCTCATGCATGGGCATTTGTCATCTCAAAAACATTGTTTTGTCCTTTATTTCTTTTGAGATACAATACTTGCCTTCTCTATCTCTGTCAGGTATGTGTCCACATAATCACGGGGGTCCTCGGGGTCCCAGTCCTCCTGGTGCTTCTCTATCTCTCTCTTCAAGAAGGCCATAATCTGTGCGTAGTTGGCGTGGATTGTCTGATGAGGTCCTGGCAGGTGCTTCAGTAGGCTTGGAAAGGCATTGTACAGCTAAAGGTAATCAAGCAAGAACACATGACATACTGATATGATTGAACAAGATGCTGAGGAAGACTAGCTCTGTAGTTGGTGGTGAACTGAACAGGACAATCTGGAGGTGGAGGATGGACGGACAGATAAGGTGAAAACATAATCACCTCCCAGCCAAATTGGTCTGGCAGAGTTAATTAGAATTAAGGTGGTACACTATTGTCAACGATCTACATTTTTTATCACTGGCACCTAAATGTTAGGGATAAATGTCATTGACTATGTTTTGTGACTGCGTTTGCCGTTTGCCCTTGATGTTTACATGGCAGTCATTGTAAGTTTGAGTTATTGCTAATAATAAATAAATTAGTCACCTGAGCTCTAGCTGAGCCAGCGAGCACTGGAGACACAAATAGTCTCCTCAAATTATTGGCTCAGGAATGCAACAAAAAACTAAAAATATCCATGAATTCAAGTCTCCATGGGATGAGTAATCGATAGATAAAAACTAATTTTGTAAGTTAAAGTTGTGCTAATAATAAATAAATGGGTTACCTGAGCTCTAGCTGAGCCAGCGAGCGATATGGCTTCATTGTCCAATCGCAGAAGGTTCTGAAATCCTTCATCATTGTAGTCAAAGCGATGTCCAAAGACCATGGAGGAGACCACATTGCCCACAGCATTGTTTAAGATGTAGTGTGGGTTGAACGGTTTTCCTGTAAATGGTACAGAAACATAAAATTCCTAAGCAATTACCAATGACAGATTTGTTGAAGTTAGACAAGGGAAATGGTCAGATTATTGTTAAAAATCACACCCATGTGAACTGAGTGGTGTAAGGTCTTATATAGACTGATCAGCTGTGGTCTGACGTAATGTCTGACGTAATTAAATCACACCCGTGTGAACTGGGTGACCATAGCAACCATGCTCATTTTTTGGTACGAACAGACACGTAAACTAAAAATATCACACCCGTGTGAACTGAGTGGTGTAAGGTCTTATATAGCCTGTCTGACGTAATTAAATCATGTCTGACGTAATGAAATCACACCCGGGTGAACAGGGTGAACATAGCAACCATGCTCATTTTTTCTGCACAGACTAACAAAGCCAGTTGTAGGAGTGGTTTACACCACTCAACAAAGCCAGTTGTAGGAGTGGTTTACACCACTCAAAAATCTGTATTTCATAAGAGAGATTGGTTCATTGCCCAGAACAGCAGAAACTGGGATTCAGTTCCCTAGTTCCAAGGGGAGGGGATATCTACTATCCAATACAACCACTTTTTATGCAGCACATTTCAAACAGCATTGAACCAAAGTGCTGTACACCCATGAAAAAAAGAAAATAAGGGTAATAATAATAATAATATAAAATACAATAGAACAAGTTAAAAAGAAGACACCATAAAACACAGTTTAGAAACCTTTTTAACATGTTACATGTTCCTTGCTGTTAGTTAATGTATACTGGAGGAGGCACATGGTTGTTGACTCTGCACCAGTGTTTCCCCAAACTATGAGTTGGGACCCATTTTTATGTATTTTTGAGTGGTGTAAACCACTCCTACAACTGGCTTTGTTAGTGCAGAAAAAATGAGCATGGTTGCTATGTTCACCCTGTTCACCCGGGTGTGATTTCATTATTGAGTGGTGTAAACCACTCCTACAACTGGCTTTGTTAGTCTGTGCAGAAAAAATGAGCATGGTTGCTATGTTCACCCTGTTCACCCGGGTGTGATTTCATTACGTCAGACATGATTTAATTACGTCAGGCAGGCTATACTACACCACTCAGTTCACACGGGTGTGATTTTTATTACACGGCTTGGTTGAATGCTTGATTCAGGCTGGTCAATTACTGAATTCATCAGTGTTATTTCTGGATATGTTATTTCTGGATAATGATCGCTCAGATAGCTCAATAACAAGCCTCTGTCTAATCCCAAGGCTCAGATCACCTGGCTGCGCTGCTGTTATGCTGTATCCAACCAGGCAGCCATGTAAACAACCGCCCTATGTCATTTACAGCTAAACATTACTCTCAATCAGTGCCGTTAGCAGTGCAAAAATGAAAAAACTTCATGTGGCATATAATGAAGCTTTTCGAATTTTCCTGAAACTCCCAAGATGGCCCAGTGCAAGTGAAATGTTTGTGACTAGTAATGTACCCACCTTTCATGCGGTTTTGAGGATTTTTATGTTTAGATTCATGTGTAGACTGAAGGAGTCAAAGAATGTATTAAGTATGGCCTTAACAGTGATCACACAGAGTGATACAATATTTTCTTCTTGTTTCTGGCAATGTTATATGTAAATTTAATTTACTTATGGAGTGAAAATAGTCTGTTACATAGGCTATCTCTGTGTTTTTATTGTCTTGTTTCTTTGTTTTCTATATATGGACCCACTGTGTCTGAAACAAAGTTTATCTATCAAGAATGTTTTTGAAGAAACATTTCTGTCTGTCTGTCTGTCTGTCTGTCTGTCTGTCTGTCTGTCTGTCTGTCTGTCTGTCTGTCTGTCTGTCTGTCTGTCTGTCTGTCTGTCTGTCTGTCTGTCTGTCTGTCTCTGTGTCTGTATGTCCGAGCACGGAAAGCTGCAATACGGTAACTCTGTCACTTCTCGACCGTTTCGGATGCGGGGCGGCTCGCCGGAACCAGGCCGGCCCCCCGGTCTGGATGTTGCGGGGACCCCCACACGGTACAGTATCACCGCTCATTTCACACAGGTGTGATTTTTATTTGTAGATTAAATTGTCAATATATTTCATAGTCATAGTTTTAGTCATAATAGCTTAGTTTTTATTTGTTTTTGTCAGTGAAAAAGGGCAGTCGACAAAATGTTTTTGTCATAGTTTTTTAGTGGACGAAATGAACACTGCAGCATTGCAGTTCTTATGATCAGTACTTACCTTGTTCCTCTAGGAAAGCTTCACACAGGAAGGTGCTTTCCAGTTCAGTTTGCTTCTCCAGTGTCTTCTGTCCTCCTCCAAAGTAGCGAAGGTGGGTGTTGGCAAACTTCCTCTGCATTTTCCATAAGTAACCGTTGCTTAAAGCTATACCTGTGACGTGAGCAAGCAGAGTAGTATGAGTTTTTTGGGCCTACTCACCGTCGTTTACGTCTACTATGTTATTACTGTTACAGGTATAAGTAAGACGCCCTGAGAACGAGAAGCGTGCACACATGGCCTGGGTGACGGCAGACTGCTGGGTGAGTGCTGGCGCTTTGGCATGGGGGGGTCAGATTAACATATGGAATGAATTTTGTACTGGCCATATGGAGCGGGTCTTACTCTTGAGTGTACAGAGTTTGATGAGGTCAGATCAACATATGGAATGTCAGAACAGAAGGACGGGTGGGGAGGATCAACATATGGAATGTCAGAACAGGTCAGCTCCATATATGGAGATCTAAGGGTTTGAGGTTTGAGGTCAGATGTACAGTACTGTACTGTAGAGTTGCTGGCCGGCTCCATATATGCCATATATGGGCATAACAGGGGTTGTAACAGGGGTTGTATTAGGGATTCTGGTAATGCCCATATATGGACCCCTTTTTATTGACGTTTCAGGCCTGAAACAACAGAGCTTCTTAATATGGCACAGTTGAGAAGTTAAACTATTAATCTGGTGTCAGTGAGGTCAGATGTAGATTTTCTGGCTGGCACCTATGCAGAGGTAGGTGATGATACAGTCTTCTCAATGTATGGCTTTCCAGGGTTTGATGAGATCAGTGTCATGATCTTCATATATGGAGATCCAGGTGATGAGGGTTTGATGATGTCAGATTGACATATGGAGCGTGTCACGAGGTGTGATGTCACACGGCGTGATGGACTGACAACCATATTTGGAGATCTAAGGGTCTCCATGATGTCACGAGATGTCACAAGGTCAGATCCATATATGGAGATCTAAGTGTGTCCATGATGTCATGAAACGCGATACCATATATGGAGACGTGGGTGACTAACTAACGGACGGGAGATGCAGGTATTCATAGTAAACACGACCTTCGGTCGCAATTAACTGTTATATTGTATTACTTGACAAGAATCAAGAGAGAAGATAATGTTTCAAGATGAAGATCAACCTTGACCTCATTTAGCGTTCAAGCATCAAACAGTAAATCTCTCACTCATCCCCTTTTTTAACTTTCACAACATCCTCTCTAAATGGGTGTATTTGCACAATTCTTCCCATTCACTTGCTCACTTGTACTTTGTCTTTGACCCTTACTTTGTCACTCACTCACTCACTCACTCACTCACTCACTCACCAATGCCTTTAAAGACAACATGAAACAGAGGGGTAGCAGGGCGATCAGCAAAGTCGTCCAGCTGGTGGACGAGAGCCTCTTTCACCATCTTGAACCCGTTGATAAATACCGTCCTCTCGCTGCCTATCCTCATGCTGAACACTGGGCCATACTCCTCAGAAAGCTGAAATGGCAGGTCATAATTGCAATTGGATTCACATATTGTTATTTATTAGTCAATCAATAATGCATCTATTAATTGTGTGTGTGTGTGTGTGTGTGTGTGTGTGTGTGTGTGTGTGTGTGTGTGTGTGTGTGTGTGTGTGTGTGTGTGTGTGTGTGTGTGTGTGTGTGTGTGTGTGTGTGTGTGTGTGTGTGTGTGTGTGTGTGTGTGTGTGTACCTGGGAGTCATGGGAGCACAGAACCCTATTCCAATCATGGGGATAAAATACCTGTCTCTCCACCTTTCAAAGGAATGCTCAATGCCTGGGAAGAAAGACTTTTCACACTCTGAACATACTATAGGCTTATCCATATGATAGTGTTTTTTTGTTAGTATCCCTCGTGAGATTCCAACTAGGGATCTTCTGCACATAACAGGTATAGTATACGTGAAAAATGAAAATAGCAGATCATTGCACCGCATTGTGAGCTTGTAGATCAGCTATTTTCACTACTTCTTAATTATTACATTTTTTATTTATGGAATTACCTTTCTCCACACCAACATACCCCAGCCTTTTTAAAATGAGCAACAACAGGATTACATTCATCACCATTTCTTATAGTTCTTATAGTTGCCAAAGTTGGGGCACTAGAATAGATACAGTCCTTGATGTCCACCAATAACTATGCATGTCTAGAACTCTCAACTATCATCTTTAAGAATTATAACATTAATGAAACAGCTCGAAATAATACTAACATATAATAACGTATAATAATTTATACGGTTAAGGAAATACTGTGTCCAGTAACTTGAATTAAATACTGTGAGTGAGTAAAACTGAGTAAAATTATTTTAGTGTTTATTGAGAGAGAAAGAAAACCTTTTCGATTGCTTTGAAGTCTAGTGCGGTAAAAATATTCCCCAGGATTGGTACAGCCCAGGGTCCAGGCGGGAAGTTGACAGGGCTCCTGTTTTTCACAAGATCGGTCACCAGCAGAAACACAAAAATGAACACCAGCCAACATTTAAGGTCCATACACTCAAAAAGAGTGTGCACAATCATGGTGAGAATCTTGCAAAACACTGGAAAAAGTCTGGTGTATTTTGAGAGAGGAGTGGAGTGGAGTGGAGTGGAGTGGAAGTGAAGGAATAACAGCATCAGAGCTTGTTGGTCATGTAGTTAACAATAACAACGTATTGCATAACACAGTGGCCTCTAGGAAATACTCTAGTCTAGGGGAAAGGGGAATTCACACACATAGCAGAGCTTGAGTGGGAATTGGCTTTACTAAATTGGGACATGGAGGGGAGAAAATGTTTTTTTCTTTTTCTTTTGTCTGGGAGGGCCATGTGGTGCTCAACAACATAGTCTTTTCATTATTTTCTGCCCTGAGATCTCTGAGATTTGTTAATGAAAATTGCTATAAAATGATTTTGAAAGAAATATATATATAACTACTCTGTTACTACTCTGCTAAGTAAAAATTCAAAATTTACTTTTGAAAATAGCAGATCTACAAGCTCACAATGCATTGTGAGCTTGTAGATTCACTATTTTCAAATCGCCAAAATGTATGTATGCATATACAGTAGGGCTAAAGTGGGCAATGCATATTGTAAAAAAGTTTTCAAATAAATGTAGTGGAGTAAAAGTACAATATTTGCGTTTGAGATGTAGTGGAGTAGAAGTAAAAGTATTGGAAATTGAAAATACTCAAGTACAAATACCTCAATTGTACTTAAGTACTGTACTTAAGTAAATGTACTTAGTTACTTTACAGTTTACACCACTGGAATAGGGTAGCCAAACTACGCCACCTAAGGGATTTCTACCCAGGGAATTTGTTTTAGTAATGTCTAAACTACACCACTTGAGTACACACTATACTCCTCACACACGTGGATCAAGTAACAAAAGTATAAAATCTTTATTCACGTGATATGCCTATAAAAGATGTAAACCTTTATACACACACAATTAAACAAACATATACAAATGCACAATGTCCACATCACAGTTCCTCACCCCAACCCAACAGCTGATGATTCAAGTTAACCACTATACTGTACATCCAAAGCCTCTTCAATGTCACCACGCTTAATGAAGTCCAAGAATCTCTCCCATATCTTATAGAATTCAGCAGGTTTATTCCTAATTACATATGTTAGTTTCTCGTGTGCTAAACTGGACGTTAAATTCCTCAATCAAAAGCCGATCATCGGGACATTGACATTTTTCCAACCTAGCACAATTGAGCGTTTGGCCTGTAAAAGGCAGAGGTCAATCCTTTTTTTTTTTCTTCTTTATTCTTTAGACTTTAGAGTCCACTTATATAACATATGATTTTACACTTAATAATACATACAATAATACATTTGAATTGAATTGAATGAGTGTTACTACACTAAACAAACATTAAAGTCCATAGACTTGGCTGGCATGAATTACATCATAAGATGGGTGAGGATGAGGTCATCAGCGAGGTACCGCCAACATCCTGAACTTGTTGGGGCCATTGGTGAAGCCCTCCACACCCTCCATGCTGGGCATCTCTCCAGGGACTGGGGAGAAGGTGAAGCGCTGGAGCAGGGATGCCAAAAAAATGAATAGTTCCATTTTAGCCAACTGCTCCCCTATGCACACACGTTTACCTGCAGAGAATGAATGATGCCAACAGTGTATCAATATTATATATAATATAAAAATATAAATATCCAAGAATTCATCATTGACCATCACAAATGTTTCTAAATAAAGATATCATGTATGAAATGGTATAAAAGCACTGCTGAAAGAAGGAATGTACAGAAGGAGGGACCTGCTGAGAATGGCAGGAAAGCTTTTCTTCTGTGGAACCGGCCCTCTGAATCCAAGAAGTGTTCTGGGTTGAAGGTCTCTGGAGTCGCCCACTCATTCTTATCGAACAGCACAGATGCAAGATTTGTAACAATACATGTGCCCTAGAGAGAGTCAGGAGAAGGTGGTAACACTGGTAAGACCCATAATTATTGATTTTATGGCTTTCAGACAGTATGTCACAGTTTTGAACCAGCCTTAACTTTGTATGTTTTGCTCATGTTTCACTAAAATGATCTTACCTTGGGTATGAAATATCCTGCAAGCATACTGTCCTTACTGGCCATTTTGGGTAAATTAAGAGGCACAATGTTTCCCATCCTCTGGGTTTCGTGAACGACAGCTTCGATGTAGGGCATATTGGGTCTGTCAGCGACAGTGGGCTGGCGGGACAGTCCGATTACTCTGTCAATCTCTTCCTGGACCTTGTCTGGGTGATAATGGTCAGAACAATGCAGATTTCATTCAAAGTAGTACACATACAGCAGGGTATACTTTTTTGTGCAAATGGGAATGTGCAGTTTCATGTGTGTGCAGTGGTGGTGGTGGTGATGAGTGTGCCACAGACCTTGTATCTCTGGATAGTTCATCATGTAAACCAGAGCCCAGCGTAAGGTGGTGCCACCTATCCCAGCCTCAATCAGGTCCAGGGTGCATATGCTCAATGTCTCTATGTTAAACCCAGCCTGGGGATCTCCTTTCCTCTGTTAGTGTGAAATCAAATAAGATCATGCGTTTATGTAGTTGATGTAACTGTATTGAGCTACTTTCAGATCATTTTAATCTTCCTTGCAATATAGTGTAACCTTTTATGTTGCTATCAGCTATTTTGAAAGGCAGAAAATAATCTGTACGCCTGGAGCCAGCAGCTGCAGGTGAATGTGCCCTAGATCTCTAATGGTGTATCATTGATTAAAATTGGTTGCTGATGTAATCACGCATGATATTTATGTTTGACTGGAAGATTGGAATTCTGATATAAAAATACACAAATTGAATAATTTTTCAATATATTTTCGGGAGCACATATTGTTAACTATAATTAGGCTATGCTCTAAAACGGTGAAAAACATATTTTTCCATTCAATTTAGTCTTAAAGGTATTATAGGCAACATTTAAGCCTAAATATAAAAACAATATGCATATATTTGGCATTTTTTCCCTCTATCATCCCCTGTATAATGATGCTGGGGTGTTTTCCTGCAGACAGACATTCTCCCTTTGGCTCCCTCTGGCTGAACGCTGGGGGGGAGGAGGGCGGAGTTCTAGCCAATAACAGCGTGAGGATGTGTTCAACCAGAACACGGTTTTATAAAGAAAACGCGATGCAATATATATTTCCCCTCAAATATCTTCATGTGAAATAGTTTTTTTATGATTATTTATTGAAATAATGAGAATCGCTATGTATCTCTGGCCGGGGGACAAGGGAAATGCGAGGGCTGCTGCATCCGGGAACGGTGGGGAGTTGACGGGGAGTGGGAACAATTAAATGATACAGTCACAAACTTGTTTTCAGCTTAATATATCCCCCACCAAATCTCCTGGTTACATCAACTAGAACTTGACCGTCTCGCTCTAGCGCCACGCCACGCCATCCAGGTGCCCAGTTGTCCGGGTGCCCACTTATCCAGGTGACCAGTTGGTGTCCACTCGTCCAGTTGTCCAGGGTGCTCACTTGTTCAGTCAGACCTTTTGGGTGCGGTACTGTACTGTACTGTACTGTACTGTACTGTACTGTACTGTACTGTAGCGTAGCGTACCATGACCAGTTGGTGGCCACTCGTCCAGTTGTCCAGGGTGCTCACTTGTTCAGTCAGACTTCAGAAGGTTGAATGTGGAAATTGTGATGTAATTTTCATCACAGCGAAATGTTGCGCAATGTGTACAGTAAATATGTCCGTTGCATGGATGCAATGTAGTGCAGATGGATTCCTGTGGCATGCAAACAAAATTGCGTGCATGGAGAGATGTGTGCTAACGGAGTGGTTTGGTAGGAGAAGCCGGACGGATAAACGGGCATATTGCTTTGCTCCCCCTTTCCATTATAGTAGATGGATATCGTTCAGGTGAAGTGGTTTGTTTATGCTTATTTGTCAAAACATGAACGATGCTGTGGTGGCTGGGGTATTTGAGGGGAATATATATTTTATATGCACAGATTACAAATAAAAGATCATTTATGTTAAACCACTTCCTAATTTGTGTGCGAGAGGGGAATTCAGAGCATCTCAGGGGCTTGGTGATGAAAGTGATATTGCGATTATGCAACAGTTACCCTTAAAAAACACATCAACTCAATTTCATTGGATATTCGATAGAAATTCACAATTCATTAATGCCATATTTAGCCATTACGAGCGCAGATATCCGATGCATCCCTCCCAGGCCCAGGGCCAACACCTCCCTCATGCATGGTAATTTGTCATCTCAAAAACATTTTTGTCCTTTTCTTTTGGGACACAATACTTGCCTTCTCTATCTCTGTCAGGTATGTGTCTATATAATCACGGGGGTCCTCAGGGTCCCAGTCCTCCTGGTGCTTCTCTATCTCTCTCTGCAAGAAGGCCACAATTTGCCCATAGTTGGAGTGGATGGTCTGATGAGGTCCTGGCAGGTGCTTCAGTAGGCTTGGAAAGGCATTGTACAGCTAGTAAAGAACAGATTACATGCTGATATGATTGAACAAGATGGTGAGCAAGACTAGCTCCATAGCTGGAGCTGAACAGGACAATCTGGAGGTGGCGGATGAACAGACAAATAGGGGGAAAACATAATCTCAACCCGGCCCTTTTGGACGTATTAAAAGCGATAGTTCACATTCCTAAACCAGTAGGAATTCCTAAACCAATTTGATGTTGCATCCTAAACCAACCTGAGGACCAGCAACCATAGGGAACCACTATGGAGAGCACTGGAGACACTTGATTGATTGATTGAAATATTTATTAACAGTTTGCAGAATTACAGTACATTTCAAGCACAAACTCAATACAAAGACTGTTAACTGTGAGTGGACGACCCAATTAAGCATTACACTTGTTTACAAGAGGGTCCACCATGTTCAATTCATCAAAACATTTAGAGACGTACACAAATAGTCTCCTCAAATTATTGGCTCAGGAATGCGACAAAAAACTAAAAATGTCCATGAATTCAAGTCTCCATGGGATGAGTAATCGATAGATAAAAACTAATTGTTTAAGTTAAAGTTGTGCTAAATAAATAAATGGGTTACCTGAGCTCTAGCTGAGCCAGCGAGCGATATGGCTTCATTGTCCAATCGCAGAAGGTTCTGAAATCCTTCATCATTGTAATCAAAGCGATGTCCAAAGACCAGAAAGGAGACCACATTGCCCACAGCATTGTTTAAGATGTTGTGTGGGCTGAACGGTTTTCCTGTGAATAGTTCATCAGCACTATGAAAGTGATGTTGACATAAAATGAATATCCCTTTATTACCAATGATAGATGTGTTGGGGCAGGGAAATGGTCACAGGTCAGCAGTGGTGGAAAAAGTACTCACATTCTTTACTTAAAGGACCACTTCACCACTAATTGGTCACTAATGGTCATGATAAAATGCCACAATTATTTTCTTCTCGGTCTGTGTCACTCATAATAATAATAAAACTCTAGCACCTTTCATGACATAAAATGTAGCTCAAAGTGCCTTACAGAGCAATGGAGAAAAAAAGAAAGCAAGGCATAAAACATTAAAATAATAGCAGTAATGCAATACAATGAGGACATGAATAACAACAAAGAATTTAAAAGATCAACTAAAAGCAAGAGTGTAGAACTAGGTTGTGAGCTGTGCTTTAAAAATGTCTACAGAGGGTGCTTGTCGAAGGTATAGTGGGAGTTTGTTCCACGTCGTCATAGGAGGGCTGTGGGCAGTTCAGAAACCTGTCCACCAGTTACATCATCGATGGGGAAGGGGAACGCAAGCTAATAGAAACCGCAGGCTTTCTATTCCTGAAGAGTTGCAATGCGATAATGGAAATCATCGTTCTCACGATAATAAAAAAATATAAAAACATGGAATGATGACAGTCATAATGCGTCAGGTGAAACAGGCGCTGTCTCTGTTATCCCCCATTTTGTCTTTGTTTTCCCCCCATATTATTATTATTATTATTTTAGTAACATGTGTTTCTCTGTCGCAACCTTGCGGCCGTTGCGGTGCAGGCGGCGTTCCGCACGCTGTCTCCGTTGTCCCCCCTTTGTCTTTGTTTTCCTCACATATTATTATTATGATTTTAGTAACGTGTATGTTTCTCTGTCGCAACCTCGCGGCCGTTGTTTGCGTTCGTTTCCGACGTTCTGTGCGTGGTTCAATGACTGTGTTTTGTTGTGGCTTTCCTGTCCATGCAGTTAGCTCATAACATTAGCAGCTGTTGTCGCTTGTGTTATGTATAAAAATCCGGCGACCAGGATCAATTTGTTGGAAATATTTAAGATAAGGGAAGACTCGAAGACCAATTGTTGCATATAAAATGCAGAAGGGACAATAAATTAATGATTTACTAATGATAAAAAGGACTGTATAATACTGTATTACTGAGCTGCAACAGAGCTGAAACTATAAAACTGTAAAAATACTTTTCAGGAAGTAATCAGAGTACAAATAAATACTCAGCACCACAAATCTAGGCTTAGAGCCTCTAACAATTGGCAAAAATGGTTATTAAACCATTTAGAGGATAAAGTTGAGAATTAGCTTTAACAGGAATACTATCAATATCCAAATGTTACCTTAAGCAGGAAATACTCTTCTAGAAAAATACCTTTAAATACCCAATAGGAAAAATGAGTCCACCAGGAAGAAGGATTGTCCAGTCAGAGCATATGGTTTTGTCGATTCATTTTCAGTTCAGAGAGAGCACAGAACAGATCCCACATACAGCCAAATTACAAAATGTCTCTCCCCCGTGCCACCAAATGGACACGGTATATATAGATATTGTAATCAGATAGAATACGCTACACAGAGCATACGTGTCATACAACCAAAGGATGATTCACTGTCACTTCCTATCTAAACCAGGAAGCATAATGTATGGGATATGTAGTTAATCATCTAAATGTAGTTTATAACTGGGTTAAAGCCCACCAGCTAACGTAACTAGGAGACAACTTGTCTGCTCTGGCAAAGCACCAAGGCCGAATAACAGGGTGTTTTCCACAGAAAGGCAGACACTCGGGAAACAACAATTCTTACTCGCTGACTGGGGGAGAGTGAGATTTAATACTATCTGTTTTACGCTGGGGCAGAAATGAGATGTAACTTAGTGGGATACAGGGCATGAGATATGAAAAATACAGGACATGGGGCATAATTATGCAGGGCATGAGATTTAAGTCATTGGAAACATGTAAACTTCCATCCACAAAATAACAGATCTACAATATTCAAAATTATCCATCAGCTTGTTTTCATATTTTGGCAGGCCTTGATGGCATTGTAATGGCAGATTTTACACTTGGTTTCATGCTGAAAATAGCACAACTTATCGCAGATTTGCAGTGCAATGTTGTGAGATTGTAGATCAGCTATTTTCAAAGTGCAACACCTGAGCGCAACCAAGTGTAAAATGACTTTTAGTTAGTTATTTTAGTTCTACTGGATCTCTTCTCCACAAGTCTGTCCCTAACGTTTTGGACTAGTTTTTATTTGTTGACTAAATTGTCAAGATATTAGACTTAGTTTTAGTCATCATAGCTTAGTTTTTATTTAGTTTTTGTGGGTGAAAATAGGTAATCGACGAACATTTTTCGTTTAAAGGTAGTGTAAGTGATATTTTTTGGTTATAACAAAAAGTTTTTTGTTAAAAGTTTAAAACACTACATTCTGATAGTAATCATTGCTATAGCATGTTTGTTCAGTAACAGGGGTCTCCCTGTCTCTCCAGTTCTTTAATAAACATAAAATTCATTTTCAGGTAGGTGACAAAATTTCGGCCAATCAGGAGAGAGTAGCTATGAGCTTAATTTTTTATAGTGTTCCAGTTCTAATTGTATTTGCTCATTTCTTTGTGTCATCACTTACAATTCCACTTGTTTAATCTGTATCCTGACTGCGTACTCCATCCTGATTGGATAAAATTGGTATCCCAGTTTCAGCTTCTGAAAATGCATTTTCTGTTTAATAAAAAAATCACACCCGTCACATGTGAAGTGAGGGGCGCTTTATCATCTTACATCATCGCGATATCATAACATAACATATGTCGATTTGCTCAGTGACAGACAAAACAAACATTAAACTCTGTTCATTGTTAATGGCATTTAATGTTTGTGTTAGTGACAAAACAAACATTAAACTCTGTCCATTGTCAATGGCGTTTTTGTCTAGACAAGACAAACATTAACATGCTATCACAATATAGAGCTTTTTAACACTTATTTTAACCAAAGAAAATCACTTAACCGTTGGTGTGCAGCATCAGAGGTAAATTACTTTCATGACTTGTGCAACTTGTTGGTGTTGGAACAATTCTAGAACTCTGTGCAGAGCCTGTGGCAATTAATGTACATAAGTGAGAAAAAGGTAAAGACTGTATCGGCTGCTGCACTGGCAGATGATTCATGTTGACTCATAGAGTTGAGAACTCCTACTCTTATTTGGTTACGGGCGATAGAGAAACTGATCCTGCTGACGGGATGTATTTCTCTAACTGTTCTGGTGCAAATCTTACAGAACAGGGCCATCGTGCTGCACGTAACAATGGGAATGTTTGCCACTACTGCCACAAGGAAGGCCATTGGAAAAAAAAATGTGACTTGCTCATGCAGGGACGAATAGTTTTCATAATCCTCAAGGGGGCCCGTGCCGCCCCGCCAAAAACGTTGAGAACCCCTGGTCTAAAGACTAAAGTCTCACCTCTCAGGCAGAGGCGTAGCTACAATAAGGCGAGGGCAGGCGACCGCCTGTCCAAATCCATTTCTTGCCTGGCCAAAATCCATACAATGAGAAAAAAAGCGGACAAAAACAAGACCTGATAACTATTAATGGACAGCTGATTGGCCGTTGCGGTAGAGCGCGACCCTCAATCGCCCATTGGAATGTAAATGCATGCCTTTCAGCCTTTGTATCCTACTCGTCTGGCAGGTATATCTCTTTGAAAACCTTTAGTGCTACGATTGTGCGCGAGGAGACGACAATTAACACATATCTTGCGTGCCCAAAACGTAATTCCTGGATACGCCACTGCTCCCAGGCAAAAATCTGGTTTTGAGTCATGAATCAAAACCAGATTTTTGCCTGAAAGGTGAGACATTAGTCCTGTTGACAGAAATGGCACGTATGACTCACACGTGCCATTTCCGTCAACAGGACAGCTCTCTCTGGTAGGGAGTAAGGAGAAGGTTTCAGTGAACATTTTACGGGACACAGGCTCTGCACATTCATTTGTACTTGGGTCTGTTTTTCCTTTCTCCAAGGAGACTGATACAGGGTCCTGTATTCCAGTGTTGGGCATGGGCATGTCCAGAGCCATATAATAGAAGAGTTCTATTTCTAAGGCTCTGGGCATGTCTAAGTTCAATGTGCCTGTGCATAAATGTGTGCTTCACTCTGCGTTCTGTAAACGTGAAGTTAGGATGTGGGTAGCCTCGGAAACCCAGACGTTTTTATTTCCAGGGAGAAAAGAAAAGTCTGGGTCCGAGTCGCGCAAACGTCGATCACTCTCTGCTGATTTCTGATCGTCTGCACCTTTGTTAAATTGACGCACACACGCACTCCTCTCTCTCTCTCTCTCTCTGTCGCTCTAATTAATTAGTCTCATGTCCAGCAGCTGCGCACAGTTTCTGCCGGCGGATCCTGCCAGGAGCTGCCTATGCCATAGAAAGCATAGGTGAGCTCCAGCTCCAGGCTATGATGGGGGTGTCTTCTGCTTTTCCAATTGAGGGCATTACGCTGATTTTGGGAAATGATTTGGCCGGGGGACGTGTTTGGCCTGATCAACCAGCACAACCGGTGCAAACCTTTTGGAAAGAAAACTCATGTGTGTGTTAGTAACACTCAAATTCAATCAGTAAAAACTGGAGGTCTAGATGAAGTTTACATTTGCCTTGACCAAAGCCAAGACTTGTTCTTGTTCATGATTAAATTTTTTGCTGTGTTTTCACCACTGTCTCAAACTGCTTCAAAGGTACCTGTTGCTGAGAGGGGTGTGGGTTACGGCTTAATATAGATGTGAGCAGGGGCTAGAGGGAGGTTGGGTTCTGGGCTATTTGAAAGTATAGGCCTATGACTGATGTATGTTTAATTAAAAGTATACTTTCAGTAATCGGTAAACTGCAATAATTTTGTCCAGGGTTCTTGTTGGGACCCTGTCTTGAAGGGGGGAGTGTGACGGCCCCAGGGCCTATGTCATGGTTTATGTGTGTGCTTTGCTTTACTAATCTGTATTTCAGTGTGATGGGACCTGGTTGGAGAGTGGTGGCAATCAAGGATTGGAGGCAGCTGGCCAGTGCCTCCAATCACTATAAAAGAGCCACCTTGCATGTGGTTCTTTCTCTTCCACCTGGGCCACACCTGAGCATGGAGGGCATATTGTTTGTTTGACTCAGTCCTCAGTTTGTTGCCGGCAGATTAGTTTCCCTGCCAAGTTTTTTGTTTTTTGTTTTCAATTATACTATTTAATAAACTTTACATTTTTGCATTTATCCCATGCTTGTTTCCCTTCTTTGTTATGGTCTGAGAGCCGGACCTTAACAGTCCCAAAGTGGCTTCTATAAAAAGTTTAACGAGCCTATGACCCAGTACGCATGCTCTGAGTTCGGCTGCGTTTTTTATTTTTATTTATTGTTTCTCGCCTCTACCACTGGTTGTTCGACAGTAATAACACCAGATTGCGTTAAGAAAAGTGCTGGTCCGGAATTCTTGTTTAACACTTCTGCAGTGGGGGGGTATCCCTATAATATGATCTGCACTTACCTTGTTCCTCTAGGAAAGCTTCACACAGGAAGATGCTTTCCAGTTCAGTTTGCTTCTCCAGTGTCTTCTTTCCTCCTCCAAAGTAGTGAAGGTGGGTGTTGGCAAACTTCCGCTGCATTTTCCATAAGTAACCGTTGCTAAAAGCAATACCTGTAAGTAAGCAAATGGTTGATTGAACAACGTATGAGTAGCCTACTAGTGCTGCACAATTAGGCCTAATCGAAAAAAAGATTGAGATCTAGATTCAGACACCGATCTCATTTTGTGAAGAATTGTGCAGCACTAGTTGGCTGTTTTCAGGGGAAAAAAATGTGAATCGTGTGAGAATCGTGATCTCAATTCTTGTGAAGGAAAATCGAGATTCACATTTGAGCTAGAATCGCACGTGCAGCACTAATGATAAGGTCTACTCATCGCCAGTTACGTCTAATAATATTATGCTATTTCTGTTACAGGTATAAGTTATTAACTGTTAGATTGTATTACTGCATGCCATTGACAAGAATCAAGAAAGGAGATAATGTTTAAAGATGAAGATCAATGATGGCAAGCATAAAAAAGTTAATTGCTCACTCACTCACACATACACACACACACACACACACACACACACACACACACACACACGTGCACACACTTTGACCGTTATTTTGTCACTTACTTGTTTACTCAGTCACTTACCAATGCCTTTAAAGACAACATGAAACAGAGGGACAGCAGGGCGATCAGCAAAGCTGTCGTGGACAAGAGCCTCTTTCACCATCTTGAACCCGTTGACAAATACCATCCTCTCATTGCCTCTCCTCAAGCTGAACACTGGGCCATACTCCTCAGTAAGCTGAAATGGCAGGTCATAAATTTAATAACATTCTGCCACTCGGCCAGGTAGCCAGGTTCACGCTTTCCAAGCAATTGGGTATATGAAAATATCACAGGTTGCCAGGTTATATGTCATGAATAATATATTATATATGTCATAACAAAATATATATAAAGAAAGGAAAAAAAGAAAATAATCCCCGCTATTTCCTTCTTCCCAATTGCGACGTGTGGTGCTAGAATTGAGCGATTAGAAGGCATGCAAATTCCTAGTTTTTATACATTTGAAAAGTTGTGAAATGGGACATACTGCACAATGAGTACTTTTGCTTTTGGTACTTTAAGTACATTTTTGATAACAATACTTTTGTACTTTTAGTACATTTTCAATTCTGGACGTTTAGGCCTACTTGTAACAGAGTATTTCTACATTGCAATACTTTTACTTTAGTAAAACATTTGAGTACTTTTTCCACCACTGATCAGTGATCACCATTTCTTATACTACTAACTAGACAATGTCAGTAATCCTGGTGCGCAGAGCCCAGGATGTCTTGCCCTTGCAGTTGAATAGCAATGGGTAGCAAAAATAGCTCCAAACTTCTTCCAGCACCTAGCCTAAAATTAAATACAGGCACAATCTCCTCTGTTAACTAAAAGTGTCATAATCTTTATAAAGCAATTATCAGAATTATCATGAAACAGCTTGAAATAATACATTATTTCATTATTAAATAAACATTATTTTTACACTTGGGAAATACTGTGTCTAGTAACTGCAATTCATGCAATTCAATACATGTGTTCATTGAGAAAGAAAGACAACCTTTTTGATTTCTTTGAAGTCTAGTCTGGTAAAAATATTCCCCAGGATAGGTACAGCCCAGGGTCCAGGCGGGAAGTTGAGAGGGCTCCTGTTTATCACAAGATCAGTCACCAGCAAAAACACAAAAATTAACACTAGCCAATATTTAACGTCCATACACTCAAAAAGATTGTGCACAATCATGATGAGAATCTTGTAAAACACCACTGGAAAGATTCTGGTGTGAATGTGATTTGAAAGAGCAGTGAAGTGGAAGTGAGTGAATAACAGCACCAGCTAAGCGTGTTGATCAGCCAACAATGACATACTGGCGCCCCGAGCAGGATGTTTTTGCGCCTCGGTGGACTCAGGTGATGAGATGTCATTTACAGGCCTTTGGGGCATCGGTGGACTCAGGTGATCTCAGAGATTTGTGGGCGGAGGAGCCCACAGATATGCTGTGGGACGAGGGCCTGTATTCAGAGCAGCTCTATTAATTGATCCAATTTAAAGTATTTCACAGATTTCATTACTCCAAATCTAAGCTTACCGGTAGTCAAATGTACCCAACAGTCTCCCATATAGTGTGATAGATGTGGTATTACAGATGGTTCTGTCACGTCTATTGGGGAGATATATTTAATTGGTTCTCCATTATTCAGCAAGATTGTGGTGTAGCGATATTTGGCCTGTTACGATCGTAAAAGATCCCTGAAGAAGGCCGAAAGGTCGAAACATTGGTTTCTTTTCAATAAATAATACAGCATCGTGGCTACGTGTGTGCGGCCTTTTCTTATTTTTACGATCGTAAAAGAAGCCACTGGGGTCAGCAGCTGAATGATGGTCAGCAGCTGAACTGAGTTGACACTATCGAGTCAAATTGACATAATACTTTATAATGGGGAATTCCATTCCCTCCTGGTTGGGGACATCACATAAGATATTTCATGTCACACATTATTTGTCATATTGTTTGTATTCAAGCACTGTGATAGTGATCTTATGAAAAACAAAAAGGTCTTTCCAAATTTTCCCCTAAAGGTTGAGTGTAACCTAGACTATTTTTGTCTCATACTGTATGAGAGATGACTATTCTAAAAACTACACACTTGTGGTCTTTTTGAACTTAACAACACGCTATTGATCTTACTGTTCTTACTGGGGGGTTTCCACTGCGGTCCTTTATACTTAATTCATCAAAGCATTTAATGACATACAAATATGTGCAAAAATATCATAGAAATCTAAAATATTTATATACTTTACAGTAAAGGGACGGAGGCTTTGACTTTTTTCTAATGCCAGTTTCGAATTGCAGCCACCCGTAAATGCTCTTTGAGAGCAGTTTTGAAGGACTGTTGCTATAGGGCGTTCCACATTTTTGGGCATAGGAGAATGCTGCCACTCTTGTTTGATGCGGATGAAGTCTAGCAGCTTTCATAAGTGCCATCATCAATTATTTTAAAAGTTATTGGCGTCAGAGTAAAGCTTAGTAGTTATGGTCATAATTCTGTAGGAATTAATATGTTCTTAATTGCGGACAAGTGGAAGACAAAGTATGTACTCAAGTAAATACTCAAGTAGGCCCATTGAAAATTTTGCGCATTTTCAGAAGGTTTCAGAAATATGTAGTTACTGCCTACTCCTTGATAACGTGCACGGTGCACACACTCAGCACATTGCATCATTTATATATTTAGAGTTGATGGATGGAGTGTTTGTGGTGAATAGGTGGTTGCCTAAGTGGAACACCCAACTGGTTCAAGCAAGTTTGACGATGTTTCTGCACATAGAAATGCCTCCAAAGTAGGCCAGTGCCCTGCTTAAGAGGTTTCAAAGTAAACGAAAAGGTTTGACAGTTTAGACAAAAACACCTTGCGAGAATGTTAGTCATGGATGATAAGTTTGATGATGAGTTTGTGATATACAGTACGGTTTGTGATAAAACTTGTTATATATAATTTGTTACATAATTTAATTTCATTCAACATGTGTAGGAGGCCTCTCACAGTGTGAGCTGATTGACTTGACTTGACTGTCAATGATTATACTTTATATGCTGCACTCTTCTAAACACCAGTACATTTCCATCGAATGTCTATCAAGTAACAACATAAGCTTGTGCTTCAACTCACACTATACTTCTCCTTTCAAGCAGAAGGACATTGATGGCTGAGGTATGAGTTTTTGTTTGTATGTACTTTAAACACTATACTGATTGATCAATATATTTTTTGCAGATGGTATAGCCTAATTATCTGATTATTTGTCATTAACAGGAACAAGATGAATTCCTACCAAACTGTTTGGAGGTGTACAGTTATGTTCCTCCTCAATTTCAAATGTGAGTTGTAGTTGCAAGAAACATGGCTGTGTTTTGCCTTGTTATTACACGTGTTGTCTTGAATGTTGCTGTTAAATATCCAGCTGTTTTTATTTACTTTTTCCAAGTAAACCCGCACATTTTGTAGTCGAGTCCTGCTTTTACAGGTCTGGCTGACAGGCTGAAGCACTTACAATTTGGCAGGTGTTCATATCCAGATTGACTTACAAAATGTGAGATTGGTTTAAAAAGCATAAACACTAGTCAACCAACAGCAGGGTACACAGTCATGTAAATAGCAAGAAAACAAATAAGCACAATGTAACTTAGGGTAAAGAATTTTAGGGCACTGTGTATAGATTTTTAATAATGTTATACCGTTATACCGTCTGTAAATCCCTTTAGAAATTAAGCTATAGAATTAATCAATCACTGCTGTGAAAACCTATGGTCATCGTTCTGTCATGTACAGGCTCTCTGCTCCTTGTTGGCTGTCAGGCCATTGAATGCCAGAATCTGACAGTGGAGCCAGCACCACTCTTCCGCATGGGCACAGACCTGACCGTGTACTGCCATACCACATGTACCAGGAAGTGGGTACTGTTACTGTTTGATTGATTGATTGAAGAATTTATTAACAGTTTGCAGAATTACAGTACATTTCAAGCACAAACTCAATACAAAGGCTGTTAACTGTGAGTGGACGACCCAATTAAGCATTACACTTGTTTCCAATAGGGTCCACCATGTTCAAATCATCAAAACATTTAGAGACGTACAAATAGACACTTCTATAGACAGAACAGGAATTCATCATAAAGGAGGTAAAAAGGGAAAAGAAACATATACAGTGAGGGGAAAAAGGGGGGGGCGGTGGGGGGGGATTCAGATTTTACGGGGGCCAGTTTCGAATTGCAGCCATCCGTAGGTGCCCTTTGAGAGCGGTTTTGAAGGAGTCAAGGGATTCGCATGTCTTAATGACAGTTGGTAGGGCGTTCCACATTTTGGTGGCATAGGAGCGAAAATAATTTAGTCCCTTGTTTGTGCCGAATCTGGGTTGTACATGGTTCGTTGCACTCCCTCTGGTGTTGTGGGTGTGGACTTCGTTAACATTAAGGAAGTATCTAGACAGGTACATGGGTATCTTGGTGGTGTATCGAATCTTGTGGACCAGACCCATTGCAAGATGCTGTACTCTGTCGTCGACCCTAAGCCATTCCAGCCTGTCGAAGTGGGCAGGGGTGAGGTGGGTTCGGGGGGCTAGGTCAAGTAGGAGCCTGACCAGTTTGTTTTGGGAAGTCTGGAGCCTGGTTTTAAGGGCCTTTGAGGTGCTGTGGTACCAGGAGGTGCATGCATAGTCAAAGAAACCCTGTACAAGGGCTCCTGTTAAGGTCTTCTGTGTAGAATTATACAAATAAATGTACTGTATCTGCTTTCAAGCAAGTAGTTATTATATATATCTCAACTCTCAAGAAAGTAAAACTGTATTCTCTCAGTCACATTCTAGTGTAGAGGCTTCAGAAACTAAAATACCCTGCCTTATATATTGCACTGCAGTTGTATTGTCGGTTTTGTATTACTGGTGGTTTTGTCTGCTGTTTCCTTTGATTGTATTTTATGCTTAACACTATCAACAGATACAAGTGTAAAATGTAAAACAATTTTTTTTTTAAATCCCTTTTCTTTCAGTTCTCAATTGTATCTGGAGATTCTGGAGGTGGAAAATCTGAAGGTGGAGCCAGAGAGGGGAGGTAACTGCACCACGGCAAGATTCAGATTGGTCAACGTCCGCAGGCCGAAGTTTTCCCTGTTGTGCAAACGGAAGAGGAACGGAGAAGTACACTTAATTTGTGGACTGGATCTCCAAAGTGGATGTATGTACAGTACACTACAGAATATTTTAAAGCATAGTGGTTTCCAAATAGTGTGGTGCGGCGCACTGGTTTGCCGTGAGACAAATCCATATGTCAAGGTGTGCCTTGGGACTTTGTGACAACGAACCATATACACTATCCTATTAAGACCTGAGGCCGATTCTACAAAAAATGCCTTCTAAATCAGTAGTTTTGTAATTCAACTTTCATTACATTTTTTTCAATTTTTGTAAATGTACTGTTCCAGAGATAATTTGCAAAGTTTCTGTCATTGCTTGCTTGATAAGCCATGTACTGATTGTGATGATGAATTGGCGGAACACAGTGTTATATCATTTGTCTCTTTGCCTCTTGCCTGAGTGTTGGAAGATGTACTAACATGGAATGTCCTTAATTACTTAAATTGTCCTGCAAAATGTATAAATCGACAAGTCAAATGATATCCAATTATGTTTTGTTTTGCTGTGCCTCTACAGTCCCTCCTAACAAACCTACAGAGATCAGTTGTCAGACATCACAGAGTTCCAGTTTTATATACTGCTTCTGGACGAGAGGGCAGGAGACACACCTTCACACTACCTACAACATCTCCATCACCAGGTAGGCCTACTATACTGTTGTACTGCACCCATTGAGACCTGGAAAGCATCTGTGTCATTTTATTTCTTTATTTCTTTATAGAAAAAAGAAAAAAAATATATATATATAGTAAATATATATATAAGTAAATATAGGTTTTCAGAAAACTGTTGAGGTGTTTTGTTGCTGTACGTCAGGCAGAATAAACGCTGTTTTTTTGTTCTTCATAAATTAACACCCCATTTGATCACACTACTTAACTGCATCACACAAAAGTAAAATACAGTAGCCTATACAGTATGTGCATGTGCTTGTGCTTGTGTATTTATTTTTTCATTTTTGTGTGTGTATATTTTCACGTACGTAAAGTTTTAACAAAGAAAATGGGACCCAGAAACACTACAATGGAGTGCAAAGCACAGATAATTTCTCTCTGCCAAAGACACTGCTTGATGAAAATGAGATGTACCAGTTGACTATCACCGCTGCCAACGCCTTGGGAACATCAAATTCAGAGCCCGTCATCCTCCGTGTGAGGGATGTTGTGGGTAAGCTGTCTTTCACAGTGCACACAACATTCTGTAGGGTTAGCAGTTTATCAGTCAACTCTTAAACAACTTCATCTCAAGAAGTAAGTCATCCTGTGTGCTGTCCCTTTCAAGATGCTTATACTTCTCTACATGTTATCACAGTTTGACTAGTCTGACCCAGTTAGCGGACATCATCTGTTATGCTGTATTTGTGAAACCTCTCTTTTATGCTGAATAGTTTGTGTCACATTATTTCACTGAGTTTGTAGCTTATGCCATCTGTTGGACTATGAAAGGACTATGCCTTTTAGGTTCAGCAATCAAATGCTGTTTATTTTTGAGAGACGCAAATTGTATTGGCCAGAATGAGATGATGTATGACTATGATCTGTATGATGATAAGAGCGCCCCTCAATTTTTTAATCATGATTGCCTTTCAATGTGATAACCTTCCTTAATTACACACTCCTTCTCACTTACTGTCTGAAGTAAGTTAAGAGACTCATATCTCATGAAGTCCCTGCTTTTCTTTTTCCTTTCCCAGTATTACCAGACGCACCAGTGATTCAGAATGTGCAGATTGAGATCATGAATAATTTCATCACAGCCGTGTTGCACTGGAAACCCTTAGAACCCTTAGAACCCTCAGAGCATCTCATGTCCCACACCAGGCTCAGGACACTGCCTAAAAATGCATCCTGGGTAAACGTCTACACACACTTTCATTCAACTATGTCTTTTGGCACTTTTCCAATGCATGGTACAGACTGAACTCATCTTCATTATACTCACTTTTTTGGGTGCAGTAGTAGTAATCCGGTCGTTTTAACGCACCCCTCACCAACCTTAATCCGGTCGTCTTAACGCACCCCTCACCAACCTTATGTCTAACCAATGACTAGTCTAAATTAAGTATGCACCCCACTTTTTTAGTTTTTCCTTCGGGAAAAGATTGTACTTTATAGTACCTGGTACTACCTGGTACTTTTTTGGTTGAGGTTCCAAGTGAGATATGAGACAATACCAGAAGGTGACGTGAAAAAACTGCAGATTGGCTGATTAGTCAGAAAGAATCGTAGCGTCATTGCGTCATAAGATTTCACATTGCTGTTCTTTTGTGCAGGTACTGAAAGAACAAACTGAGCTCATCCGTACGGGCCTGATCAGACTGAGGGGCTTAGACCCTCTGGCAGAATATGAATTCCAGATAAGAGTGTGTAAAGCAACACTAGAACTCATCCTTCCCATGAGGCCCACATCCACACCCAAGCCCAGCGAGAGACCTCTCTGCAGCACATGGAGTCCTCCTGTTCGGGCGAAAAGCCCTGCAAAAGGCAAGCCTGTTTTTTACAATCTATATATTGGAGCTAATACAGCAACAACAAATAACATTTATTTGACTGTGTGTTTAGGTCCCTTACATGTCTGGAGGATTTTAGGTAACAAGGAGACAAACATGCTTCAGGAAGTGACTATTTTGTGGAAGGTAGGCTATATGGTGCTAACCTGACTCCGCCAGATGGGGCAGCAGAGAGTACATTGGGTTCCCCCCTCCTGATCCAGTGTACTCTCTGCTGCCCCATCTGGCGGAGTCAGGTTAATATGGTGCATGACTATGATTAAAACTCACGCATTATTTTAATTTTATACTTTTATTTGGGAGGGACAGCACATAATGAACACCACATACCAGTATGTAAATGCCCCGGATTTAGCAAGAATGCTCCTTTCCATCCGTGAAGTGTTCCTTTGATGAATGAGACGTGAGTACTATTTCAGTGGTGGGCTGTAAAGTGAAATGCTTTACCCATGCAGACCCTGTCTCCAGAGGATTACAGTGGAGAGGTCCGACACTATGACATCTTCCTGGATAACCGTCGGAGACATCCCATCACATCCTGTCCTGCTAACACGACCCACTGTTCAGTTCAGGTGTCCCACGAGGTCCAGACACTGAGTGTCAGCGCTGTGACCTCGTATGGAGAGTCTCCACCTGCTGCTGTGCACCTCAGAGGCTCAGGTACAGTAGGCCAGTGGTTCTCAACCTTTTCAGGCTGTGAGCCCCAAAAACAATCATATTTGAACTGGGGACCCCCCACCCTGGCCTGACAAGCACTTGTGACTCTTTGTGGAACCAAACTTTTGTTTGCACAGATACATTGTGCCCAAAGCCTCTTATATTATTTGGCAATTATATGCAGTAATGATATTTCTTATTTTATTTTAAGAAAAATAACATGCAACTCCAGTAGGGGTCGGCAGTATGAGGGGACATATAGCAAAAATCTAGATTTGACGATTCAATTTCAATGAATCATGGCTAAAACTTGATTGGACTCTGGTTCCATTCATATCCTTAGCTCTTAATCTTTATTCTTAGACTAGTACTTCCTCCTTACCTGATCTTCTAGGTTTGCTCTTAGCATTATGGCTCTGACCTTGAACTTAATTTGACTTATTTAATTACTTGATTTGTTGATTTTTCTTTTGGTGTATGATTGTGTATAGGTGTCTCTGGACCTGCTCTGACAGAGCTGGCTCCTGCAGGAAATGGCAGTGCTGTGCTCGTCTCCTGGTCACTGCTTGGGGCTGAACTCCAGTCTGGCTCCGGTGGTGAACTGCTGAGCCACGTGGTGGAATGGAATAGTGGAGCTGAAGAGCTATGCTGGCAAAGGGTTTCCAAGGATGTTAGCACAACACTCCTCACAAGTAAAGACACCATTCATGCTGATCACTGGATGTTTGTGGCTTAGACTGCTATTGATAGCCATGAAATAAATCAAATAGTGTCCTCTTGTGGGCATGTGAGGTATAACATCTGAGGAGTCCAGATTAAACATTGTACAACCAAAACCAAAGTTCATAAAACATCAAAACATGAAAATGACAGTTAAAGCCATAAGAAGAGACCATGTTGGAGAGTATTTTGATTAAACTGTGTGTTTTTTCCCCTATACTGTCTCAGGTCTGACTGCAGGTGTGAGATATAATGTATCTTTGTTTACTGTGACCACCAGTGGCGTAAGTGATCCATCAACTGGCACAGTCTATTCCAAAGAAGAGAGTAAGGCTCACAACTCAGCTGTTCACATCAACCGTTTTAATTTCTCCTTACCACCTGATGTTTACTCTTGGCCCTCGATTGAGTTTACACAATTTAAATTCATCTAAAGCAGTATAAACACCAAGAAACTGTTACACATGATGCTGTTAAGTACAGAGTATACACAACATGAGCCAATCTAACAACACTGTGTTTCAGGACCACGGTCTGGTCCTGTGGTGTCAGTACTGGTCCATGATGAGACCAGACACATTCTAATCCAGTGGGAGGAGCTACCTGTAGACCAGCTGAGAGGCTTCCTAGTCCACTATAGTATCTACCTGAGGAGCCAAGACACCAGCAACCACACAGAACAGCACCAGAGTGAGCATATCTACTGCAGTAGTCTCTCTCTCGCTCTCTCTCTCTATCTGCGCATTCGTGCGTGCGTGCTTGCGTGCGTGCGTGCGTGCGTGCGTGTGTGTGCGTGCACGTGTGTGTCTGTGGTGGAAAAAGTGCTTAAATGTTTTACTTAGGCCTAAGTAAAAGTATCTAAATACTCTGACTGTTACAACTAAAGTCCAGAATTCAATATGCACTTCATTACGATAGTATTGGCATCAAAATGTAAGTACCAAAAGTAAAAAGTACTCATTATGCAGAATGGACAATTTAACACATCGAGTGCCGCCTGGTGGACAAAAATGGTGGTGCTTGGGTGTGCGTGATTTTAGGCTATTCCACTATGATGTGCGTCCGCTTTTGGCTTCCATCTTGAATGCTAAAGCATAGCATCAATGTTACCGAGCTAAAATGAGGTCCACCCTTGCTCTAGAAAACACCAATGTTCCCATTGCGCTCACCGGATAATCAGATAGACATCAGCAATGTTTTATACCTCATACTAAGCATTTAAAGTATGAGGTATAAAGTACAGCAGCCTTGTGTTCATAAAACAGAAAGATTGGGTATTGGGTAAGACTGACGTTATGTATCTTTCAGGACCTTTCACTGCTTTGTCTCAACCATTACTCTATGGCTCTGGTCTCAGCCACCGCGGTGGATATTTTGACATTCCGTTTTTTTTTTTTTTTTTATGTTGCCACTACTGTTGGAGCAGCCATAAACAACACAGGTTCATCCCGATGTTCTGGGCATCTTTGTAATGTTAGTGTTAGTAAAAAGCAGGTAAAGGAGTAATGTTTGAGCAGACTAATATCAGTCACTCTACCATTCAATGTAGTAGAAGACGTACGGGTTTACCCCGCAGCTACACCAGCTCCGCCTACAGGAAATACGTAAGCTGCGACCATGAGACCCGTGTCTGGATTCGTCTATATAGGGAGGGACAATATGGAGTGACACACAGCTGCGTAATGGAGCGGTAGGCACCGCTCAAAAATGTATAATAAGTCTTTTGAAAATAGCCGAGCCCGAGCTACAAGCTCAAAATGCGTCGCAAATGGCCAAAATGTATATAGGGTTGAAGTGGTTAATGTAATAATAATCAAAATCTACAAGATAACTAGTAACTGAAAAGTCTTCAAATAATTGCAGTGGAGTAAAAGTACAATATTTGTCTCTTAAGTTGTAGTGGAGTATAGAAGTAAAATACTGAAAACTGTAAATACTCAATATTAAGTACAGTAGTTAGGCTACTTTACACCACTGGTGTGTCCTTGATAAAAAGCCTTAGTATGAGCATGGGAACTTACTTTGCGGTGGATTGTATGCATATGTTGTCTATACACTATACAGTAATATAATCCTTTGATACTCGCTCCACCCACAAACCCACAGAGCGTCAGCAGGGTTTTTCAGATCTTGATTCCAGTAATCCAGTGAAATGTGAATGGTAGACTATAGTTATTCACTATAGTACTGTTTCCCAAACACTGCATGGGTTGGGACCCATTTGTAGGTCGCGGACACATTTTTATGGGTCTCCTTAGATTTTTGTTTCCTACATTTTGTTTTTAATTTAATTAAAATAAATTTCAAAAAACATTCCCAAAAAAGCAAACATTTTCATGACTTAAAAACAAAATTCAATGATTTCTTTCAGTAATTTCATGAAGAAATCAAGAAAAAATTTGAAAATAGACAATATATTTAAGATCACAGCGTGGCGTGATGCGGAGCTTGTAGATCTGCTATTTTCACTAGTTTGGGTCCCGGGCAAATGTTGAATTTCTCTTTTGGGCTAAGAATTTTGGGAACCACTGCTCTATAGAATCCCATAGGCTCATTCTGTGTTTTTTGAGTGGTGTAAACCATTCCTACAACTGGCTTTGTTAGTGCAGAAAAAATGAGCATGGTTGCTATGTTCACCCTGTTCACCCGGGTATGATTTCCTACACCTGGCTTTGTTAGTGCAGAATAAATGAGCATGGTTGCTATGTTCACCCTGTTCACCCGGGTGTGATTTCATTACGTCAGACATGATTTCATTACGTCAGACAGGCCTTACACCACTCAGTTCACACGGGTGTGATTTTTTAATGTAAAAAAAGGAAAAAAAACTCAAATCAGCTCATGGTCACAAACATCATCCAGGCAATACAGGCAGGCTAGTCAGGTATCAGGTTCAGTCGGGGGTACGAGTCTAAGGCGGTCAACATGCGATAGAAATGGCTGCCATACTTTACTGAAAGTTGCCCAACCCAGCTCTTATGCATCTTGAGATGGTCGGACGGAATAAGTCTCCTGGAGGAAGGCTATTTTAGTATCTCTAAATTACGTGGAAAAGCACCTTATTACGCTTTAGCACCGAATTCAACCCCCTGACATTCCAACTGGTAAAGGTTAAAGTCCCCCTGGGAACCTGTGATCGACCAACACTAGCCATATGTTCATATAGTTAGAGCAGATCAGTAAAGAGAGATGAGTTGCTATCAACATTGCTATAACATGACTAGACATGACACAACCAAAAAATAGAAAAAGTGGAAAAAAAAATACAGTAAAAGACAAAAAATACAAAGACACTGTAGTATGCTTATATGATACAGGCCTGCTATTTTTATTCTCAGGTCTTCAGTTTATCGTTGTCTATTCTAGAACTTAAGTTGACCACAAACAGGAAGTTTTGTGCATTTGAAACCATGCATGCACCCCTAAAGCTGTTACAACCAGCATATTTCACTCACCCATTCCAGGAACTTAAGTAGCCGTCCAAACTGCCTGAAAGATTCTATTTGTCATGCGTTGTGGTGCAACAACTTTTATATAATTTGGATGCCATCATTCTGTTTAACTGAATGTCCCAAATAATACATCTACACAGCACTTACAAAAGTCATATGACTTATGTTATTTATTTTGCTAAATATTGCAGCCACTATAATAAGAATATTGTTGCTCTCAGGTTTCCAAAACTGTTACATTTCAAAATTCAAATTAAGAAATTGCAAAACAAATAGCTGATCTAAAAGCTCAAAACGGGTCCCAATGCGACACTTTCTTAGATTGTAGCTACTTTTGTGTGACACTGTAGTATGAATAAGTAGGGCATTAATTTACATAAAAAGTTAAAATATGGAGATAGGAGGTTTCTGTTTGACAGAAACAATATATTGTTTTTGGTATATCTTCAGTACATTAAGAAATAAGTGCTGAGAGGCCGATTCCTGTACTATATCAGTCTGATGAAATCTAGTGGACTTTTCTCCAGATGCCCTTTGGAAAAGAAAAGAAAAGCCGTGCTTAACAATAAGGATGCTGTAGTCATATGTTGTTTTAGATTTAAATAACAGTCTGCTAACAACTTGCTTTCTCTCCAGTGACAGTAGCTGGCTCTGAACGCAGGCAGAGATGGCTCGACTGTCCAGAAGGCACTCTGGATCTCTTTATGTCTGCCTCCACCTCAGCAGGCGAGGGTCCTCCAGGGAACGTGATCTCCTTACAACCTGTAGACTCTGAAGGTCAGTCATTCCGATTCGATTAAGTATTTCATACAGTACTTTGTCGAATGACATAAAGTAAAGATAAGCATTCGGTTCCATCCATCTCACATCTGCATTTTGAAATTGAAGTATTTGGTAGTCTGTTATAAAGTATGTTACTGCCTAGTTCCAGTAGACACAACAGAGAAATATGAAAAATCAAACAGATCTGTGTTGAACACAGCTCTGTTAGATTACCGTATAGAGAGATAGTGTGCATACAAAGTTGTACACAGATCGGTGCAGTGTTACATCAGCTCACATGCCAGTGACATCTACATCTTCCTAATCTCCCTGTCTGTTGTGATTGGGAGACTGAAAACAGGGGTGCGGCTCAGATTTGAGGCATTTTGTTCAAAACGGACCAATCCTGCTAATTTCCGAAGGCAATCTTAGCCAATGGGGATGGAATATGGGGAAGTGGACAGATCTGTGTTGATCACATGACCATAGAGATAGTGTATACCGATTTGCGTGATGTATGGATAAAATGTGTAGAGTAATGTACAGAAATGTGTTTTGCAAAAGTCGGTCTCATGGTGGTGCTATAACAGGCTGTTGTGGAAAAATTGGGGCAGAGGTTCGTCGTTGGCATTCAGGGAGTGTTTGTGTACAGTGTGGCATCGGCCGGGCCAGCGGTGCCGCGTGCCGGAGATTAGACGAATGGACACAAGGACACACGGACAGAGTGCAAAACATGGTGGAGATGAAATCTGACTAGTGATTGAGTTGTTTCTCCTGGTACCCCTACTCTAGTTGGCTGGTGGCTGGCTGGCTTGGTTGTCACTGGAGCCCTCTTCATGGTGCTTGTTGCCAACTTAATGTGCTGGAGTTGTCTGAGGAACAGGTAATAGTTGTTTCATTTCAAGCTCATTCCCTGTCTTCAATTTTAACTGCATCACTTTTCTTGTGAACATTTTGGTGCAAGCAGGACCTTCATCAGGCCGTCCCACTCTTAACTGTGATTCTTATAATGATGTTGTGATGTCTGTGGAAGAACATAATTGTATTTCGCCCAAAAAACTAAATATGCATACTGATAATTAGATCAAATTATTGCACCATTGTTAAATGTAACTTCCTTCTCATACAGGGTCAAGAAGATTTGTATATCCATGGGACCTGCCTGGCTTGTTGAAAACGTACCAAAAATGGGAAACAGTAATGCCATCAAACTACTTGAGGTATCATAAAAAATATTAACACCTTTTATGTTTCCGGGTTTCCCTCATTCTGCATAGCACGTTCATCCCCAGCACCAATCAAACATACCAAAAGCAACTGCAACATCTTACTGCATCAGATATCTGAAGTAAAATAAGTCATAGTTGCTATTTTTGCTGTTCACTGTTGTATATGGATGAGAACCTGAGTTTAACTGAAAACAGTACAAACTACTTAGTTCTGTACCTGGAACCTGGAAGTTGAATCAGTTGTTGCTGTCTATTCCTTGCTGCTTTCACTCTGACATCTTGCAACATCTGACAACTACTTGGTTTTACTATCATATTGCATCAAATTTGATGAATATTGCATAGAATTTTGCCTATATGTTTAATAGTCTCACAATCAATTGTTAAAATATTAAAGTGAGAGGTTGTCCTTTAGATTAGATTATTAACGGTCTAGCACTCGCAATGACTCACTCTGGGAAGAAACAAAGTTGTTTGTTAAGAAGTAGGCAGTGCAGCCCATTTTTCTCCACTGGGATATACAGTAGGTGTCAGGAACGCTGAGA
Source organism: Electrona antarctica (assembly GCF_951216825.1). Classification (NCBI taxonomy): domain Eukaryota; kingdom Metazoa; phylum Chordata; class Actinopteri; order Myctophiformes; family Myctophidae; genus Electrona; species Electrona antarctica. Next base: position 15,656,965 of record NC_136812.1, read on the forward strand.
GGGAGACAGTTTAGGATGACAAGAGCAACTCTCACACAAGCACCTCATCCATAACTTCACACAACAGGCACCACCCAGCTGGCCTTATTTGCTCTGACATGCATGTTCTCTTGATCTCCAGCAGGAGCAACTGAACACAGAGCCATTCTGGTCGTCGTTGACGTTCACCTACAGTGACCCTGTCCTGTCGCCCATCGAGGAGGTCTCCCAGGAAGAGCAAGAGGTCCACATGGGCTACAAACTCCAAATAACCACCTCCGATCTACAGGACTATAAGGGAGACAAGGAATTGAGAGGGGTTACAGCAGCCTATGAGCAGGGAGAGGGGTGCCCATTGAGAGGGGTTACAGCAGCCTATGAGCAGGGAGAGGGGTGCCCATTGAGAGGGGTTACAGCAGCCTATGAGCAGGGAGAGGGGTGCCCAGCACTCCCTGGGGGATTACTGGGAGGCCGTCTCTCCGGTGTTGAGGCAGATTTCTCTAGTTGCTCTCTGGGACTTACTCTTGGCTTTATGAGTGGATGTTTAGGCTCCAACACTCCCCGGATATCAGGTCTCCTCTTTAGTCACAGAGAGGACAGGCTCGGGAAGACTGGGTCTGAAAGCAAAGTGAAGATGGACACTCTATGTCTGGATGTACAAGAGAGTGAGACGTCGCTTCATGAGACACAAAGCTGTCTGTCTCAGGGTATGGCGGAGACAACACTGACTAATGGTTATTTCCCTCAGGGGTACTGTCAGCAGCACCCAATGCATATAGAGGGGTGATGCACGGCAAAGTGCTCTAGAAAGACTGTAAGAATGTAAGGGTTAAGTTGACACTCAATTTTGCTGCAATGATTGGGAACTGGGAAATCATCTGCACTACTAAGAACAACAAGGACAAGGACTTTCAAAAGCATTATCTGAAAAACATGGAATGGGCTGACATTGTGTTGTATTTGGCCCTTACAGTGTAAACTCACTCCTTAGGTGAACTAAGGATAGTGCAGGTTAAAATTATCCAGAACTCAGAAAAGATAAGAAGTGTTAAATAATATACAGTGTTGTGATTAGCACAACATTTTATAGAATATTACAATTCTCTATTAATGCAATGTCTCTAACCTTTAGTGGCTTTCCTCCTATAGTGATTGAAAATAGCTACAGGTCTACTCTTTTACTAGACCTAACTCCAAGTACTATATGTTGATTTATTGACTTCCTGAAGGGGTCTCACCCCACCCCCATTACAGTCCTTAAGTTATGAATCAACTCATTGCAGGTGCATTTCCTGAAACTTGCCCGGTTACAGACGCGGACTTCATTCACCACCAGACACACGCTGCTGCTCTGCTCTAAATAAATAAATATGTCTAGTTTACAACCAGCTCAAGCTTCAACGAATTGAATCAAAAGTGACATAGGATCATGGGACATCTCGGTTAGTAGGCTGGGCTATAATTCACTATCAGCAACTAATTTCCTCATCACCTTTTTAAGTAGGCTATATAGGCGGGCTACACATTGTTGTGATATATTTAGGCTATGAAGACGGATAAATAGATGCAATCATAACTTTTATGCATAGGCTAAATTTCGACTTTAATTGGGTGGGAATAGGCTACCATATTAACATGGACTGGATATAAAATATGTTTTTCCCCGAAACATGGATATTCATTATGCATGTCTTTCAAGAAACATGAATATTGTTTGCATGTTCTGCTGTGAGGAACACATAGCAAGCCGTTATAACGGACGATGACTCATGGCTACAACTACAACACCCTTCACATGGGCCATTACTATCATCACTGTACTGGCTGTACAGTCTTGTGTCGGTAAGTTATTGTCTCCCCTGTAGCCTAGTTTACTGTATAAGTGAATGGCATTTGAGAGCTCCAATGATAGGCAGGTTGTGTGATCTTTTGGCAAGTGTTGATGCAAAGTGAAACTATATATTGTGTAAGCCTATTCATTCTTTATTATCCTAATCGTGTCTGTTGACCGTGTAGCCTACTGTGAATTTCAGATTCTCAAGTAAATAAATAAGTGATGAATGCCTTAAATAGAACTAAATAATTGGATCTGGTCAAATTACACAAATGCAATACATGTTGTTGCCTAAATAGCCTGTTGAACACTCATGTCAAAAGAGCAAAACCCTGTGAATCAATGGTGGAAACTGTACAATGTTTTTCCACTTAAGTAAAAGTGTACTGCAATGTAGAAATACTCTGTTACAAGTAAAAGTCTGGAATTCACAATTTACTTGAGTAAAAGTACAGAAGTATTGGTATCAAAATTAGAAAGTACTCATTATGCAGAATGTCCCGTTTCACAAGTTTTCAAATGTATAAAATGAATAAAAAATAAATCTTTCGAAAATAGCAGATCGGCTATTTTCAAATGGCCGGAATGTATATAGGGCTGAAGTAGTATGTATATGTTTTGTAATAATAATCAAAATCTACAAAGTAACTATAAAAAATAATCTCTTTAGATGTAGTGGAGTAGAAGTAAAGGTACTGAATTTTGGAAATACTCCAGTAAAGTAAAAACAAAATACCTCAAAATTGTACTTAAGTACAGTACTTGAGTGAATGTACATAGTTACTTTACAGTTTACACCACTGGTAAGCATTAGACATCTCAACAACAGCATAACTGCATGATTGTCAACACTTCCTACTTTTTACAGGTGAAAAGTCATGCACCATATGGTCCAGTGTGGAGAATGTGAATAATGTGAAGAATTTGGTCCAACGAGGCTCCAATTTGACCGTGTACTGCACCTTTACCTGCAAGGGCAGGTGCAGGTCCATGTGGGAGAACGGGACAAAACACACACACAAAAATCTAAATTCGTCCACCCTGTATCTCAATGTGATGAATGCAACAACGTCAACCTACAGCTGTCGTTGTTACGACAACTGTCGGCCACATCGTTCTTATTATGATCCCTGTGGAATAGACATCCATACAGCATGTAAGTACTGTATCTTTAAAACAGGGTTTCTTAGACCTGAGGCTGAACTTATATTGCTACATACTGTATCAGTAGTTGTCAAACGTTTTCATGTCAACGACCCCCGTAGACACCCCCATCTCAAAATATGTTGTATGACTCTTGGAGCAGTGAGCCGCAGCCAAGGAGCGGTGAGCTGCAGCCGTGCCGCGCTCGGGAATCATTTGATTAGTAGATTTGACCCCCCAATCCAACCCTTTGATGCTGAGTGTCAAGCAGGGAGGCATTGGGTCCCATTTCTTACAGTCTTTGGTATGACCCAGCCGGGGATCGAACCCGACCTCCCAGTTTCAGGGCAGACACTCTAACCACGAGGCCACTGAGCTGGTAGTAATAGAATAGAGGAGCATGTTGTCAGCCCTCCACTGGCTTTGTTACGTTGTGATTCACTGTAACAGAACGGACTAGTATTTTGAGTAATGATTCACAAAACCTTGTTTTTCAATTGTCAATCTCTTGAGTCAAGCTCATCAAGAATGTACAATTTACAGTATGTGATAATCACATATAGGCTACACAAACACACAGTGCCCAATAACAAAAAGTGGGGAAAAAATCACACCTGTGCAAGCCAACTATACATTTATAGTTACTGTACTGTACTGTGCGCTGTACTGTATTGTAGTGTATTTTGCTCTGTACTGTACTTTGAAATGACAGTTACTGTGTGGGGGTCCCCGGAACATCCAGACCCCCAGGAACGCACCAAGGGGGCCCGGTTCTGCCTTCTCGCGTCCGAAACGGTCGAGAAATGACAGAGTTACCGTGTTGTAGCTTTCCGTGCTCGGACACAGAGACAGACACACATTGAACTATTCATTGCATTCCTATATCATGACATGGCCAGTTTATGCCAGTAAGAACATCTCAAAGAGCTGAAAGCTAAACGATACTGTAGTTCTGTATTTTTATTACTGCACAAAGCAAGTTTCAGAACAAACTTTGGGTGTGCAACTGTGCAACAGAAATAAGAGGGTTGCTTCTGTTAAAACTTAAGCTAAAGATGCAAGTCAAGAACATAAAAAGCTTACTTGGGTGTTTACCTGTATACCAAGAAGGTACAGTTGTAATGCAAGCTGGATATTGTATACAGCTTCAAATAGTTTGCTGTGTTACTTAAGCATTTGTATCTTTCTGTGTTTCATTCCTTTCCTCTTTGCATAGTTTCACCAGACATCCCTAACAATATAAAGTGCAACCAGTTTGTCACACGTAGTGAAGTAAGAGAGGTTGTGTGTACTTGGAATAGAGGAAAGGACACCTTTCTCAATACTTCAAACAACTTGTGGTGAGTTTCAAAGAGAAAGAGAAACGTAGAAGGAGCTCATGAGTCACGCAAACCTGTCTGGTAACATAATGGAATGTCCCATTTCACTTCTCATTTATGAGATGTGTCATACATCATCATGAAACAACAGACACTTATACCTGTGATGACAGAAACGTCTTCCTCATGTATTCCAGGGTGAGGACAATATCCGGAAATCACACAAATGAGCCTAAATCCTATGAAAGCCCTAGCAATGGATCAAGTGCCAGTTTCAAAGTGCACAGCTCTGTCCATGGAATCTCTGTGTGGGTCCATGCACACAACATCCTGGGCTCTAAGTTGTCGACTGTCTACAACTTCACAATCACTAACATTGGTATTTGTCTTTCAGTCAAATCCCTTAATTTGAATTCATGCTTTAGATTACAGTGGCCTTAGACATTCATGTTCAAAATCAACTGTATTCACGATTGCATGTTATTTATTTTTTGTGTGCAAGCTTTCAATATTGCTGTTACAACTTACATGAAGAGATAGAATAGGGATGATTGAGAGGAGAGGAACACAACATATAACAGGTCAAACAGCAGGAATGCACAGTTAAATATAAAACGTCCAATATACATAAGGGACAGGATTAAGGGAATTAGCAATGGATAGATGGCAATATGGAAGGTGCTTCTCGTGCAGATGGAAAACATGTCCAGCATATAAAGAATGGCATGTTTAAAGTTAGATGGGGAAAATATATAAAGCAGGGTTTGACTACTCACAAATGATTGCATTTCTCAGTTTTCTCACCCCCTTCTTATCTACTTGATTCATTTCATCATGGGACATTATGTAATAGGTCCCTATAAAGCTTTAGCATGGAGCAAACTCAAACGCTTTTTTTTTTTACTGTAGGATGTGTTTTTTTGTTTGGTTGCACAGGGGTTGATAAGTCTTGTGTTGCTGTTTGATATAACACACCATCTCTCATGCCCAATGCTGTTAATTTGTTCTGATTTTAGCAAAGTCTTCTTGCATTTTCTAATTTCTGTGTTTCTACAGTGATGCCATCACCCCCTGTTTTAGCCTCAGCTGAGTGCTCTTCCCGGGGCTGTGAAATCAAGGTGGAACAGGCTCAAAGGACTCAATACCTGGAGATGCAATACAGGATTACAAATCAACAGACATGGAAGACCTTTTCAAACTCTGTAAGCTCACTACTATATAGCTTTGCTACATACATTTATTTGATATAAAGAATTGTGGTTTCGGTCATCATGAAGACTGTCAGACGTGCAACCTTGCAAAATCCATTTCAGGAAGTCTCATCCAGACACAATTTAATTAAGATTAAACCACCATTCCTCCCCCACACCTGTGACACAGTACTGCAGGCTGATGTCATTAAAATGCCTTGTTATTGGTCTAGAATGGTAGATGGAAATAAGGTTGAATTTGTTCATGCAACATATATACTGTACATGAAGGAGAATGACAGGCTGATAACAGAAGCATTGTGACTTGCAGATGAGTCCATTGAGGGTCCAGTCGGTCTCCTCTCTGGAGCCCATCACTCAGTATGATTTCAGAGCCAGAACCAGGTTCAGCACTGGACTGTGGAGTCAGTGGAGCAAAAGTAAGACTAATACGACTCAAGAGGAAGGTAAGCACACACACACACACACACACACACACACACACACACACACACACGCACACGCACACGCTTTACGTCATTGTACAGACGTATTGTGCTAATTGTTTAGGAAACACAGTGTTATTGTGTTTTAACAAATCACACATTGGGATTTGACCAACAAGAACTTTCAGTCGTGAGACTTTCGGTGAATCTATGTTCATTCTTGTTGTAAGTCACTCTGGATAAGAGAGCATCAAGCTCTGTAGTGAGTAGCCTACTAGTGACCCTTTAACAGCCACATGCTGCTCTGTAGTGAGTACTAGTGACCCTTTAACAGCCACATGCTGCGTGCTGTAAATGTTTCAGTAACATACTGGAATAACAATGTCCAAAAACGTCTTCCATTGCTTTTAAGATATGTTAAGTTTGTTCATTTTATGCTTCACCAAAGTTGTACCAGTAAAACATCAATAGACAAGAATACTACATTGCCTTATATACCTGAGCACTGTCAAAAACTAGAACACGGTACTATAACAACCATGTGGTACCTAAGCTACATCTATTTAATTTTATTCTAACAACTCTTTTGCAAGATTTTGCAAGATCGAGTGACCTGGGCGAGATAGGTATTATTAGTCACTTAGTGCAAGTCAATACATGAATACACAGTCAAAATGTTTCAGACAAACAAGCACAACTATTAACACCATGAGACTAATGTCTCAGTTCTGCTCTGAGTTTGAAGTAAAATAGCTTTTACAAGATGATGAAGCAACTTACCACAAACAGGAACATTCTGTTTTGTGACACCTTTGAAGAGATATTGTACAGTAGTGTGGCTTGCTAATTTTCTCTTTCTGTTTTGTCTGGTCTGTTACTGAAAGATTGAATATTTGTTTTCCAGACTTTTTTACATTTTTTATTTATTCAACTATCTCATGGAGAGCCTACATGTCGTCTTTTGTTTTGGAAAAGCGCTATATAACAAAATGTATTATCATTATTATTTGTGTGACAATTTGAAAGTGATACTGTTTTACAGCTCCCAAAGAACTGGATGTGTGGTATTGTAAAGCTTCCAATGAATCAAGTTCTGTAACCGTACACTGGAAGGTGAGCAACAATTTATTTTATTTCCAACAGTCCCAGTCATACAGTACAGTACACACCTCCCTGGCCCTGCACAATCTTGTACGTCCACATGTATTGCATCACCATGACTGTCACTAACTGGTGCACCGTGCACTTGACTCAGGAACCTATATTATATTACTGTTAACACAATACTTCCTCAATATTAAATGATGAGCTTTGTCTGTCATCTATACACATGTAAATTCTACACTGCAATGTTATGTTAAGTTGGCATAATACATTGTTCACCAATGTATCATGAGAATGTCTCTGCCACAGACACAGTACATGTGCTCTGTCTCGGTTCCCCTTCCCTTCTTCTGTTCTCTCTGTGTAGTAGTGTGTACTGTACTGTGGTAAAATTGCTAAGTACCATTTACTGTGTAGGCCATTTACTGTGTAGGCCTATATATGGGTTTGTCGTGTCCTATACTAGCCTAGCCTTATAGTCATACCCCCTGATCTGTTTTCACTTGTATTTTCTACACAAACCTAAAGGTCAGCTCTCAGCCACTTATGAGGTGCAACAATAGACCACATACTCCCTATCCCCCACATACACACAGGCATGAGGCATACACTGTATGCACTATTGCACATACACTCATCTAAACTAACACAAGTATGAGAGGTAAGTGAAACCCAGACTAGAGACATAACAGTTTCAGGTTACAAGAAAAGAGAGAACTCCTGGGTCCTTAACACTATGCATCCTTTGGATATACAGTATACTAATACGTATAGTGTCCATATACGGTCCATGCTGCAGGGCAGACAGCCTCCCAGACAGTGACATTCTCCCTTTAGTCTCTCACATACAGCCAGTTCCATATCCCTTGTTTCTTTTCTTGTGTGTCTCCTTATGTGATCATCACCAAGTGCAAATAACAAGATCGTTGATAGTTTTGTGACAGAAAGTGGTGGCAGACTTGACTCTTTCTATGAAAATAACAAAATGGAAACTTTTTTCCACGGCAGAGAGTGGATGCCTCTAACACGAGTATATCAGGATACACGGTCAGAGTGCACAACCCAGATACAGGACATTATACAGACAAGTACCTCCCTTATCCTGCCAGTCATCATTCAGTCGAGTCCTGCGTCAGTTGTGAAGTGACAGTGTTTTCCAATAACTCCAAAGGCCAATCTCCGCCTGCCAAGATTTCCACTCTTTACAAAAACACAGGTATACTTGATTCTCCTCTGTGGATTCCTACCGTCACAGCACACTCACTCTGATGTAGCTAGATGTAGCTAATTCAAGTCCAGTCATGTCAAAGTTTATTAAATTGTATAAGCAGAGACATGCCTTCATAATGTTCAAAAAAGTGCAAGCTTTGTACCATGTGAAATAACATTTATTAGGCTACCTCCTGTCCTAAATGTACATGACATGAAATTTACAAAAAAAAAAGAATAATAAAATATGAATTCAGAAATGTCAAGTTAAGAACAACGGCTTCAGTTGTAATGCACCTTTATTTATTTATAATATTATGTCCTATGTCCTCTCCTCTCCCAGGTGAGCCCCCTCAGGGTGTTCATGTGATTGTAAACAACAGCAGTGTCGACATCTTCTGGAGACAGCCTGAAATGACAGCACTGCACACTGGATATCTTGTAGAGTGGTACCTGGCAGATCAAAAGAGGAAAGAACTGCAGTGGGTCAGACTTGGCAAGGATAACAACCATGTGGTCATCACAGGTACAAAGAGATGCTCCATTCAACCCCTGCTCATGATTTCACATACAAACCACATCTTTCATTGAGTTCATCACTAAGTTAGCCAAATACATAAAGTATTGTAGAAACTCATATCAAGACAACATTGTGACTTCTTTACTTGTCAACAACCTATAATATTGTTGAATTAATGCATTTAAAGTGCTAGCAGCGAGAAATTGGAAGAATCACTGATCAGTTACATTTCCATTACCATAACTGAATGGGTTCCCACCCTAATGTCTTTTGTTTTCCTTGACACCCTTTCTGTTGACTCTTTTTGTACTATCCCTCCTCTGCAGACTTGAAGAAATCTGAGTGCTATGATGGAGCAGTTTATGTGTTCTACGAGGGCTCAGTTGGCAGAACTACCTTTATGGATCTCAGCACTTCAGACTCAGGTAAGACTCGAGGGGAACTGAACCGTGTTTATACCATTTGACCTGTATGGGAGAAATAATTTCATCAAACATTCTCCCTATTTTATTATTTACTAGAAATTAACATCAAACCAGTCCCACTGATTTAGCTAGCCAATTACAATGTCAAGTCACCCCTGTGATCATGTGTAAGTAATTAGGAGGGGATTTATCCCCCCAAAATCATGTTTTTGCAACAAACATTTGCACCCCCTATGGATGAAAATGGAATTTTGACTTTTGGCTCTCTGTTGATTAAACCTAACCTGACTCCGCCAGATGGGGCAGCAGAGAGTACACTGGGTTCCCCCCTCCTGGGGAACCCAGTGTACTCTCTGCTGCCCCATCTGGCGGAGTCAGGTTAGATTAAACCACCCTTGACATGTGATTAAAATTTGGGGTTGAGGAGGAATGTTACATAGTCCAGCTTTAATCAATGTTATGCTTTCATGTGGTTTACAGTTCCGACAGGAGGGCCTCCGGTCAAAGTTGACCAGGTCACAGCAACTGTGACCTGGTCAGAGATTCCGAGGGACCAACGAGAAGGATGCATAAGCAACTATACCATTTACATAAGAAACATGGATCATAACAAAGATCTTCCCCCCTGTAAGTAAAGTGATGTCACACAATAGCACTTATTCCACTAACAATCTTTTTTTTTTATGGTTCACAGATGTTGTTGATTGATTGATTTATTAATTGATTGATTGATTGATTGATTGATTGATTGATTGATTGATTGATTGATTGATTGGAACGCTTAATACCTCATGTCGGGTCGTAGTGGGTGCTCCTGGGATGCAGACAATGAGATGTGTTGGTTATTTATGGCTGGTTCAACTCTTCTGCTAATGAATATTTTATTTATGCAAACAAAACTGACATCAGTTTCGGTCAGATGTCTTTTCACGCTGCACCAATAAAATATTCCTAAATGGTCGGTTTTCTCCAGTAGTATTCTTCACACTGTCAGATATAGATTAGTCCCTTTTCTGAGACAAGGGGCCTGCAAATTTTATCAGCTCCATATTCTTCTGTGCATATGATTTTGTGTTCAAGATCATATACCATCCTCAGAGATGATCTATACCTTGAAGGACCTGGCTCCTGGCTCCTATATTGTGCAGATGACAGGTTGGAATGCCAAAGGAGAGGGCCCTCGAGGTACTGATGATGTTATTAACATTATCCAGCGTAAGTATTCTTCAAGTTCTGTTTAATCTGGGGTATTTTTTGTGATTACTGATTACATTTGTCCCACAGTTTTTATTGTAACTATTTCATGCATCTGAAGGGCCCTTTTTTCCCCACTTATTTTTTATTGAGAAAAGGTTATTGCTCTCTTCTGACCGATGCAGTCATCATTTTTACGGCTGGCACCCCCCAAATGATCTTGTGCCTATTTAGCGCGCTTGGTTGTGTTCAATCAGGGCACACTGCTGTCTTATGCACAGTGGGTCTGGCGCAATCAGGGCACGCTGCTGTCTTATGCACAGTTCTCCCTGGAAATAAAAACGTCTGGGTTTCCGAGGCTATATGCACAGTGGTCTGGTGCAATCAGGGCACACTGCTGTCTTATGCACAGTGGTCTGGTGCAATCAGGGCACACTGCTGTCTTATGCACAGTGGTCTGGTGCAATCAGGGCACTGGCGGAACTACTTTGGGCCGGGCCGGGGGGGAGACAGCACGACCGGGCCTCGCCGAACCTGACTCCCAACAGCAGTTGGGAGTCAAATTATACATTTATGCAAACAGTTGCTGAGATTGAGCAGGCGTGCATGCACGAGAGAGGAGTTATGTGTGTGAGGAGCTGATCACAGTCACAGATAGAGGGAAAGTGTTATATTTGGCCTATTATTTATGCTATATATTATTGACCGCGTCTGTGTCACAGTCACAGACATTGCGCAGCAGTGCGCACACATGCTAGACTCAGTGCACACTGCTGTTTTATGCACAGAGTCCGTGCTCTGCGGCTGCGCTAAGACCAATTAAAGGTGGTCTTATGAAGTTATGAACCAGTGCAGTGATGGTGCAGATATTCACAATGAGCACACACTGATTACACACACTGATTAGTCAAAAAATACATCCGTACATCACATTCAACAATTTAAGTGTCAAGTGATATGGTAGACAAAAAAAAGAAGAAAAAAAAGGAAATCGCATTTTTATAGTATTTTTTTATAGTGTTTTTGCAAGCACTTGATTCTTCATTATACTACTATACATGTGCAAAATATATGCATGCTTTGCACTTGTGTTTTAGACTGTGATTGCACAATGTTTTATATAGCCTTGTGTGTGTGTGTGTGTGTGTGTGTGTGTGTGTGTGTGTGTGTGTGTGTGGCCCACACAGTGTGTGTGTGTGTGTGTGTGTGTGTGTGTGTGTGTGTGTGTGTGTGGGGGGGTCCTGCCTTGATCAATGTGCATACGTGTATGTACAGTACATGTGTTTGTGTATGTTAGTGTACACATAAGCCAGGCAACAGGATATTAGTATCCATTGTTTGTAAGCTTGTCATTAGCTTTAAATCCTTTTTCTTCTGTCACTATTTCAGAGGAGAGACAAATAACACCTGTTACCGTTATAGTGGCCATACTCATCATCATGGTTCTTCTGTGCATGATCTGTGCACTACGGAAGAGGTATTGTGGACACAGTGACAAACCTTACACTGTTTGAACAATATTAAAAGTCCCTATAACTTTGTGGAACTGTCATTCCATTAGTTCTGCACTACTAGATAGATGAGAATTGTACGCACTCATTTACAAGTGAACCACACAACAAAGAATACTCAATAAATTGTTGTATTTTTAATGGCAAATGTCTTCACCTTGAGGAAGGTAGAGCACACACAAGGTGCAAGACAAGCAAAAGTAACACACAAGAGACTGATGAAGATCTGATTGATCGAAACGTTGAAAAAACAATACAGTAGAGCTTTTTCAGCATCACCAGTGTGCAGACTATTCTCATCTTTAATTCTCATCTTGTTCCACTATATAGGTTCTGTAGGATTTTAGGTTGCTGTATGCCAGTTACTGTACCAGATCCAGCTAACAGTAAATGGGCAAGAGAATGTTCCACAGAGAAGGTATAGTGCGGATTAATGCTGTACATATTCATTATATTGTCTGTCGGGAAGAAACCTTATATATCTCCATATCTCATCTTTTTATTTTATTTTATTTTTTTATTAATGAATGAATTAATCTTATACATCATCATACGACAATGTCATGAAAAACTGATCTGTAGATCTGCTTTATTAGCCGGGGAGCCACAGGTCCAAAAGCTCAAAGAATAGAGATTAACCTGTGATGTCATGACATACTTTTTATTTGTGTTTTTTCCATTCACTTGGTCATTAAGGTCCACAGAATGAGAGGCCTGCTCTGCCGGAAACATCGCAAAAAAAAGTTATGGCCATTTTTGTATACCACACCATAGATGACCAATATTTCTTCATACTTTAAGTAGCATGTGACAACTAGGGGGTTTTCATGATTCTGAATCCATTCCTTGGAATGGATTTCTCGCGATGTTTCCGGCAAAGCGGACCTCTCATTCTGTGGACCTTAATGACCAAATGAATAGAAAAAACACAAATAAAAAGTGTGTCATGACATTACAGGTCCTCTTAAATTTTGGGTGACTGGCTCCCCCGCTATATAGAGTTTAAAGCGGTTAAGTCTGTCTCTGGATTCCAAAACTCCATTTGATCAATTGCGACGGTTCTTTTCCAATTTCTATGTGTCGCCAGTTTTGGACATACAAACTATGTGTCCCCTGATATCTACAAGATATGCATTTTGTATTGAAGTAACGATTTGACTGGCCTCACCTTTCCTTACTTAACCCTGTATGCTCCCAACAGGGAAAACTGAACCTCCTGCTCCAGCTGAGTACCTCCAGTGCGAGTGAGGAGGAAGAGGAGGATGAACTCAGTACTGTGGAGGTTGAGGAGCTGCAGGTCGAGAGCAGCAGCAGCAGCTCCACTGATGTCTCCTCAGTCCTCGTCCTCCCCCAGGACAGGCTGAGCCCTGTGACGGAGCCGGCCGAGGTGAAGCAGTATCTGCACACGTCCTACATCAAGAGCTACTCCCATGAATCGGACAGCTCCGATTACACGCACAATTCACAGGACACCACTGTCGGCTATGTGTCGTCGCACAGGTCAGGCATAGAAGAAGAGCAGAATGAAGAGGATGATGAGGAAGATGGCATGGACGTGACGGGCTTCTTCCCCAGTGACAATCCCTTCTTGGGCTCTGTGGTGTGCGGGGGGAAGTTGACTCTGGACGGCGTCAAAATCAACTGCAGTGACTTCTTACACAATGCATAGCAAGAACGCATAGCATTTGTAACACAAGCTGAGACTGGAGTTTGTTTTACATAAGTCATGTTTTTAACTAGGCAGAATAATAGCTGGAATTGGTGTTTTTTCCCCACCTGAAATGAAAAGGTGAAAAACAAACCGTATTTTCAAGTAGCGGCATCAGCTTGAAGATCAATTATTTTCACCTGGTTTCAGATGGGCACACGTACACTACACATTGCTCTCCACATTGAAACCAAACAGCACTGTATATGGATTGCATATCTTGTTTCACAGGATTGTCAGGTAATCTAGCTCCAGTAGCTGCAGTAGACAGACTAACAGTAGTTTCACTCTCCTTCCATCATATAAACAAAGGTACTGGCCTGGGTCGCACACAGTGGCAAGATTGAGTTGTAACGCTTTTTATTTTCTACATGAACAATATGACGTTTCAGCTATCCGGCCTTCATCAGTGTGCACATTTGTTTATATGATGTTGATCTAAGAGGATAGTTCACCAGAAATCAGAGTGCGGTGGTTAAAAGAAAAGTCACTCTCCTTCCATGTCATGCATTAGCATTACACTCTGCTGCCTGGTACAGTCTTGATTTCAGCAGTACTGTAACAAAAAAATCACACCCGTGTGAACTGAGTGGTGCAGTGACGTCACACACTAACCATAGCAACCATGCTCACCTGTGCGTGGGTACCAGCTTTGTCTGTACATGGGTACAGACAAAGCTGGTTGTTGGAGTGGTTTGCACCACTCAAAAATATATATACACATTATATAGGCCTATATATTCTTACAGTATATTGTACAGTGTATTGTTGTCAAACCAATGAAATATCCAATGACAGTTAGACAATTGTGACTGCCACCATTGTAGAATGGTGGCAGTCACAATTGTCAGAAATGTATGTAATGTTGTTGATTCACCAATGTGCAATTTCACTGTTTGTTGATTACATACAGTAATATTTTGTCTTCATTTTGATGCTTGATCTTGTTCTGAATTGCAGTATAAGACATGAACATGCATAATACCTTTCTGTAAAGCAAAAACATGATGGAGCTTGCACAATTATGACACATTTCACCCACTTAATGAATACATGTCACATAATAGGGCAGGCTACATACTGTATCTTATCTGTGACAATAAAGTTGATTTTTGACATGACAGATTTTTGGGGATATAGTATGATGTGATTTTTATGACAGGCAGAATGAATGTAGGCTACATTGTCCGGCTTATTTGCAATTGTTTTTTGATGGCCTATTAAGGTTTGTTATAGTTGCACTTCCCTCAGATGGCAGCGCAGACGCGTGTGTGTGTGTGTGTGTGTGTGTGCGTGTGTGTGCGGGTGTGTGTGTGTGTGTGTGTGTGTGTGTGTGTGTGTGTGTGTGTGTGTGTGTGTGTGTGTGTGTGTGTGTGTGTGTGTGTGTGTGCGTGCGTGCGTGCGTGCGTGTGCGCCTGACTCTGCGTGCGCTGACTTATTTTGGGAGTGTCTTTACCTGGCTGCTGTTGTTGCTGCATTTTTTCAACACGGAAGTATGAAATCCAACAGTGACGATGGAGGAGGGAAGCCGGCCTATGTGTTCTTAACTTTTGTAATTCGGAGCAATAGTTTGTAAACAAGAAAAGAGATAATCTATGAATCTAGCGCCGGCGGTGCCTAAAGCCAAGGAAGGATCCTCCGATACATTTGTATCGAAGCGACTGTGAGCAGACTAGAGAGTAAACAGCTCTGGAATGCGACGGCGCGACGCATCTTTGGCGGCGGAGCGCACTGGACCTGGACACAGTTCGGACCCGCTGTCATCCACCGGACACATGGATCCAAGTGGTCCGGTTGAGGGACGGGGGCTCGGGGGGTTCGGCTCTGCCATGTTCCAAGGGAATAAGCTGACCCCGTCGGCGGTCAATCAGATCCTCATGGAATGCCTGCTGTACCTTGGGAACGCGGTGCTCGTGTTTTATCCCGTGTATCTGACAGGGTATCTGGGGCTCAGTGTCAGCTGGGTTCTGCTGTGCATGATGATGGTCACCTGGTGGAAGAAGAATCGCCAGTGGAAAGACGCCCGAATCGGAACCGCCATAGACTTCGTGGATAAGGAGACGGACGTTATCCACAAGGAGTTGAAGAAGTCGTTGAAAATGGCATCATGGGTATGTATAGGGGGATTTAGCTTTTAAAATGCATTGAGTACACTTCTTGTGATATTCAGACTACAATCACTAAATAATCTCTCACCGTAGTTTCTCATATTGTTTGGATTATGTCACCTCATCATACTTGGGCTGAATCTAGATGCGTGCTAACTTTGCGGGTCTTAAACACTCTTACTATAACCACAGACTAGTTACCACACCTAGCCTATTTTGTGAATGATTCATGAGAAGATCGAGACTAGATTTTTACAATCCAAAGCACACATGATTCACAGATTTCACAGTTTCACACACATTTGACTGAGAGCATCGCTCTCCCTCCCCTCCTCGGTACGATCATCTCTGAGAGAAAGAGAAATGCAAATTTAATCAAATGTCCTGTTGCCTATTTTAGGGCTGTCTTGTGTATCAATTTGGCTGCATATTCTTTCTTGAAGCTAGTTAAGTCTTCTTTGCACAACTTTTAAATGTCATCAATCAACTTACAATTAAGAAATACCACTATGGCACTATTATTTACAAATGGCACCAAACCCTCCATGGCTTCTAACATGAAAGGAAGCCATGTAAAATTATTAAATTATTATTTTTAAGGAGAGCTCTATTATTTCATTTTAATAGTAAAACTATAGCCTACAGTGTAGTTTACAGACTATTACTCTCCCTTTCCTCATCCATGACACATTTTTATGCAAACACTAATTGCATAAAGAATATGCTACTTGCATCAGATGCTGCATATTGGTAAATGATGGGACAAATTGTGTTGCAGTCCACATCTTTAAAACTCCAGAGAAGCCTAGGTAAGCCCTCCATAGCAATTACTGTTATAACTGGCACACTACATTTTTTCCCATCCATCCATCTTGAACTGCTTACTGGAATCGGGTCGCGGTGGTAACGGTTCCAACACAGATTCCAATTTTCTTTTCCTTTCAAGTTTCTGAAATTGTTGATTTAATTTAATTCATTTGATACCATTTGTAATGCTGCCAATCTTTCCATTTGTATGTTCACTAGGCTACATAACCATTGTAGTAGTGATAAGTCACTGTCACTTTTGTATAATGGATGTGATTGTAACTAACTGTTAATTACCGATCAAAACTATTATTAGGAACATAGGAATAGTTAAGGAACATATCATAGATCTCACTGTATGGTAATTGATTTAAAACAAATCCCATCACCATCATAATTATCACTATCATATTCACAATGATGCATGTCATGTACTGTAACCTCACTGTCAGTCAGTACCTGGAAAAAAGAATCCCTCTCTTACATAGCATAGGTACAGTAATGTACTGTATTATGATCTGTCTCTTCCTGCTTGCCACAGGTCCATTTTCCTGATATTGAGAAAGTCCAGTGGCTCAACAAGGTACAGTAACACATTAAGCTGACCTACTTCATTCTATGCTCTTACAGTTGGTGTTTGCAGAATCTTTTCCTGCCTCTTAGTTTTTGATTGATTGAAAAATGTATTAACAGTTTGCAGAATTACAGTACATTTCAAGCACAAACTCAATACAAAGTCTGTTAACTGTGAGTGGACGACCCAATTAAGCATTACACTTGTTTCCAATAGGGTCCACCATGTTCAAATCATCAAAAACATTTAGAGACGTACAAATAGACACTTCTATATAGACAAAGGACAGAACAGGAATTCATCATAAAGGAGGTAAAAAGGGAAAAGAAATATATACAGTGAGGGAAAAAAAGGGGTGGGTGGTGGGGGGGATTCACGTTCAGCTCCGTTAATTTGTTTGTTTTCCTTGGAGGAGCTGCGTTGGGTCCCCAAGTCGGCTCCGTGGCCGTACCTTGAGTTGGCTGTGTGGCCGTGACCGCCTCTTGTGTTGGGTCCCCAAGTCGGCTCCGTGGCCGTACCTTGAGTTGGCTGTGTGGCCGTGATAATTAATAACCCACGTGTTGGGTTATGAACACCCAAGTGTTGAAAATGCGGGGATTATACTATTTCAATTTTGTAATTGAAGGATTATCCAGCCAGGCTCAGTTGTTGAAGGACGCTCAACTGCAGAGGAAACTTCTGTATAGTGTATAGTCCTACTATCCATGATATCTGTAATGTTTACACAAATGCAAATATTTTATGGTACCTACCCTCTACCATCAATGTTTTTATTTTTATTAGCTGTAATATGTTTGGGATTTGTTATACAGAATAATATGTTAATTGACAATGCCAATTCTTTTAGAAAGGTCATTATACCAACCTGACACATGTTCAACTTAAACCCTATAGCCTACCTAAACTTGACCAGGGTCTGCTCTGTATTTGGTATGTTCTTTTGTCCCTCTACTAGACTCTAGTGTAGCGTCTCTACACCAAATATACCTGAAAATAGCCAATCTGCAAGCTCACAACGCATCGCAACGTGATGTTGTGAGCTTGTAGTTCTGCTATTTTTGGTGATTGTTCCCCACAGAATCGAGATACTTAAAGTTAATAGTTAAAGTGTCCTTATATGCCCACATTGTCACACTGATACTCACTGCAGAATGTGCAGATGTACAATAGGAGCAAATATTTAGTCTTAAGACTCTTAAGCCTGATTTATATTTAGTTTGTAGTTTTAGCTTGTAGATTGTCCATTTGTGGTGCACAAGGCGATGAGCAACCAAGGGCATTACATGTACCCTGTAACGTAACGCAGGTATTGAGGCTGTATGACATGTTGTGTTTGATACTGTGTTGCCAGGTGGTGGAGCAGGCTTGGCCCTTCTTTGGAATGTTTATGGAGAAGCTCCTTAAAGAAAAGATCCAGCCAGCCATCAGACTGTCTAGCCCTGCTCTTAAAACGTTCACCTTCACCAAGGTTCATTTTGGACACATTGTGAGTTGGCATCTCAAATGAGTTTTGTTTTGCGATATACGTTCAAAATGTGTTTGTTTGTTTATTTATGTATAGTACCAGCAGTCAGAGCCTGCAGTACCTGCTGTTAGAGCCCTTCAGGCCATTCTTTTGCTTTACATTCCAACATCCGTTCTAACAGGAAAATAATCTGACAATGCTTGCCTACTATTGCTACTAACAAACTCCCACCTTGTGAATCACATGATTACTCTACAGTAGTAATGATGTGCATAGTTTTTGTATCCTAAGTATTTATAAGATGTCTTCCTCATTTCAGCCTCTCAGAATAACTGGGATGAAAGTGTTCACTGATGAAGTGGATAAACGTGAGGTGATTCTGGACATACATATATGGTGAGTAACACGTGACAGCATTAAAGGTAATATCTGCTGGTGGACACAATGTGTTTTAATGTCATTGTTGTCATCGGTGTCAATTGTATCTCTTGATGTCTTCCGTGTCAAATCCATCAATACTTCCAGGCGTTCCAGCCTCTAGGTCGGAATGAAATATTTATCTGAATACGACTACTAGACATACTGTCACAAATGCTTGTTTGTTTGTACAGACATATGATGCTTAATAAAGATTACTTTATTTTCTTTGCAGTTATGATGGTGATGTAGACATTGACACGGAAGTGAAGCCACCAATCACAGCTGGGGTCAAAGGTCTTCAGGTGGACATCTTATTTTTCTGTCTGTTAGCGGCTGAGTTGCTTTAGTTTATTGCTAGAAGCTACCTTTCCCTTGTAATGTATTTGTTTATTTATACAGTTCTTCATTAGCTGATGCCTTAATGTCAGATAGTCCAAGACATTATACATTATCAACATATTATATTCACAGTGTATCACAAAAAAGAAGAAGAGAAAAACATCTTACAAAAGTAAAGTCTCATAAAAAGAGATACCAACAGGGATACAACAGATTTAAAATCATAAAGGGCACTATCAATCTGGAATGTAAGCAATATGTTGTATGTTTTGATTGTACAGTATTATGAAGTCTTTGGTGTTACAAATATCACTTGGATCATTGGATGACTATACCATAGTTGACCTATAAAATACAGCTCTTCTCTTCATGGAATTGGACCACAAGTGGAATATGTATGAATATCTGAGCATGTCTCATTAAAGATGGTAACTCTACTGTATTCAATTTGTGCAGTACTTACCTGATCTACGCTTATATAGAATATGAACTTGATAAAAATCTGTTAGTTTTTCAACACTTTACTATTTGTACAATTTCAAATTGGAGATAATGATGATGATATTTATTATGTTGTGATCTAAAGCCCAAACCACACCAATGGGTTGAGACGCAACAAACCGGTTTTAGCATTCGTCCCAGCGGTGTGATATGTCCTGTTGTTCCGGTGCATGTCGACCCAAGTAATACTACATGCGTCTACTCGCAACCGTTTTGTTGCAAGGAGTTGCATGGTGACCCATTGGTGTGGTTTGGATTTAAGAGTCATTGAGTCACAAAATGAAACTTCTAAATGCTTCCAGTTTCAAGGGATGCTGAGGGTCATTCTGGAGCCTCTCATTGGTGAAGCCCCTCTGGTGGGAGGAGTCACATTCTTTTTCATTCGTCGTCCAGTGAGTTTGCATGCATTGTATTCCTATAATCATTCAGTGTTGTTAAGAATGGTACTGTTACTGTATTCATTTAGCTTAATTAAAAGGTGACTGAATTATTTTCCAGACCATGCAGATCAACTGGACAGGCATGACCAACCTCCTAGACACTCCCCCTTTCAGGTTTGCTATCATTGAAACCATTATTATTTAGTGGGTCCCAACCCACTGTGGGTCACGCACAAATTCTTATGGGTCACGGTTCGAGTAAAAATCCCATATTGTTTTCCTACTGTATATTTAAATATATATATAATATAATTTATATTTTAAAACTTTTTTTTAAATAATTCTATTAATTTGAAAACAAACAAACAAATCTAAGAAATTCCTTAAAAAGTGCTATGCCTTAAAAACAGGATGTATGTTGGTCTCATGGTCTCTACGTTCTGCTATTAATGACCTTTTTGACCCAATCTGTCCCCTGCCAGTCAACTCTCTGAAAGCACCATCATGGACATCATTGCATCTATGATGGTGCTGCCCAACCGCATGTGTATCCCCCTTATAGACCAGGTCAAAGTGGACCAGATGAGGTTCCCATTGCCTCGCGTAAGTAACACAACCCAACTGCTGCCTAAATGAATTTTTAACAGGTTTTATTTTGAATTGTTATAGTTTTGTTTCATGGGGTGCATGTTCATTTTGATTAATGTACTGTACTTTGTGCCTCTGTTCCCAGGGAGTGTTGAGAGTCCATCTACTGGAGGCCAGGGACCTGATGGCCAAGGATACATACATGATGGGCTTGGTAAAGGGAAAGTCTGATCCTTATGCAGTCGTCACATGCAGCAACAAACAGTTCAAAAGCAAGACGGTCAAAGAGAACCTGCACCCACACTGGAATGAAGTGTACGAGGTATAATGTCAAAGGAACAAACCTACCCTGGTATTCTTTAAGATATAATGGCCATATATTTACATCCTGTCGAGGTGAAGCTGACGACGATTATGTTTCATTTGTTGAATACAACAGCATCAAAAACAACAAGCATTTCAAATGGTCTTTCCACAAAGCCCAGGACGGCCTGCACCCTGAGCTAACTCTCTGTTCTTCTCTAACTCTCTGTTCTTCTCTTACCGTGCCCGTGCTGTCCCTCCAAGCTCTCCAAAAATTAGTTTTCCATATCTTTTCCCAGTGTCTTCCTTACAGTTACAGTATACGTTTCTCTCCCAAGCCAGTGCCAGGGTTGCCATGACAAAGACACCAAAGGGTCACATGACTCAATAATACCCTCCAATTGCTGGAGCAAGATGGAGTAGAGTAAATGATTGAGTCATTTACAGTTCTTTGAAAATGATCTTGATCAAAGGCTTCGCGGCTGATTCAAAGACAGGCCTTCAGGGCTAGGTGTTTACTCACACCCTAAGTAGAGTTGCCATAATACAGCATAACAAATGGCAGCATGAAAGGCTTTAGTAAATTAAATAAATAATGATATTAGTAATTTGACTAATTTCCCAATACACTGCATATCTACCGTATATTGCCTTTATCCAAAAACTTAAATGTATTTGTTCACATTCACACACCCTCATCTGGAGAAATGAAGGGTTCAGTCAGTGTCTTGCTCAAGGACACTTTGATAAAAAGCCAGGGAACAAACGGCCACTCTACCTCCTGAGCCATTGCCACTGTATGGTGTGTGCTGTAATTCTAAACATCATTAGTATCATCATCATTGTTTTAGAGACACCCCATGCATGCCTTTACAATATGCGACCTGTCAAATTATTAAAACCCCATATCCCACATTTTCAAATGTTGAGGTATGTAAGAATTAATGATAATATAAAATACACAGAGTGCTGATTCTGGACTCTGCTTGTTACACTATGTAAACCATCCTATCCACCAACAACTTCTATTATGTGTGTAGTTTGTGGTCCACGAGGCCCCAGGCCAATTGCTGGAGATGGAGCTCTTTGACGAGGACACAGACAAAGATGACTTCCTTGGGAGGTAAGGAAACCTCCTAATGTGTACATGGGTGCATCAACACCCATTTATGTATATGCATAATTGTGTTTGTTGCAGTCTTAAGATGCTGCATGCATTCTGTTGAAATGTGTAGTGTAATCTCACAAATATATTTAACTATTTGAAAACAGCTTGCAGTTTGAAATAAATTGAGCATCAGAAATCAATTTAACACACCTTTCTGTCACTGACAAGTGACAACCTATATCTAAATTCCATTGTCATTATGTAGAAAACCCCTCCTGTATTTGGTAGTAACTGTCATTATGAATGGGCTTACTCAACAGGTATCACCTGGACGTTGGAGAAGTGAAGCGAGACAAAGAAATTGACCAGGTGAAGCTACAGTATTCTTAACCCATTTTGGGCGGGAACCCCTTTTGGCGTTTATAGCATTATGTTATACTTTAGCTATTGAAAAATAGCAGATCTTGTAGGTCTGCTATTTTTGAAAAATCGTGAAAATGTAGTGCAAATCTTTGAATATGTTAGAAGACATTTTTTAAATTTCAACGTCGGGTCTAAATGGGTTAAAATAATAACCAGAACACTATTGGCTCTCTTTTTGTATATCATAAATGGATATTCCTTCTGCAGTGGTTCTGTCTGGAAGGGGTCCAGAGTGGCGAGGTCCATCTGAAACTCCAGTGGCTCTCCCTGCAGACAGACCAAAGCCTGTTGAAGGAGGTAATGTCATTTTCCCTCATGATTCTCTGATCAAACTTCACATTCACACCATTATGGCCTGTCTTCTTAATCTGAGTCCCTGTTCTCTGCTCTGAGCAGTGTTGGGGATCAGACTGGACTGCGAGTAGTGTTAGTACCGCTAGTTTGAGCAAGACCTGTTAAGGGCGTGCTGTGATTGGCCAGTAGTCGCTGTGATTGACAGATCTGCCTTCTTGTAAGTTTTTTGCAACTATGTAAAGTTATGCCTAAAGCTAATCTTATTCCTAACCTCAGTAAGATTATGCCTAAACCCAACCTTATTCCTAACTTTAACCTCAGTAAAAGTATGCCTAAACCTAACCTTATTCCTAAACTCGACCTCCAAGGTTGTGGGAGTTACTTGAATGTGATGCCGGCACCGCTCCGTCTTAAGTGGCGTGAGTGACTGGGGGCGTGGTGCAAGTTGCTCAAACTAACGGTACTAACGACACTCGCGACTAGACTGAGGATTAAGGTTGCATTCACACACTTGACTGGATGTGCAAATCATCTATGCCTGTTTCCTAAACACTCTTCTAGACTACCGATGGTTTTGCCTGTGCAATGCTGGCAGTGTATTTGGACACTGCGTCAAACATTCCAGTAAGTGTGTCTTTCAAGACCTTATTGCTGTAAATAGAGACGTGTTATTGTCCATTGACTGTTGTGTGATTACTGCTAATAATATGCTTTTATTTGTGTAGAAAGATGGCAGTGAGTTCCTCCACAACGAAAAGCATGGGAAACATTCAAAGGATTCCAAGGTAAGACTTTGGTCTACCAGTTTGTTATAAATTGGGAAGGTTGCACACTCCCCCTCATGCACAAACTCACACATGCATAAGAAGTGACGTGCAGTACAGACACTGGTACTGTTGGGGACTAAGCTTTAGTTTAGCTTGCAGGGCCATATGGGTGTAGCCTTGTCACATATTGGCCTAGCCACGTCTGACCCCACGAGACTAAATACTACTTCCATTCAGCAGATGACAGTTGAGTGCCTTGGAGCAGTTTATTTTCCACACAGCACATGTGGTATTGCATTGTTAGCTATGGTTTGGTTCGATTGCGTATGCAGATAATGCAGTATTTTGAACATATTTTTAAAAACGTATTGAGTGTCTGTTGATGACAAAAAATATCAGATTCCCATGGGAAAAATGTAACGTAATGCCTGCTCTAAGTCCAAATCACTCTTTGAAGCGAACTGACTCCTCATCCCAAATTTCACACACAATTGGCAAGTGCGCATTAAATAACTCTCAAAACCCCTGCTAGACCAGATGGCACTGTGGTGTCGCCATTATGCCGCTTCAATTCAGGTATACTTGTATGCAGCTGGTATTTCCTGTTTGTCTGGTGAATGCCTGTTATTGTGGGTGTGTTGTTACTTCTGGTGTTTTTTGCTTTCTTTACCTGGTATTCATTCAGGGTTAGAGTTTCACAGCACACAGAAATATGCAGAACATAAGCTTCAGAAACTCAAATGACATGAAAGGGTCTTTTGGGCAGTCTGCTGATTATATATCGGGAATGGTGACACCATTCAAAGTAATATATTGAGTTCAGTGGAGAACCTTATTCCTGTAACCGACAGCTTACCTTCACTGTTCTTCCTAATTAATACAAAATAAAACGGTTTAATCGTCTGTTTGACCCGGGTATGTTCTGAAACAACCCACATCAACAGTATGTCCTCACATGAACTGTGAACTTTCCCTCGTCATGCCCTCTGCTGGCTAAGAATGGTTGCAAAGGAAATGCAACCAACACGCAGTAGAATTCATCTCCCGATGCTGTGATCATGAGGTCTAAACAGTGTTTCCTCTTCATAATGCTTATGTTGGATTAAACATACAGAGATAACAGCAGACATAATTATCATGTCACTTGAGATGTATCGAGTACTAGACAAAATCAACATGTGAATTGAAATCTTTACACACTTATAATATACTCTATGCACATACAGTACAGTACATACATCCACATACAGTACATTACACATGAAGTGGTCACAGATCTCAGTTTTAGTCCAAATTAGTCCAATGTATTTCCAGCACAGAAGACTACTGTTGGTTGGGTGTAACACATTTTGGTGGCATAGGAGCGACATAGTCACGCCCCGCTTCATGGCTGTGTGTTCAGGGTGTGGGGAATGTGAATGTGATGGTTTCATGTATAGACTGTAATCAGAAGTATTAATTATTACACCACCTACCTGTTTTTTAGGATATGACGTTTTTCTTTTTTTAAAGTAAAAGTTAAAACAGCCAGCATGCTTTCTGCGGATGAGTTGTGTAACATCCCTCTCTTTATCTCTCTGCCAACCCTGACATGTGTTTTACATGTGCCAGCCAGGGGTTTTGGTTTTGGTATGTGTTAGGAGGAGTGGAATGCTGCCTCCCTCCATGCAAAATGAAAGGGAATTGCATTCCTGCAGGGGAATTGCATTCATGTAGGCAAACTCCCAACATTCCAGCATGTTGGTGGTTCCTTGTGCCAAGTACCTGGAGGATGCACCATAGCAGCAAATGGATGTTTATGAATGTATATACTAATAATTTGTAAGATGGGAAGTCAAATGTAAATACTACTTTACATATTTAAATAGTACACTAATGTTCATGGTGCCAGGTACCAGGACATAGCACTCACTCTTATTATATTCATCAAGGTTTTCTGTGTCAAATTCTGACTACAGTTTTGTTACTGTGTAGAGAATTGGCCTTCTGTATTAAAAATCATCAAGGTTTTCTGTGTCAAATTCTGACTACAGTTTTGTTACTGTGTAGAGAATTGGCCTTCTGTATTAAAAATGTATCAATCTAATCTCGCTTGAATTCTATTTTCAGATCACAAGGAGGCATGCTAATCCTAACTCGTATGTGGAATTCTCCATTGACGAACAAGTCCAAAAAAGCAAGGTACTCATCTCTACATAAATACAATTTAGATTTAGCCGATGTGCTTATCCAGAGTGACATACAATACAAAGTGCAAGATCATCAAACATAGCAATCTGTCTAAATAAATGTATTTCATCACTAGCCTTTTTGTCCCTGCTGTAGTTTGGAAGCATTTATTTACTTTAATGCATTTTGTACTTTATTTTCACTGATCTTCTCTGAGACAATTGTTTTGTAGTTGTACTCTACTGTATAGCTTGTTAATAAACCTCTTCTCCTACAGGTTGCATATGCATCTAAAGACCCAGTGTGGGAAGAGGGCTTCACTTTCTTTGTGCACAGCATGAAGAACCAACATCTCTGTGTTAAGGTGTGCTACTGAACCCGGCATGCCTCATGACATGTCTCTTCCAGATTATCGTCAGACTCTGACACACAGGGTCACACAGTGTGTGACCTACTTTCCCCCAAATGCGTCTAAGGTTTCTGCTTGCAATGTAGTCATTTGCAATATATGAAACCACAATTGCCATAGGTCATGATGATATCTTAAGGACTAAGGAGGGATAGAAAAGAGAACATACTTCCATTAATTCTCTTGATAATAAATCATTCTCTCATGCATACATCAGGAAAGAGTTTCATTTTGTGCATCATTTGCTGTGTGCTCTGGCCCCAGGTCAAGGAACATGAGAAGAAGACAGTGCTGGGAACTCTCAACTTATCCCTCGACCGTCTCCTCAAGGCTTCAGACATGGTGCTGGATCAGCGCTTCACGCTGGAACGTTCTGGGGCAAGCAGTGAGATCAAGATGAAGGCCTCTCTCAGGGTGAACACACTTTTACATACATTTCTATACTTCATATAGACAGATGCAATTACATACACAAACAAACCAAGTACATCATGGTCACAACATAACATGGACCTCAGTTTGTAATGTTTGGGAGGTTCTGCTGGGCCACCTGTTCTTAAAGGGACACTCACATTCACATTACCCCTATATTTGTGATACTGTTAGTGATTCATTCACAGCCAGAGCAGTCTTCTGTTTCTGAAATGCTGCCAAAGGTGTTCTGAAAGGTTCTGTGAATGTGAAATCTTTAACTCTTACTTACAGTTCTTTTTAACTGATACCCGCGGGGGCATTGTACTTGTTCACTGTTTATGGCGAAGTAGACAATATCTAGACAATATGGGATAGTGGTTAGGGCGTTTATTGTGGAATACTGAAAAGAGGTTAATCAGTTCCCATTTTTGAGGGGCGCTAGCCTCCCCTGTCCAGCTTTGAGGGTTTGTGTAAACACAAACATTGAATGCCATTGACAATGAATGGTCAGCTTTGAGTGTTGTGTAACACAAACATTGAAGACAAAGGTGAGGACGCAAATTGTGATTGGCTGGAATGAGATGATGTATGATGATAAGAGCGCTCCTCACCTCACACGGGTGTGATTTGTCATATAGCATTAGCACTACAAAATGTTTCTGTCATTGACAGTAGCCATGTCCTCAATCCCAACCTAGATTCTAACCCTTGAGAAGCCGCCACCCAAAATCATCCTTGATCCTCCTCCACCGCCGAAGTCACATGTGGTGGAGGCCAACCCAGGTGCCAACACCTCCCCCACTACTCCTCCCCTGTCTTCTCCCTCCTCTCCTCCTCCTTCCACCTCTGCTATTCCTGCCAAAGCCTCTCTGTCTCCATCTCCGATGGCTGATTCCACCAGCGGCCTTCAGAGCAACTATGTTTCCCGTCGCCATGATTCCTTTGCGGCCTCCAACGGGTATCGAACAGCTCCGGCCACGCCGCGCATGCGGCGGTACGACTCCCACAGCCTGCTGTCGGAGAACTCCATCGCCTCATCCCGCTTGGACCTTTCGGAAGGACATCCCTATCCAGAGTGAGTCTGTTGCTCTTTTGCTGGCCTTTCAAGACCTGCTTTGTACGATCTGAGAGGATTCCCATTCTCTCTTTTTTGTGAGAGGATAGAGAGGTAACAGATAAGTGGACACAGAGAAGAGAAGGTTCTTGATCTTGTGTGTGTGTGTGTGTGTGTGTGCGTGTTTCACAACCAAACCTTATATCGTTTGTCTATGCCATTGTCTGGTAACTTTGGAGTTTGGACACTCAAGTGAGAACATTTTTTTGTTTTGAAAATTGAAGGGCCATTATGAACCATCAAGGGTCTTTTGGGGAGATCCAGTTGACCGTACGCTACGCTGTCTTGAGGAAAAAGCTCATCGTCTTGGTCAACTCCTGCAGGTAATCCAGAAACAACACACTCACCTGTTGTGTGTGTGTGTGTGTATATATATATATATATATATATATATATTGTGTTGTGTTGTGTATATTTGTACAAGTTGACACTAGTGTTGACTGGATGCTTTCTCATGCACTCATCGTGCATATTTAAAATGATCCAGTCCATATAATTAGACCTAGTCTTGTTCCTACAGGAATCTGTTTCCCTGGAGTGAGAATGGCACAGATTCTTACGTTCGTCTCTACCTGCTCCCTGACCAGACCTGGAGAAACCGCTTGAAGACCCAGGTCAAGAGGAGGACAGTCAATCCAGTCTTCAATGAAAAGTAAGTCAAATACATGCTGCTCACTATTTGTTCATGGGTAATTTTACCTGAGACAAACTCAAGTCTACTGAAGATATGAGAAATGAATGTGCATTTCTGTAAAATCAAATCAAACTTATTCTTTTTTTAAGTAACTTTGAATGTGTGCTGTTAGTTCACACTGTTTTTGTCACACATGTGTTGCCGTTGTGTTGTTTTTGTCTTGTCTGGAACTCTCGTCTCGCGTGGCTTGTTGCTTTTTTTCTATGAGTTTAGCTGGAGCGCCTGTCACCGGCGTAGGGTCCATTGGGCCACGTGGGCCGTGGCCCAGTCAGTTTAGAGCTTGCCCAGTCTAATTTCGAAGAGAGGGGGTGGAAAAACAACAAAAGATGCACTTGGCAGCCCTTTTCTGTTAGTAGAAAACCACAGCATGCAAGCCGCCTTTGTTTTAAATGGTCCCCCGTTAGCACGTCGGCAAAACCGTTCACACCTATCGGCTGGAGATGCGCTACCCCCTCCCCGCGATGCTAATTTGCCCAGTCAATCATTTAATCCACGCTACGCGCCTGGCGCCTGTCTCATGTGAGCTCATTCACTTTATGCATTGTACGCAAACTTCATGGACTCTTGTTTTTACACATTTTAGCAGACAAAGTCGTTTTTACTCGTTTTTATAAGCTTTTATTACGCATCGTGTCCTTCCCCTCTTTTTTTGCTGTATTTAGTGACTTTTATTTCACTATACGGACGTATTTTGCATTATAACAGCCTTTGTTTTGGCCTATTCCTTCAAAGATCAATGGCGGAATACTTTGAAGACTTTGATATTTCAGAAGGCTTTGAATATCGTGCTGCGCCGTATATGTTTGAACCAGAATATACGGATGAAGAGCTTCGTCAAATTGATGAGCAGGCACTATTACAAGAACAAGACGCCACCATAAACAGAAACATAAACTAAACAAGGATTATTGCTGGATACTGAGGAGCTGGGGGTTTTGCATTTCATTCCTCCATTTCTTTTCCCAAACCCGTTTCCCCACAGGTTTGAATTTGATGTGTCCCTTCAAGAAGCTGCCACCAGAAAGGTGGACGCATCAGTGAAAAACAACAGGATGTTCCACACACGAGAGAGGAAGGAGATTGGCCAGGTTGAGTGTGTGTGTGTGTGTGTGTGCGCAAATTGCAAGTGTGGTTGCTGATGATGTATAATGAGGTATTGAGTATTGACCCACAAGTCGGGCAATTACTATAGTCTGGCACCAGACTAAAGAAAAAAAGAAAAAGAATGCTTCCCAGGGGGAAGCATATAGGAACTATATAGGAACTATATAGATAGTTTACATTACGTACGTGCGTGCGTGAATGCCTAGACATGTTTAGTATTTATTGACATGTTGGAAAATAATTTATTTTTCTTATTTTATTTAGTCTGGTACTATAGTAATTGCCCGACTTGTGGGTCAATACGTCATTATACATCATCAGCAACCACACTTGCAATTTTACAGATTTGCACCTTTCTAGTTTTATTCTTTATTTGCTTCATGCATTTTTCAGTCACAGTAGCAGATTTCTTTCTATCCACAGGTACTGATAGATCTTTCCCAGCTGGATCTGGAGAAAGGCTTCACACAGTGGTAAGGAGACTTTTTTTTTATTTCCCCAGATTCTTTAAAGATTTAGCAAGATTATCTGTAAGTCTGTGAATGAGTTCTGCACCACAACTAGAGAGTAATATGGCATGACTTGATGGGCGAGATGACCGATCTCCATTCTTAGCTGCTTTGTAGGTAGGCTTACTCACACCTCTGTGTTGTTACCATGTTTCCATAGCAACTACTGCAGATAAGTCAACAATGTCTGAAAACACATATCCAATCTGATCACTTGCAAATTACAGTGTGGACATGGACAGTCAGTCAGTCAGTCAGTCAGTCCTAAAGATTGTATTTGAGAAACAAACTGGATTTGCCTGCTATCTGGATAAAGCATGTAAAAGTGTGTGCATGTATGTAGTACCAGATCATCAAAGTTTTCAGCATCATCGTACGTAATTAGGATACTAGTAAGAAGTTGTTATTGGCCGAAATGTAACATACTACATTGACTTTTCAAATACTGTAATTGTAATTGTACTGGCATTCATCTTCCCTACAGTATATGGTAAACCCATCTGGAACTCCATGGAGGTTTCCAGGATCCTAAAATTAGATCCTAAGAAACATTTGTCAGTACAACAATGAATCAAAAATATAAAAGGAAACTTGTGTTACTGTATGTTGTTTAACTACTTATGCCCTATCTTGGGCGCTTTTATCCCTAAACTTCTTTGCCATATTTTACTATCTTGAAAAACATTTTTAAAATAGTTCAACTAGCCGATCTACATCGACACGTTGTGAGCTTGTAGATCGGCTTTTTGAACAATTTTAATATGTTTTTCAAAATAGTAAAAAATGGCAAATAAGTTTAGGGATAAGGGGTAAGGATAGACGCATCTATAATGACAGTGTAAAAGTGGTTAGGGCTGTCAAATGTCAATATCAATATCACCTCTTTCTCTTCTAAAGGTATGAGCTCACACTACCGGAGCTGAAGAAGTCAAACTAGAGGAAGGAGCACGGCAGCATATCTGCTCTCAGCAGTATAAAGGATTTGCTTCCCAGTCTCAATGCAGCAAAATGCAAGCCAATGGGGTTAGTTTGTGCAAAAGCGATACTAAATAAGTGACTTATCACTGAACAAATACACGGGGTGGAAATGGTCATTAGACAAAGTGCACATTGTCTTAATTGCTTTGGGCGGGAACCCCTTTTGGTGTTAGCATTATGTTATGCTTTAGCTATTGAAAAATGTCATATATATTTGGGGTTTCTTGACATGAATATGTTTGAGAACAACTGACATAGAAACATGTTTTTTTTCAGAAAATATTTTATTTTTTTAAAATTTCGACGTCAGGTCTAAATGGGTTAACGTTAGAAAAGGTATAGAACCGTAGGATTACATTTGTCAGCACCAGTTTTTAAACAACTCTCTATGTTGACTGCTCCTTCCTGGCTCAAGAATCCCAATAGAGGGTATGCGCGTGACATCATCGTACCTGGAAGTTATGCGGGAACGTCCACGGAGTATTTTGGTTATTCTGATTTGGTGTTTTGTGCAACTACTCAAAAAAAGAATGCTTGTGTATTCTGTGTAATGAGGTCTTTTTATGCTTTTATATTCACTGTCCTCACTTATGCACTGTAAAAATTGAGGATTCTATGATGTACCACAGTGCACTGCCAATGCCTTCAGAAGGAAGTTGACAATACCATATTGCTAAGAATCATAGAAAAAGGAATGTTATATTTGAAAAAAGTCAATTTAAAAACTGTCTGTTACAGTATGACACGGTCATATTTATCTTTTTTAAAGATTGATTTTGTCCACGGACGGACGGACGGACGGATAATTGTACAGTACAATTATTTTTGAACTTGGGTTTTACTTGCAAGTTTGTACATAATTATTCATACTTTATTTACTTATTTTAAATACATATTTATCAAGGCAATACATTACAGCAATGACATCATCATCACTTTTAGGCAGTCGAGTGTTTCTACTGAAACAGTTGGATTTAAAGTGGTGGGTGCTTGTTGATGGAGAGATGGTTCGGAAGCCATCATCAAAGTCATCATCAGACCACTTGGAATAAGAATTGGAACCTTCTGATCTTAAGCGTTAGTCATTTACTGGTGTTTACACAATTCATTTTGTTGTAAACCTTTTTTACCTTTTTTTTAAGTCATTTTGTGTGATCATCTCAACTGTTAACTACAATCACTTGTTACATACTTTATGGCATGATGCTGCGCCACAGTACTGTATCTTTGCTAAATAGGCAATTATTGTATTTTTTCTTCTGGCGATTGCTAAAAAGACATTTTGTTAAAGGACTAAAGGACTCTTTGGAAAAAAATGCTGTTATTGTATCTGTTCTGTAAAAAAATATGTTCTTAATAAACCGTTGGCAAAATAAACTTGTCCAACGTCACCTTATAATGTATTGATTGATTGATTGATTGAAAATGGTATTCACAGTATATAGAATGGGTAGCCTACATTTCAACGAAAGTACAGGTCAATACAAAAATAAATAAATCTGAAAGGCCCGTTTCATTGAATGGGTCGTGTACCAATTTGCGTAATGTTTGGACAAAATCTGCTACTGTCCAAAAAATAGTTTTGCACAAAGCGGCCTCCTGGTGGCGCTAAAGAGGCCAATGTGAAAACCTTGGGGCAGAGGTTCAGCTGTGGCATTCAGGGAGTGTGTGTGCTAGCCTGATTATCAGACTAGCTTTCTTGATACGGAGTCCACTCAGAGAGTGGGCGGGATCTTTGGGCTGGATCCAGGCTATGTGTGTGCAGAGTATGTCTGCGATGCCGGAGATTTAGCTGTCCACAGACGGACGAACACACACAAACCCACAAACGGACGGACGGACGGAGTGCAAAACATACTCTCTCACCATGCCTTCGGCCTTTGTGGCAGCGGTGGCCGAACGGATAGCGGCGCGGTCTAGATACCGGAAGGTTCCCAGTTCGAACCAGCCGTCCGACACGTTAAAATTACCACCGCTGAAATGCCCTTGAACAAGGCATCAACCACTACAATGAAATGTGTTCTATGAGCAGGGCCTGGCTGGAAACAAGTTCTTGAGCTTAGCCCAGATACCCTGGGTAAATATAGATTTCATTTCATTTCATTTCATTGGTGGAGACTGGAGACAATGAACTAAAATGTTTGAATCAACAGCCAACACGTTTTGTGTGTGTGTTGGTAGGAATATTGTGCTTTTGGCGCCACCCCTAGGACTTGGACCGCAAGTCATTTTAAATCGTGGGACATGTCTGATGCATATGTTTCGTCTTAAAAAGGGACAACTGCGCTTTGTTTTTATTCACAGACTCACAGTAGCCATACCTCCCCCAAACTGCTTAAATGGAGCAGTTTGAGTTTATATACATTTTAAGTTTAAAGAAAGCAGTGCGGCTGTCAATGGCGCAACGATGTCTACAGTCTATTCTATCCAAAGGAATCTGACTGGACTGGAGGAGGTGGTGGTGGTGGTGTGTGGAGGTAGCTGTCGCTTCCCTGGAAACAGCCTTAGCAACGGCACGCCGGTTTCCTGAAACAAAAACGTTTAACAGACAACCTTACCAGCTTACTTAATAGTTTTTATTTTTAAGAAAAGACAACAGTGGAATTCACGTAAACACTAGCCTACTTCATGTATGGATTCCGTACGGTAAGGTCATTCCACTAAAGAAGAGGAAGGCAGAAGCGGGCTATTATTAAAGTGCGAGAAAACTGCCAACTTGAAATGAAAGCATGTTGCTAACGTTAATATTAGCAACCTTTAAACGTTAACTTGACCAACATATACAGCTATGGAGAAAAGGGTACGTTTTGACAGCATATAGCCTAATTCAACTGTGACCAAGATTGATAGCCCAAAGCTTTGTTTCTCTATTCTCTTAAAAGCAACACTGTCCTATACTGTATCTCTCCCCCCGCAGAATCCACCCTATAAATTACCCAAGGTTCCTGACAATTCAGCGCTCTTCTTTCCACAGCTTCCACAGGTAGAAATACAAATACATGTCATTGTTTTTATTGTGCATGCATGCAGTAGCATGTAGGCCTACTTGTCTTGCATATAGCAATTAACACTTTCTAAGGAAACGAGATATAATCATATTTGTCCCAAGAAAGACTGAAGGGTTCTACATTCTACAGTCTACACAATCATTTCTAGAGTGTTTGAACAAAAACAGAACAAATTTGTATCCTGACCTGAAGGTCAGGATACAAATTTGGGAGTTATTAAACAAAGAATTAATTAAATTAGCTCAACACTATTGAAGCTGATAAATGGGTCTCAAATTAGTGTCCCACCTGCAAATGTGCTTTCTGTTTATTAAAGATGTAAAAATTGAGAGATCCCTAGCTGTTATTGAATATAACATTATAGTGATTTGTATCAGAATATAGAGCTTTAACTAAATAACAAACATGTTTTAACCAGAAAGTATCACTTTAATCAACTGGTACTAATAGGCTACTACATAGACCACCTCCTCAAGTCAGTTTGTATCTGTATCTTCTTAAGCCCAAGTTCCAGGAAACCTCAACTGCATTTCTACTGCAGTCTCCTGTCAAGTTGGACCCTGCAGGTAGATTTGGAGCAGCTGTGGAAAGACCTAGTAAGTACAATTCTCCATGCAGTCCAGCATCAAACTAATTATTCAAACATTTGAAAACATTATATATCTTTCAAAAGAAAAGAAGAAAAAAGATTATTGTCAGATACCCACATACTGAAGTATTTCGAAAAATTAAAGCTAATTTCCATTATGTCCTCTTCCAATGGAGAGGCAACTGCAACTTTATTGGCATTGTCAACCAGTCTTTGTCACATGACAAAGGTATGGCTCCCCCATATCTTGCAAGCATGATTGAACCCTACAAACCCTCCCGCGCACTCAGATCAGCCAACGCAGGGAAGCTGGAAGTACCCTCACTAAAAACGCCGGGACAACGCTCCACACGTCCCAAACTCTTCTCCCTTCTGGCCCCAAAACTGTGGAATGCACTTCCCGTTGCAATCAGAACTGCAGCATCACTCCCGATCTTCCGCCGTAGTTTGAAAACCCACCTTTTCAGACTCCACCATGGCCCATAGCACTTACCCTACCCCCTTAGACAGCACTTTTTAGACTTAGATAGCACTTGAAACAGACTTATAGCATGTCATGTAGACAGCACAATAACAGTACAGCATAGTATAATATATATGTATAGCTTATATGTATAGTGTCATTATATATAGATATGTTCTAGTTACGTTCTTAGCTTACGCATGTTTCTTGATAAATGCTTTTTATATATGTGATGTATTCCCATGCTTTTTGTTCTTGCTTAATGTAAATCGCTCTGGATTAAGAGCGTCTGCTAAATGCCTAAACAATCTGTCACTTCTGTTCCGGCAACATTGTAATATTTATATTTTTCTTCACAGTTTTTTACCTGCCTTGTCTCCCTCCTCCAGCCACTACCACATTCCATGAGCTCATTCCCTCTGGCTAATCCTGTGTTGATTGCCCATTATTTTCACTGTTGATTTTTACTTGTTGTTTTTTGGCTCCCTAGCCTACTGTGTGTGTGTGTGTGTGTGTGTGTGTGTGTGTTTGTGTGTGTGTGTGTGTGTGTGTGTGTGTGTGTGTGTGTGTGCGCACACGCACGTGCGCGTGCGCGTGCGTGTGCGTGTGCGTGTGCGTGTTAGCCTTGTGTTTTGATCTCTTTGCCTGTTTTTTTATTTTATTTTGCCTGCTCCCTGGACCTGTTCACTCTCTATGCAAATGTAGACATTGAGACCAATGGTCGAAATATCTTAATGGAAGAGTAGGGTACTAGGGTTTAAATTACCACTGTAACCACAGCAGATGTGCTAGTTACAGTATATAACATGCGCTCTACCAGATTATTTTCAGTGAAATTAGTAGCGGATTGTAGCTATGCTTTGGGCATTACTACGGATCAAGTGCTGAATGTAATGTTATTTTGTGCTGCTTGCCCCTGTGTGCCATACAGAAGATGTGCTGGGTGGAGCATTTGGTGCAAAGCGAGTTAAAAGCCTGAGTAGAATCCTGGATGAGTCCCAATGCAGGGGGACAGGACAGGCACCAGAGGCTTCCAAGCACTGTGGCAGCGCCTACAAGAACGGACGCGAGCACTTCCGCAGTGCCCTGGTCAGCTTCATTGTGTGAGTCTCACTTCATGAAAAAGTATATTTACTTCTGGGTCTGGGCTTCAACTCTGAATCCATTCATACAGTACATGCAACACATCTAGAAAACGATTGGCACTGCAGAGAAAGTGTGAATTTTGAAAGTGTGAAACAATCATCATAATCATAATACTAATTTAGCCTTTTCACACCACAGATGGATGGATGAATGAATGAATGAATGAATTGTGAACATGCTCTAGAACTGTGACCAAAACATTGAATGCTATGGATCCAGAAGAACCTCAGCCACATAAAATCATACATTTTTGCATTCCTTATTATTCCCCTTTTGGGTGACTTTTCTGTTCTCTTTAGTCGGCAGGAATCAAATACTGGCAATAGTGAAGTTGAGGACAGTAGCCCGCCTGCTTATGGCCCTCCTACAGCCACAGAGAAGGATATTCTGGTGAGTTGAGCTTACTATATGATATGAATTCAATCATAGTAATATAGTAAGTATTTTTTTGGAAAGGAGCCCTTTTTCTTGAATCAAATCAGCCCTTTATAATCCCTACTACTAATAGACACAAGCCGCTATGCAGTTTGGAGGAGCTCTTCGCCAGAGTCTCCTCGCACACACAAGCTCCAAATACTGTAATTCCACATTCCCACAAATATTCCTCAGTATTACTGTATTTATTTCTGGCTATTATAATAGGTGCTTTCTGCAGCCTTACTGTATTTCACCATGTACAGTTACAGTAGCATGACACTGCCTTATTACGCAATACTTCCACTGGCTACTTCCACTTGCTGTGATATCAAATGCGAAACCACTAGAGCCCTTTTTTGTTTTTTATAGGCCGGTCGAGCTTCTATGTTGATTAATGTCAACATTATTACCAGCTCTGTGATAATAACTACCATTGTGTCCTGTTAGAGATATCAATACTACATTCGGCATGGCATCGATACAGAGCATGTGGCCCCAATGGAAGATTTGTGGATGCAGAATATCCTGGGACTGGTCCCCTGCTACCTGAAGAGATTTACCACAACCACTGAACAGCTGTCTGAGGAGATAAGAGAGGACTACTTGTTCAGTGTCAAGAAAGCTATCGGTAGGTACAGAAGCCATGGCCTACAACACACACTTTAATTTCATGTGGGTTTGTGACCTATAAAAGTGGTTCCCAAACTATGTGTCAAGTTTAGCTGTGCCAGATAACCACACATTATTATTGCAATATTAATAATCTTTTGTTTTGTACTGTATCAGAACTTTGTACATTTCCTAATACAGAGTCTACCAAAAATGAAATAAATTAAATGTATTTTTTCCCACAGTTTTCCAATATTAATATAGACAAAAAGCTCACAAAACACATTGTGATGCAATGTGTCGTGAGCCTGTAGTTTTTATTTCCCATTATTATATAATGTTATTAAACGTTTACGGAGTGATGAGAATGATGACACTTGTTATGGAGGATATTTTGCACTGATTCTGATTCTGAATTATCTCCATTGGACAATGGATGGTGGAATTGCATTATACGTTTATAGTTTATACCCACTGCTACAGTATGCTATAATTTAGGAGGTGATTTTACAAAGGAAACATGGACCATGTTCATGTTATCCAGCCTCCTCCTTCTCTTTCAGTATTTAAGAATTAGCAAGAAGGTAGTAATTACATGTTTTTGATTGCGTTTGCAGTGGATTTTGTACTACAAGACAAGAGAGAATGTGACATGGGCATGGTGAAAGATCTACTACCCCACAGAGCTGAGTAAGTCTGGGGATTGCAGGAGAGAATGTTGCATAATCTTCTTCTATCAGCAACATATGATGAATTCCTGCTGTTCTTTGTCTATATAGAAGTGTCTATTTGTACGTCTCTAAATGTTTTGATGAATTGAACATGGTGGACCCTCTTGTAAACAAGTGTAATGCTTAATTGGGTCGTCCACTCACAGTTAACAGCCTTTGTATTGAATTTGTGCTTGAAATGTACTGTAATTCTGCAAACTGTTAATAAATATTTCAATCAATCAATCAAACCACAGTGTTCATTTAACTCTTAAGATTGTGCAGATACAACCAAACGGCTCCATTTGTACTGCATTTTCAACACTAATTGTAATGGTTTCAACCCAGAAAAAACAATAGTTGATCAACCTTGAGAGATGCTATGGCTGCATAATGATAGACTGATAACTTGGCATTTTGCCAAGAAAGAAAATGTACACATTCACAGGGTGACCTTTTTGTGACCTTTCTATCAACCACAGAATGGAGGTGGCGCCAAAACCATGGAACAAGACCTTTGTCCACGGTCAAAAGAGGATGAGAGACAAGCTTCATGCCATCAACCCCACTATGCTGCAAGTTCTGGACTTGTGGCATGTATCGTTCAAGTAAGTACACCAAATTTCACAATTCCCATGACTCCAACCTTGGTGGATTTCATTTTTGTTCTTGAATTGAAATATTACACCGTGTAAACCTTCTGGAAGTCAATGTATTGTTCTACACTGTGAGCTCCACCTACCCATCTGGAATCACGGTTAGATAAAACAGAACGTTAAAAAATGCATTAAAGCCTTGTCTGTCTGGCATCTCACCCTGCTGCATCCTCACACTGCAGGGATCTGCGTCTAATAGATGTGGAGGAATTCCACAGTAGGAAGGAGTCCATGGAGCTGCCTGTGTTCCAGCACCTCATCTCCAGGCACATTGAGAGTGCTAAACACACCCTGCTCAAGAAGTAGGTCCAGAAGAATCTTTCACGAGAGTTCTGACCCATCACGGTGTGCTAAAAATAAACAGCAGTAGTACTGTGGTACACGGATTTGTTTTAGTGATAATGGAACCTGCCGAGACAAATCAACAACTTTGTGTACACCTGGTAAAAGTACAACAGGACCTCCCAGTACAAATCTCCAGAGGTACTCCAAATCAAATCAAATTTGATTTGGAGCACAAAATCCTTTTGTGTAATAACAATTATTAATTTAAGAATTAAAGTAGGGTGGGTTTCCAACCAATATAAGTGACTCACACCCAAATAGGGTTTACAATATGTACCCACCTATTCCAAAGTCAATTTCTGGTCTCATTGTTAATGCAGACAGCAGCTTAAATGGTGAATACTTGTTGGGGGGGGGTGACGTTTATATCACATATGTTTCGATATGCAGTATAATGATATGTTGTTGCCCTACAGTATGTGGACTGCTGTGTCCATGGGAATTCCCTCAATAACTCAATGCCCTCTTCTCTGCCAACCAGATGGTTCCCTGAGGTGCAAACTATTTACTACCAGGGAAATAAACGCAAGCTGGTACCAAGCAACAGCAACATGGTCAAGCTGCAGTCCTTCTTCAACTGTGTGGCCACTCTGATGACCTACCAGCTGCAGAGCCTGGCCCTGGACTCTGTGAGGGACTTCACGTACCTCATCTCCAAAGACCCGGTAGGAGAGAGCTCAGACATGTCAATCTAACCATCACATTTAGAATGTCTCAATAGTCCAAATTCTACTAGCAATAAATCCAAGTACTGTATGATAAAAAAGTGTGTTTGGCACTGATCGCTTTGCACCATACTTTGCTTTGGTTTGTATCCCTCCACCCCAGCTGTCAGTGAGAGCCTTTGAGCATCCAGGCTTTGTGCTGCGTCTGATCCTGGAGGACAAGGAGATTAAGTTTGAGCCCAAATTCAAGGACTTTCAGGTTGCACTCCTGAGTGTCTACGACTTAATGCTGAAGTCCATCAGCACCGTGCCTCGAGTGGAAACCACGCTCTACTCTGAATGGGTAAGAAGAGGAGAGGACTGTGTGTGTATTAGAGCCCTGTGCAGGACTCTTTCCGTAATCCCTTACCCGCCACTCCCGCTGTATTTCTGACCATTGCCGCCTGTTCCTGCAATGATTTCAACCTGTACCGCTTGCATTTTTGGTGGCATACTCTACAGTGTGACTGCGGGATTAAATAATCGTGATCCCATCTGACTGCCTAATTTTTCACTAACCTTTGAAGAACCACCCCGCCGACATCATCGTTCCGTTTCATGAAAATCCGCCTTAAGATGGTATTATCATTTGTCGTCGTGTTGAAAAACTATTCAAACTGCCGATCTACCGCCATTGGAATGCATTGGGCCTCAATTTCCCAGAAGCCTTAGCAAGCCAGTGCGACGGATGTTTTTCCAGTGACGTCATCCGAACGTGTGAAGCTCAACAGCTGTACTGTAGCCCTTTAGGCTGCTCAACAGTGCCAGGTCACCCAGCATTATTGCAGCTGTCCATACTCAAATGGGCATACATACATACATACAGTACATAGGGACAGACACATATAGCTGTTCATTAGAGCGTTAGGCACCGCTCAAACAGTAAGAAACAGAGAGGGGGACAGGACATGGGAATGCAGGATTTTACCACCCTTTCAGCACCACGGACAGAGGCACAGTGGGCTGGGCGAACTGCTGATCTGTAAATAGATGCATGCCTGTCGATATTAACGTTTCAAAATAGTTTTCTCCTCTTATAATTGTCATTCATTCATGTGTTGTGTGATTGCTAAATACGTCTTTATTTAAGTGAAAATCCCACAAATCACACAGTATGACTGAGTTTGACACATGTACCAGCCACAATATCTCTGTTCCAAACAATCATGGAATCCATCAGCTACTGTTGTCGGTGAACCCTTGCTTTCGTCCCTCCAGTCAGATGGTGGTATGCTGAAGCCCACCATCCTAGCAGAGATCCTCTGGGCCCAGCAGGAGACGGTACGCGGGGTGATCCGGGCCCAGAGCGCTGGTCCCATGGAGCATGTGCACGTGTACGACAAGTACGCCGCACTGGTGTCCAAGCAGGCGGAGGAAGACGTGGAGCAGTTCCTG
The DNA here is from genome assembly GCF_951216825.1 of Electrona antarctica. NCBI lineage: Eukaryota > Metazoa > Chordata > Actinopteri > Myctophiformes > Myctophidae > Electrona > Electrona antarctica. Next base: position 15,698,057 of record NC_136812.1, read on the forward strand.
GGCGAGCAGCATTCCTTCCAGGAGATCATGGTGGAGGTGACTCACTACCAGGAGCTGGCAGACCAGATTCGATACACCTCCACCAAGGTACGTGTCACTGTCAACTACAATCCCATACAGTCCAGTCCAAAACAACAGAGTTGAACCAAAGTGCTGGAAGAACAAAAGATGGAAGAGCAATACAACAGGGGGAATAAAATACATAGAGGGTGCAACATATAGACAGCGTATCTTCAACATACTGTATAGAGGCGTACAGTGTCTTATAATACTCAAATAAGTTTACTTCATTGACTGGTTCCTCACTAGGGCCCCCTTATCCATTATGTCTAATGTAAAACATTTAAAATAGTGAAAAGAGCCGATCTACATCGTGCATCACTATTTTCATTTTCTTTTTAGAAATACCGGTAATAAAAAATGCCTAACAAGATTAGGTATTGTATATGGTATAAGACCACGTACAAGATAGGGCCCTAGGTCAACTCCTTTTCCCCCTCTACACCAAATATCTTTGGCAAAAATAGCTGATGTACAAGGCTGCGTTGTGAGCTTGTCAATCTCTTTGCAGAATGTTCGCCCACAGAATAGGGACGATAAGGTTCATGTAGTTAATACTTTTTAATGTGTTTAGCTAAATGGCGTTATGTACAATGTGCATGTACAAACGTGTACAATCAATTATCACTGTGATGTGTGAGGTGTCACTAGCTAAAGGTTTATTGTTTAATACGCAAACGTTCCATTCGCACTGTTCGCACGTCTAATCTATGGTCTGATGTTCACTCTTAATTTTCTTTCGAGTTAGCTTAAGATGATCGTGTCTATTTTGAATGTCTGCTGCTATGAACAGTAGAAATGGATCATGTGGCGTGTCGTGAATACCACAGGTGGTGCGTCTTGGGATGTTTGAAGTCCACTCCCATGAGTTGATCCGCTCACTTGTCAAGCGTGCAGAGGGCCTCCAGCAGAGACTAGTCACACGAATACTGCAAGACCACCAGGAAATCAATAACAGGTGAGTCGATATCCAGTTTTCACACCCTCACCGTCTAAGGTCCTGGCTCTCAACATGGGGTCCAGGAGGTCTTGAGGAGGTTCCAGGGGGGTCCCCAGTTAAATTATAGATTTTTCAGAACCAAATATAATCACGAATGACATCCGAACCACGGATGGATGCCGATCACCAAGGACATCGCTCATTTATAGTTATATGGCTTTGAAACTCCTACTTTGAACGGAGGTCTATGGGGGCCGTGTGCAAAGATCCTGGTGATGGAGGCGTTGCCTAGCAACCGGACCAATGATAAAAACTGATTTTCGTATATGGTGTAAAGGGGGGGTGCAAAACGAAGTTATTGTCATAATGCAAAATAATCATAAAAAGTGCAGTAACTATGACGTGGGACCCAACTAATTTGCTTGCTGTCACAGTCTTTGCACATGAACTGTAATGATATCCCTCACTCCCAGGCTCTGTGATGAATTCCAGAGGATTTCTGAGGAGGCTCTGAGAACACCAGCCAGCACACAGGAGCTGATGGAGCTAAAGGTAAATAACATGACTCCTGCCTTTGTCAGCTGGCCTGGCTGGTGCGATTGGGCGTATGGCTAGTGGAGAGACTGAAAAACAATGCTGAAGTCGCAGCTAATACTAACGGTAATGCCAGCTGGATATTATCTCTATTTGACCTGTATATTTAAACAAAAACTGATTCTAATAACATTTAGGTGAGAAATAGGCAATGCAGATGCTTGGAACCTCGACAAAGGTGATACCAACAAGTGGAATGCAGTACAGTGGAAAAAGTGCTATAATTGTTGTCTAATGTTGAGTAATTTTGGTTTTAGTTCCATGTCTGTCTGATCTCGGAATTATTTCTGAATTATTAGCAGTGTATTTAAATTAGCGTTATTCTCACATTCCGTTAGAGTTGGTGATTTTCTTTGGTTGTGTGAATCTACTGTAGAGGAAATCCACCTTCTCCCACCCCTCAGGCCTACATCACTAAGATGCATACCACAGAGATGCCTCTCCTGGAGAAGAGGCTGTATGATTCCAAGGCACGCCTATATTTCCTGGTGGGCTATGTCAGCCTCTCACCAGCTGACATGAGGCTCAATAGACAGACCTGGCAGTGGCACGAGCGAATGCCCTCCATCTTTGAAGACCACCGACAGATTGTGAAGGACAGGACCGAGCAGTATCAGAACGCCCTCAAGGTATGTCACTTACTCAGTTACATGGGTACAGATAGCTTTGCCCACAAGGGTAAACCTTTACACTCCCTGAGTTAGATTACACTATGGATTTTGCTGTTTAATCTACGCAGTTAATCTTTCAGACTAAAGAAACCTCTTTTTCTGTGAATGTGTGTGCTGATTTCAGCTGCGCTGCAAGTGCTTTGTGGAGGAGCTGGAGAGCTATGCCAAACAGGTGGAGGTGTTTTCCACCTTCGGCGACCTGAAGGATCTCGACAAGTATTTGAAGAAGGCTCAAGCCCTCAAAACCAAGCTGGAGATGGCCATGGAGAAGGTATTGCTGGATTTGACTAAACTAACTTCTCTCTCAGTGAGATAGAAGTTTGTTCATTCGTTCATTCCCCTCTGTCTTTTGTCTGTTGGCAAAGATTGATAGCTTCAACCATGAGGAGGAGGCCTTTGGCTGGCTTGAGTCTCAGTACCCTCAGCTGAAGCAGATCAAAGACAAGCTTGCGCCTTACCTGCAGCTATACGAGTCAGCATCTGACTTCCAGAATGATCACCAGAAGTGGGTCCACGGGCCGCTAGCTGCTGTCGACCCGGATAAGGTAACGCTGTCTGGGTCTGAGATTCTAGTCTTAAGCAACACTTTACACTCATAGTCAATACAGTTTTACAGTTTTTAAGTCAGTAATAATTTTTATTTTATTTAAAAAGTGCCTCTCATTAGTTTATCACAAAGTACCTTCCAGTGCTACAAAATACAAAATACAGATACAAATAAGAAACATACAAATGTAAGTGTGAGTGCTTTGTGTTTCTAATTTTATTATAAAAGTACGGTATGTATACTTCAATGAAACCACTTGTCAGTTCTTCCTGGCCTCTGTTCTGTGACATCGCTCAAATCCATGTACCCATGTACTGCAGGTGGAGGGAGATGTTGGTAACTACTGGCGGGCCCTCTACAAGCTGGAGAAAGGCTTCGCCGACACACCCAAGGCCCTGGACATTGCTACCAAGGTCAAGGCTGATGTGGAGGCTTTCAAAGAGCACATCCCTATAGTGCAGGTAAGACAAATACAGGATCTGGAATGCTGAGTGGATACACTTTACTTTACACAAAATATGGACATTAACTTGGTTGAATCCCTGGCAAGTTAAAGTTATACATTTATGATTTTATAGTGTCACAATTGCTGTATCAGTGGAGTATACACTTTCACCTATGTCATGGCCTGTAGGTGCTGTGTAACCCAGGCCTGCATGACCGACACTGGGATGCCATGTCGGCGGTGGTGGGCAACCCCCTCCAGCCGACTGATGACCAAGCCAGCGTGGCAGATTTCCTGCCCATGCATTTGGAGCAGCACCTGAGCAGCTTGGAGGGCATCAGCGAGTCTGCCAGCAAGGAGCACTCCCTGGAGAAGGCCATAGAGAAGATGGCGGCCGAGTGGGCCGGCATGGAGTTCAACCTGCTGCCTTACCGAGAGACGGGCACCTCCATTCTGTCTTCACTGGATGACGTGCAGATGCTGCTGGATGATCACATCGTCAAGTCGCAAACCATGAGGGGCTCACCCTACATCAAACCATTCGAGGTGGAGATACGGTAAGAGGCGTAGATGTGATTTAAGATGTCTTATTAGTTTACATTAACCCATTTTAGGCGGGAACCCCTTTTTGTGTTAGCATTATGTTGTGCTTTAGCTATTGAAAAATAGCAGATCTACAAGCTCATAGCGCGCCACCGAGTGGCGCGCTACGAGCTTGTAGGTCTGCTATTTTTTTTAAATTGAAGAACGACTGACATAGAAACATAGCTTTTTCAGAAAACTGTCAGGATGTAGAAGACATTTTTAGAATCTGATCTCAGGTCAAAATGGGTTAAGCAACTGTGTCAGTATATATTATAATATAATATAATGCCACATAGACTGTTGTACAAGCTAACTGGACTTCATCCAAATGTATCTGTGAGTCGTAGTGTGGATGTTTTTCATTTGGTGTCCTTCCAGAGCATGGGAGGGTAAGCTGCTGCTCCTACAGGAGATCCTGGATGAGTGGCTGAAGGTTCAGTCTGCCTGGCTCTACCTGGAGCCTGTCTTCAGCTCCCCAGACATCATGGCCCAGATGCCCAAAGAGGGACACCGTTTCACCACCGTCGACAAGACCTGGAGAGATACCATGAAACAAATCTCCCTGGTGGGTACCTTTTCTTTTCCTTTCTTTTCATTATTTCTTTCTTTCTTTACTTTTCTCGACTGTGCTCTGCTCTTTTTTTCATACATACTTACATACATACAGTAATTCTGTTTAGATCAAGGATGTCATTTACAAGAGAGCCAGGCAAGACTGTGCTATCACATTAAATAGTTAAATAGTTAAGTCCCAGTAGGCTGCCTTGATGAAAATACGTTTTGGGTTGAAAAGGTAAAGATCACAATTGAAAAACATCAAGTACGTTTTTTTAAATGTATTTATTTGATTGTTTGTTTGTTTGTTCGTTCAATCGTTCGTCCGTCCATCCATCCATCCATCCATCCATCCATCCATCCATCCATCCATCCATCCATCCATCCATCCATCCATCCATCCATGTGATGTTTGCCTTGGATGGCCAATTTTAGTTGTCCATATTCTCTCTAAAGAGCAATATCACTTAGAAACACCATTGTGATTTATGACTTATGACTTATGATCGAACCCTACAAACCCTCCCGCGCACTCAGATCAGTCAACGCAGGGAAGCTGGAAGTACCCTCACAAAAAACGCCGGGACAATGCTCCATACGTCCCAAACTCTTCTCCCTTCTGGCTCCAAAACTGTGGAATGCACAGTGCTGCAGTCAGAACTGCAGCATCACTCCCAATCTTCCGCCGTAGTCTGAAAACCCACCTTTTCAGACTCCATCATGGCCCGTAGCACTTACCCTACCCCCTTAGATAGCACTTTTTGTAGACTTAGATAGCATTTGATACAGACTTATAGCATGTTATGTAGACAGCACTAGAATTGCATTGTATGTAGTCAGAGCACTTTATAGTACATATGTATAGCATAGCATAGTATATTATGTATAGTTTATATGTATAGTTTCATTATATAGATATTCCACTGTTACATTCTTAGCTTACGCATGTTTCATGATAACTACTTTATGTGATGTATTGCCATGCTTTTTGTTCTTGCTTAATGTAAATCGCTCTGGATTAAGAGCGTCTGCTAAATGCCTAAATTGTAAATTGTATGACAGGACAAGCATGTGCTGGCAGTGGTGGCCATCGACAAGATGCTGGAGAAGCTAAAGAGCGCCAATGAGTTTCTAGAAATCATCCTTAAAGGTCTGAACAACTACTTGGAGAAGAAGCGGCTGTACTTCCCGCGTTTTTTCTTCCTTTCCAATGATGAGCTGCTGGAGATCCTCTCTGAAACCAAAGACCCCACTAGGTATGCACATAAAAAGTCAGAATCAGAATTCAATCACATCTAATCACACAAGTAGATGTTATGTAATTTAAATCCAAATTTAATTCCACTATAGCCTATAACTGTCTATTTACTATAGCAATGAAAGCAAAGGTAGGGCTGGCAGGGATATTTTAGGAGAAAGATACTTTTTGTACTGACCTTTAATTAAAGATGAATTTTGAGCGAGGATTTAAATGCATTCTCAAGTCTCAACCATATCTTCATGTAATTGGTCCTGTGGGGACATCAGTCATCTGAAGTCAGTCAGTATACCATGTCTATAACATATAAATCTAAATTTGGGTAAGGTTTCGGCCAAATGAGAGTCCCATAGACTTCCATTTAAATAGTAAAGTTAAATATAAAACGTGCATAAACAAGAGTTAATGGAGTGTGGCCTATTTGCAGTGTAATTGCAATAAATAAGGCTGATCAGTCCAGCATTTTGCCGGATTAACTCTGGACACACGGACAGACACACACACACAGCTACTTTAGATAGATAGATAGATAGATAGATAGATAGATAGATAGATAGATAGATAGATAGACAGACAGACCATCTTCTACACAGCTCTACCTCATACTGTAGTGTATACTAGAGCCATGCACGCCGTAAAAACAAGATCAATAAGACAGTTAAACTTAGACAACGTGTATCTTTCTTGTCTCTTTCTCCGCCTGCAGGGTGCAGCCCCATCTCAAGAAGTGCTTTGAAGGCATTGCCAGCGTGGTTTTCAGTGACGTGCTGGACATCACCCACATGAAGAGCAGTGAGGACGAAGTGGTGCGGCTGCTGGACAGCATCTCCACCTCCAAGGCCAGAGGCCAGGTGGAGAAGTGGCTCCTGGAGCTGGAAAACGGCATGACCGCGTCCCTGCATAAGGTGCTATCATGTGGTCCTTTTTGAGCGGTGCTAACCGCGCCAACATGTGATTTTTATCAGTGGCGTGCACAGACATTTAGAGGGGCAGGTGCTCAAGTGAAAAAAGGGCACCTTCTTGGGGCCGAAGCGATCTCAACCTTTTGGGGCATAAATAGTGTCTATCTGTGCACGCCACTGACCTTTATGCATTATTATTCCGCCCCTTGTGACATGATCTAAAACGGGTCTAAAGGGTTTAAAACAGCAGTTGTAATAGACATTAGTTAGTAGCAGTACTTGCGTGCTCTGCTTGCGCACAAGTAGGCCATGTATGGCCTACTTGCAAGTTGGCACCTCGACAGAGTGCATTTCTAGTTTTTATTGCTTCATTATAGATTAACAATTATTCATTCATTATTTATTTGGTATTGGATATTGATGACATAATACTCAATGTTGATTTGAATTTCATGCTCTAAAATGGACCTCTAGTTATATTATATTAGTTTTAAGGCTCCTTCCATGATCCCATTTCAGGTAATCGGGGAGGCGATCGCAGCGTACCCTCAGGACCTCAGGACCAACTGGGTGCGTGCTTGGCCGGGTCAAACCGTACTGTGTGTCTCACAGGTCTACTGGACCAAGAATATCCATGAAGCCTTTGCCTTGGGACAAAAGGTGGGCGAAGCCAGACCATGCATGGTCACTGTTTATTACACTGTAAAAGGTTTTTTGCATGTGTAACTTGATGATTCGCAGAAAAGATGGAAGGTGGGACAAGTTTGAATAAACAGTTAATGCATTCAAATAATATACCAGTTGTAGCACTTGTATGGCATAAGACTGCAGAGACTACGCGATAAACACAAGATAGACTAATGTTTATAGCATGTTGAACTTCTACAGTATGCTCTCTCTTTGTCATCTTAAAAACGAACCATATAACCATTAATATAACACATAACATACTGTACGCTGTATAGTATCAAGGTCTTAAACAAGAAAACCAAAGATTCTCCCCCCGAAATGGACATCGAGAAGGTTGTGGTTATTACCCTCAGTTGTATGATGAGGTCAGCTTCTCATAACGATAACCTCCTACTTACCTCCAGGCCCTGGAAGCCTATCTGCAGCTGAACAACAGTCAGATTGAGGACATTGTGAAGCTGGTGCGTGGTAAGCTGTCCAAGCAGAACCGCGTGACTCTGGGAGCCCTGGTGGTACTGGACGTGCATGCTAGGGACGTGCTGGCCACACTAGTCCAGAAGAGCATCAGCGATGAGAACGACTTTGAGTGGCTCAGCCAGCTGCGCTACTACTGGTTGGTATGTACATGTACATGTATGTGAGATGGTGTGTTTGTGTGTGTGTGTGTTGTACCGTACGCATGTAACGTACACATGCACGTGTTTTCTTCCTGGTGTCAGTGTCTTATGTTTTCAATTTCATGGGAAAACGGCTGCACAGATTAGCATGAAACTTTCAGGGGTAGATTATCTAATTGTGTCCAGGCCATGAAAAAGTTCAGCCATAACTTTGTCAATAATAGTTGTTAGTTAGTTAGTTATTTCAAACTAAGATTTTTTTTTTGCTTGAGCTATCGAATGAAAATTGATAGGGTTCAAGATCATTGGTAAAATAATGTTACACAACATGCGACAGCAGCGACACAACATGAGATTTCACCTTGAGCAACATTGAAAGGTCAAACTCAAGATCACAGTTTATTTCCAAATTTGATCAATGCCCAATATGCGTGGCTAAAGGATGGACCGGGTTTGTTGTTTTCACTGTCCTGTGTGTCCTAATGAAGCACAGGCTTCTAAGTCGTGATTTAAAGCAAGGTGTGACAGATGATAACACAATCACTAAACTAAACATACACAAAAAATCACGTGTGAAGTGAGGGGCACTCTTAGCATCATACATCAATCAAATCATCACATTCCGTGGTACACACAGACACACAAAGGGGCTTTTTTGAAGCAAAAAGAAAAACATTTCCATCCTGGTATTCGTTGCATGTTGGCACTGTTGTAACATGGCAGTTCATTTTATATATATTCTCTAAACTGAAGGACAGAAAACAACATATCGGTGTCTCTACCTGTGCTTCCACACAGCAGGGGGTTGACCTCTGACCTCTGACCTCTGCTTTCTTTGCCTTCTGTGTGCAGGACAAACACCTCCAGACGAAGATGATCAATGCTGGCCTGGTCTATGGTTACGAGTACTTGGGGAATACTCCTCGCCTGGTTATTACCCCACTCACTGACCGCTGCTACCGGTAAACTACAGTCAAACCTCGGATTACACATAATTCCCTGCATAGGTCTCTGTCTGAATCACATTATTGCCCGTCATATTCGGGAGCGTGCAGAAAATTCTTAAAATTACAGTGCTTTTCAAGACTTTTTCTTATTACTCGCCTCCTGCAATGTTGATAAGGCATGGATATTTAGATTTTTAGCACCTGTGTTGTGAGAATATGAAAATGTGCAGTTGGGTTTCATAATCTCCTAAGAGATTCTACCTTGATGTCGCCAGTGTCACAGCACTGATACACTGAATCATTTCGGCTTGATGTAACTATTAACTAAAACTGGTGAGAGCCACACTGTCTTTTATGATCCTAAGTGTCTTTTTTTACTTGCTCAACCACAATCCGTTTGGTAACTCGTTACTGTAACTATGAGCTGTTTCTGATGTTTACTCTCATTTTAGTTTAATGCAAAGAAAGATGATGGCATACTGCTATGTCTTTTTGGATACAAAATTATCTCTTGGCACTTGTCAGTGCCATTGTCCCTTTATAAGAGGTTGACACTGTGTAATTAGTCCATTCTGTGTATTGTACATGGATAATTATAATTAATTTATTTGTATAGCACTTTTCCTTACAAGGTTATAAAGTGCTTTACAGAATAAGGTTGAAAGAGCATAATATATTAACCATAAAGAGATTAAACTGCAAAGTTAAAATTGAATAACATTCATTAAAGCAACAATAACAGACTTTGCTTAAGAAGCAAAATACATTAAGAAAAGGACTTGACATGAAAGTATGTTCAGACATGATTTAAAGGAAGACACTGATTTTGATAGCCGTAGATCCTCAGGCAAGGCTAGGAACAGAGATGTACTTGTATGGTGTTTTGTTTGTTGTGTAGTGTGCTTTCCTGAAAGTCTGTTTAGTGTCAGGACTTACAGTAGTCGATAAATGGACGTTTGCACTCCCCTGCATCTCCCATGTATAAACTATTCTTCAGGACTCTGTTTGGGGCCCTCCAACTCCATCTGGGAGGGGCCCCGGAGGGCCCGGCTGGCACAGGGAAGACAGAAACAACAAAGGATTTGGCCAAAGCTGTGGCCAAACAGTGTGTGGTGTTCAACTGCTCTGATGGCCTGAACTACATTGCTCTGGGCAAGTTTTTTAAGGTAAGTACACTCTAACTCTCTCTCTCAGTCTCTCAAACACACATGCAGTAGCCTAAAGTACATTCTCTCTCATACACAGAGGAATTGAGGCTTCGGAGTGTAATTGTTGGTCTGACCTTCAGCTGAATAGTCGTTATATAAATATGTCTACCTTCAATAGAACTAACAGATAAGATAGAACACTCTTATATTTTCTTGTATACTATTTCAGTATGTGTGTGTGTGACTATAGTGCGTGCATTTGTGTGTGTCCATGACCAGGGCCTGCTGTCCTGTGGAGCATGGGTCTGCTTTGATGAGTTCAATCGTATTGATCTGGAAGTACTCTCCGTAGTCGCCCAGCAGATTCTAACTATACAGAGAGGTCTGTTTCTTTTTTCTCGTCTGTCTGTGCAATACATGCATGTGTGTGTGTTTAGTTAACTTGTAGCTCAACCTCAGCTAAATAAAACAATTCCTTTCTAATGAACAATGAACAGTATTCTTTTCAATAGAATTTATTTTATGTGGATGAGATATTTCACCTGTTCTCATTGGGATCCATGCAGGTGTTCGGTTCAGCCACGAATGTCAAACCCTTGTACCTCAGCCTCAGGGGGTGCTTTTGCACAATACAGAATATTGCTCTTTGGATACTGCCAGTGCAAAACATGGTTGTATTCCTCATAAAAAGGCAGCGTTAACGTGTGTGTCCACCAGGCATTGCTGCCCATACTGAGATGCTGCTGTTTGAAGGCACCGAGCTGAAGTTAGACCCTTCCTGTGCTGTCTTCATCACCATGAACCCTGGCTATGCTGGACGCTCTGAGCTTCCTGACAACCTCAAAGTAACACACATGCGCACATGCACACACACACACACACACACACACACACACACACACACACACACACACACACACACACACACACACACACATGCGCGAGCACACACACACACACACACACACACACACACACACACACACACACACACACACACACACACACACACACACACACTCTCTCTCTTTATTATGTGTGTGATGAGCGTCAAAGCTGCTGTTAACCAGAAACACATTGTTCCCATTCAGTCACTGTTCAGGACGGTGGCCATGATGGTTCCCGACTACGCCATGATCGCAGAGATCGTGCTGTACTCGTGCGGCTTCGTTACGGCGCGTCCCCTGTCGGTGAAGATCGTGGCTACCTACCGACTGTGCTCAGAACAGCTGTCCTCCCAGCATCATTACGACTACGGCATGAGGGCCGTCAAGTCTGTGCTGACTGCCGCCGGGAACCTCAAGGTATTTTTCTTTTTCTCCCAGTTAAGTCGTTCAGTTGAAACTGAATAGTGCAGTACTTAGTTTAGACAGTTTTTGGTTTAGACTAGTCATTGGTTAGACCAGTCATTAGTCCTACAACTACAACCAGTATCTCAAACCCTCACCCTAAACCTAACCTCCCACGGGGCAGCACACCTAAACCTAACCTTAACCCATGTCTAACCAATGACTAGTCTAAACTAAGTATGCACCCCCCCTGCCACACATCTGTTTATGCATTCCAAAGCTCAAACATATCTGCTATTCAGACCATGACCGTGACTATGGACTGAAATGTAATAGCTCTGTAGTTGAAAAAAAATCTTCTACTCACATTTATTTATAAATCTCCAACCAAGTTTTCTTGGTCTGTCTCTCGAAAATGGAGATGACTGATGTCATGGTGCTGATGACACAGATGACTGATGTCATAGACTGGCCTCTAAGTCGTCTGATCCTGTGATCCTATATATTAAAATGGGCTAATGGGAGGGCCGGCAGATGGGCGAGTGGGCCACGTCATCATGCTCATGTCACTATGACTCAGCCATAACCATATAAGGAGTTCCCAATGCAGCTACACTCATGCTGGCTGTGACAGCATGACATCAGACCCAAACAAACCGCGTCATCATGACATCATGACACGTCACGTGTGAAATGAGGAACGCTCTTGTCATCGTACATCAACATGCATCATCATACATCATCATAGATCATCCCATACTGGCCAATCAGAATGCCTGTTGCCTGTGATTGGTTAATTCTGGCCAATCAGAATGCCTGTTGCCTGTGATTGGTTAGCTGATTTGCTCGTTTACATATGACGTAACTTTTTCCTTCAATGGCGTATAATATTTTGATGATTAATTTACGTCATAAAAAGCGGACATCTGACGTCATTTCTCCGTTCACCGTCAATGGCAAAACTTGAGACGGGTGGGGACAAAATTTAGCAGACATTTGACCGGAATTCTCTTACCATGGTCAATGGCAAATCTTGAGACGTGTGGGGACAAAAGCTGTTTATAGAGGGGGCTAGCGCCCCTTAAAAAGATCTCTCTCAGTTCCTCTCCCTGCAAAATCAACCAGTAGGAGTAATTAGTGCAGCGACAAGGACCCTGTGTAAAGTAATAGTACCCATACAGGTAGTGATCTCACCCGTTAGTAACATAAAGCCCCCCGGCTATGCCTTAACGTCATACATGCACTGTTTGAGACAAGTGTCCTTGTTGAGGGCCGATTGTGATTGGCCGGAATGAGATGATGTACAATGATAAGAGCGCCCCTCACTTGAACCCTTCACACACGGGTGTGATTTTTTTTGTATTACTACATTTGAACAAATCTTTCTTGACAGTCACGTACACACACACAGTCACACACACACACACACACACACACACACACACACACACACACACACACACACACACACACACACACACACACACACACACACACACACACACACACACACACACACACACACACACACACGGGCAGCGTGTTGAGCCAGGACAGCATCAGAGGACGCCAGCCCAGCATGTGAGGCTCCATGTAGACCATGCCACAGCGAGACACCTGATTGATTGATTGATTGAAGAATTTATTAACAGTTTGCAGAATTACAGTACATTTCAAGCACAAACTCAATACAAAGGCTGTTAACTGTGAGTGGACGACCCAATTAAGCATTACACTTGTTTCCAATAGGGTCCTAGAACACAAACATATGATATATGTTGGTGTACTGTATGTGTGCCTATGGAGGGATGTAAATGAACCTCTGCTGTTAGCTAAGTGCTTTGTAAAGTAAACGGATAAGTGTGATAAAGTTAAAAGTGATTTATTGTGTGTTCACACACACACAAAGATTTCAGCTTTTAGGCAAACAGAGACAGCCAAAGGAATGGTGTAAAACTGGTGCAGAAAACAAATACAACCATAGGCAATTCTGTACATACACACTCATACAGTAAGTATGCAGATGCGCACGTGCGCACACACCCACACCCACACCCACGCACACCCACCCACCACCCACACACACGCACGCACACGCACACGCACACGCACACACACACACACACTCATTTCTATACAGCCTCTGTTTGGCCCCACCCACTCTGTCACTTCTCACTCTCTCTGACGCTTTCTTGTGCCTCTGTCATTTCAGCTGAGCTATCCAGAAGAGAATGAAGACATTCTGCTACTTAGGTCCATCATTGATGTCAATCGCCCCAAGTTTCTGGCGCATGATCTGCCACTCTTTGAGGTGCGATGGATGGGGAGCAAGTTGTTTGGTTGATTGATTGATTGATTGATTGATTGATTGATTGATTGAATCGAATCAATGCATAATTCATATAGGAATATGGGCAACTGGGCCCTCTGTGACCACCACAGTCTGTTGATGTTTTAAACAGCAAATGCCTTTTAACCAGGCATTTGCTTTTGCTTATCTGCACTGGCTCTATGCCTTTGCGTCATTTTAAAGTTTTGATAGTTTTTTGTGTGTGTTTATATCTGTTTTTAAAGCCATTTTTATGCACCTGTTATATAGTTTTTATCACTTTGAGAAGTAGTAGTAGTACTATTAAATACATATTGTATTGTTAGATGAACTGATGTCAGTCCATGTTTATTCATGTTAGTACATGGAACTGTGATAAGGGCTGGTAAAAGTCCCTTTGAATCATATTGGTTTGCATATTTTTGCCTATGTGTGTGTGAGTATGTCTGTGTAGACATACTAGCACATCTGTGTAGGAGTATGTGCACCTCCACATGCATCACAATTCCTCATTTAGAATCTCCTCCCATCTTCTCAACCAATATCCAGGGTATCACCTCAGACCTCTTCCCAGGGGTCAAGTTGCCCAAGCCAGACTACAAGATCCTGCTGGAGGCCATCCGAGACAACTGCAAGCGACTGAACCTGCAGGTCACAAACGTGTTTGCGGAGAAGATCCTGCAGATCTACGAGATGATGATCGTCCGGCACGGCTTCATGCTGGTGGGAGAACCCTTTGGAGGCAAGACCTGCGCTTACCGGGTGCTGGCCGGGGCGCTGCGAGACATCTGTGAGAAGGTCAGCTACGCAGCTGCTGCTTTACCGCCACCTAGTTGCCTGGAGGAGGTTTTATATCGTTGCTGTCGAGCAGAAAATGCTTACCGGTATCTCCATATTTTAACTTTTTGTGTTTTTGAGGGGTTTGTTTTAAAAAACGCCATTGACAATGAAGGTAAAATCTACGTCATATTGTCCCTCATTACGTCATATTGTCCCTCATTATGTCATATTGTCTTGTTAATGGCGCTTAATGTTTGTGTTGGCACCGTTTGTTTTACATCACCATTACATCACCTATGTAATGGTGATCAACATGAGTTAGACTTTAATATATTAGCGCCCCTCACTTCACACGGGTGTGATTTTTTAGTTATAGGAGAAAGGAGAAAGGAGGCTTTTGGAGAAAGGAGGCTCTCACAACCCTCTGGGTCTAGTGGTAAGGGGACGCAAGGAAGTACAAGGAATTTAGATTTAGGCATACAATGAGTGCAAACCAAGGTGAAATGAGTACAGGAGGTGCCATAAGGGCACTTGTGATTGTGAACAGGGCCGAGCAGGAACCAAATCATAAACGTACCCAAAATTAAACAACACTTCCCTATCACCATAGAACCTCCAAATCTAACTATGCTAGTTCCTCAAGTTAATTTGCATAGACAAAAGACAAAACTTTGATGACAGATTGCAAGCTGAAGCTCCACTATTCTTTATCTAAAAAAATATATACTTTTTCTATAGTCTTGTTAATGCCAAAAGGAACCATCTTGGATCTAGGAAACCATTTGTGCTTGTTGTCAAATATGTTGATAAGAAAGCGTTTCTCATTGGATTTCAAATGTGAGAACATCTGGAGCTTGCAGAGGCAGGCGGACTCTGTTGTGTCAGCACTCCGTCCTCTTTGTTTAGGGATCCATGATCAATCTTAGATGCTTTTCGTGAACTCTCCGTTCTCAGTACGAGAGTGCTTTTATCATCCACAGTGTTACGGCATGCCACACGTTTAGGCATGACAACAGTGCTCATGCTACACTGCACACCCCCGCCAAGAGTCCCATGACTGGACTTGGAAGTGCAGAGTCGATGCGGTTCTACAAGTGACCGGATGGGAGCTGGTTTTCTGTCCTCGTTAGCTATTCCTGTGCTAAGGTGTTTGATGGGGGATTCCTCCTCCTCAGCATCTCCACTGGTGTTTCGGGTTCTCTTCCGTGGAAGAAGGAGGGTCTCAAGTTTTGGAACCACAACTGAGAGGGAGGTCTTGGCAAACACATTTGGAGAGCCTGGAAATGTTTAAACCATCTTAAGTGGATGCTGTTGGCTGACACTCTTGGACTTGCGGAAGCAGATATTGGTCTGTCTATTGCGGGTGTCAGAGGTGTTCGCAAGAATGGAGGTTGGCATGACATCAAGGTCATTGTCAGAGACCTGCAAGTTCAGTAGCTTGTCCTCATCGTCCCAGGAGAATGCTTCCAGCTTGGGGGGCTTGGGGAGGTGTAACCCACTGGGAAAGTCAAAGCCAATGCACTCAGCTTCCCATCGTGCCTTCCTAAGGATGGCCTCACCGTGTTCCTGCATTCGCACAGCATCCTTGTAGAAGAACGTGTCCTTGGCGTTGTACTTCATGCAGTTGAAAATTATGATATTGAAATCAGCTTCAAATTCCTCCAGGGTCTTGTAGCCATGCTCATCAATGCACTTCCTCATGGTGGAAAAGTCCATGTGTTCCAAATAGTCAGGAACCTCTTTGATTCTGACGAGCTGAGAGAAACTTCTGTAGATGTCCTTGTCTTGCAGTTCATTTAGAACTGCCCTGAGCAGAATGTTGAATGGATTGAGCTGGACCTCTAATATTGATTGCTGGAGCTTCAGCTGTTCTCTTTTTAGCTTCTCCCTCTTCCTGATGAGCTCTAGCAGCAGGCGAGCACGGTCTAAGTTATGACGGAGATGATGCCATTCCTTCAGTTGCTCCTTCACTGCTGGAACACTGTCCAACTTGCATTCCTGCGGTTGCTTTGTTTTCTGAGGCTGGGGTTTGGTGGCCTGGAGCCTTCTGATTAGTGGCACGTTGTTTCTTGACTGCCTCTTTAGCACCCAATAGCTCAGGACACGCTCCACTAAAGGCCTCTTCCTCTGGACAGCCACCTGGCTGAGAATTGTATCCAAACTTGAGGCTGTTATGCTGGGTCCAGAGCTGGCAGGCACCTCCAGCTTTGGCTCTGGTTCTTCCTGTTTACACCTCTTTTTCTGCCATCCTTTAAACCCATCACTGCCTCTTTTCTCCCCTCGTTTGTGGTGAGCCGTGTGTTTGGAGTGAGCCTCCTCATAGATGTTGAGGGGTCTCTTGTCACAACCATCAGGTGTATGGGCACAGCAGTAAGCAGCCTTTTGTACGGTGAATGTTGTGGAGCCCAATTCTGTCACTTCTTTCACTGGCTCCATCTTCATGTAGAGGCCAGCCTTTTGAGCACAGCTGACATGAAAGGCAGTGTAACATTTGACTTTGTAGCACTGGATGCAGGCCCCTACCCCTTTCTCCTTACAGAGGTAACAGGTGAGCTTCCAGCGGGCAGGCGGGATGCTGCTGATGCCGTTGATGGGCTCGATGAAGACTGTGTCAGAGAATCCCACCTCAGGCACCCACAGGGCGCACGCCACATGTCCCCAACGATCATCGTCCGTCTTCTTCAGGGCGCCTCCACTGTTAGGGCAGAAAACACACCTGGAAGGTCGGAATGGGTACTGGAGGCAATGGTGGCACAGCCACTGACCCTCTGGGATGTAGGGCACACCGTAGCACTGTTGGTGCACAGCAATGTTGCATGAATCACAGAAGAGGATCAGGTCACTGTCAGCACCATCTCCTTCCATGCAGATGCAGCATACAGCGTCCTCATCCACTAGTGACTGCGGGTCGCATTGGACCTGTATGGCAAAGTAGGACTCCTTCTCGAATCGGTCCATGAGGAATTCAAAGAGGTTGTAGGATACCTGGCTGATGCCCTCGCTCTTCCTCTTCTCATTGATCAGCTCCAGCCAAGCGCAGTCCTCCTCGTCCATGTCGTATTCGATCTCCTTGTTTAGCTCCTCCGCCGTCTTCTCTGTGTACTTGTAGTACGCCGCCTGCCTCTGAGGCACTGCTGGCAGATTGTACTCTACTATGCGGAACTTGGGTTCCAACAGTGTGCTCCCACTTTCTTGATGGTGGCCAGTGACGCCTTGTGTGGCTGTCAGTGCCGCGTTCTTCTTCTGCTGGTTGTTTTGGAAGCGCACAGAGCGAACCAGAACCTGCTGTGCCTTCCCATTGTTCTCATTCTTGCTGGTGGACTCCATGATCTCCTGTGCCGTCGGGTCATTGTCGTTGATGACGTCCAGCTTGTCGTCAATGCTGAACCGGTGCACCCGGCCATCGACCTCCATCTCCACCATACGCTGTTCCTGGGTATAAGTAAGTCTCTCCTGTTTGGGCGAGGGCTTGATGGGCGAGGAGGCCCGCTTTGGCATTGCCACGTGATTATGTTGACCCTTTTTCTTCATTGTGATAGACTATATGTTATTGAAATCAACTTCAAACAGGAGTGCCTGCAACTAAGCATGATGGTGATGTAGCCTGTAAAGCAGCAGCAGCCGCAAGTCCACATTCAGTGCGATCACACTGCGCAAGTGACATCATTTATAATCCATCTATAAATGTGTGCGTGCGTGTGTGACTGCGTGGGTGCGTAAGTATCTGTCAGTCTGACTGTCGGTGTGTCTTCTGCATATCTCCAGAACCATCCGTTTAATGGACTTTTAACTTGCTCTGCGTGCCGCAGAGGGCCTGACGGAGTGATGTGCTCAGCAGTTGTCCAGAACCACCATGCAATGGGTCTCCTTATATGGAGATCTCTGAAGCATGGAATTCTGTCTGAACGTCCGACTGATGATGTCAGTAATATGGGTAATATGACCATGATCTAATTTAGGCATAAAAGGGACACAGACAGACAGATACACAAATCTCCATACTTGGGCATAAAAGGGATTGACACAGGCAGACAGTCAGAAGTAAAATAATAAGTGTCTGTTTTATGCCCATACATGGAGATCTCTGATGTCATCAATATGATGATATTGTACTGACATGAAAGACTGGCCTCCACGTCCTATGGTAATGGTTACTGCACAAAGTACTCTGAAAACGGGTACAACAGGTACCATGGGTATTGCATACCTAGGGCATGCTTTCTCTATGGCATGGGTCTTCAACAGGGGGTGGGGGACCCCCCAGAGTAACTACAGGGGGTCTGCCAAATCTTTGTGTGATGGGGAACATTTGCCGAAAATAGCACATCCAGGCCTGGGCCATGGCTCAGTGGTCCAGGCACCTTGGCTGGTAATCCAGTCTGGCAGTGTGCCGCGGGTTTGACTCCCGATCCCGACGGCCTTTACTGCATGTCACCCCCCCCCCCCCCATCTCTCTCCCCATTTCCTGTCAGCCTACTGTCTGTCCCTCCATAAAAAATAAATAAAAAATAAAGGCGAAAGCCACAAAAAAAACATAAAAAATAAATAGCACATCCGTGTGTGTGTGTGTGTGTGTGTGTGTGTGTGTGTGTGTGTGTGTGTGTGTGTGTGTGTGTGTGTGTGTGTGTGTGTGTGTGTGTGTGTGTGTGTGTGTGTGTGTGTGTGTGTGTGTGTGTGTGTGTGTGTGTGTGTGTGTGTGTGTGTGTGTGTGTGTGTGTGTGTGTGTGTGTGTGTGTGTGTGTGTGTGTGTGTGTGTGTGTGTGTGTGTGCCATGTGTCCAACTAGGGTCTGATGAATGAGAACCAGGTCCAGATTACAGTCATCAACCCCAAGTCTGTCACCATGGGCCAGCTGTACGGCCAGTTTGACCCTGTCTCTCATGAGTGGTCTGACGGCATCCTGGCAGTCAGCTACAGAGCCTTCGCTGTCTCACAGGTAGTGTACGTGGTTGGTTGGTGATTGGTCCTTGGTGGGGTCAATGGTGCAAATGGACCAGTAGGACTGAGCCAAATGTCATATTTTGCACCTTTACCATTTTCCGTGAAGCCCTGAAGCATTGTTTTTGATTGATTTTGGGGTCCTTCAAAATGTTAAAATACATGCAGTTGGTGAGTGCACGTGCACCACCATGATAAGATATATGTTAATGTCCCCACAGGGACATTTGTTCCAACTATTTTAGTAATGTAAACAGTCTAATTACACATTTTCATGTTTTAGTTTGTACTACAAACTAAAGCATGAATAATGTGAGCTTAATTATGTTAGTACAGTTAACGGAGCACACATGCTCTTTCTCAGTAGTGCACTGTTTCACACGTACTGTGCTGGCCTCACTGCACTGGCTACCTGTGTCTTTTAGAACTGATTTTAAAATATTATTGAGTGTTTTTAAACAGGGAACAGCCTTTATTGCACCTGCCTATATCGCTGATCTTGTGTCCGCTTACATCCCTGTCTCCTTATAGAGCCCAGACAGGAAATGGCTCATCTTTGATGGACCGGTGGACGCAGTGTGGATCGAAAACATGAACACGGTGCTCGATGACAACAAGAAACTTTGTCTGACGAGCGGCGAGATCATCCAGATGTCCTCGCAAATGAGCCTCATCTTTGAGCCCATGGACCTGGAGGTGGCCTCACCCGCTACGGTAAGAAGTCTCACACAGATTGTGTGTGTGTGTGTGTGTGTGTGTGTGTGTGTGTGTGTGTGTGTGTGTGTGTGTGTGTGTGTGTGTGTGTGTGTGTGAGTGTGTGAGTGTGTGAGTGTGTGAGTGCGTGCGCGTGTGTGTGCGTGGGTGGTTGTGTGCGCACGTGCGCATCTGCATACTTACTGTATGAGTGTGTATGTACAGAATTGCCTATGGTTGTATTTGTTTTCTGCACCAGTTTTACACCATTCCTTTGGCTGTCTCTGTTTGCCTAAAAGCTGAAATCTTTGTGTGTGAACACACAATAAATCACTTTTAACTTTATCACACTTATCCGTTTACTTTACAAAGCACTTAGCTAACAGCAGAGGTTCATTTACATCCCTCCATAGGCACACATACACTACACCAGTACATATATCATATGTTTGTGTTCTAGGTGTCTCGCTGTGGCATGGTCTACATGGAGCCTCACATGCTGGGCTGGCGTCCTCTGATGCTGTCCTGGCTCAACACGCTGCCCGCCGCAATCAGTGCCATGCACAAAGAACTCCTCACTGGCCTGTTTGACCGCATTCTGCCTGCCTGTCTACAGCTCATCAGGAAAAACACCAAGGTACAGTACTAGAGGGAATTGAACCTCTGTCAACAAGTGGACTGTTTAAACATGTCCATGTGCAAGTGTGAACTATTGATGTTCAGTATTCAGTGAAAAGCTACGTACATTCCATCACTTTATTTATTCATTTATCTACCGGTATTTATGTAATGTTTGCAACATGGATTATAATTTCGGGTTTGGTTCAGTTCTCTCAGCCATTGGGTGTTAAATTTGTGTTTCTGTTAATAGAATTGACATTAAGGTTTAGGTTTTATTTAGAGACCATTGCAATTTAAAGGGGGCTGAATCCTTTTGTGATTTGTTTCAGGAGTTGTCCCCGACCTCGGACACAAACCTGGTCAACTCCCTGATGAATCTGATGGACTGCATGATGGATGAGTTCTGTGATGAGGCCAAGATGAGCAGTATGGATGAGACGGATGTTTGCTCCTGGTTGGAGGTGAGAGGAGGGTCTGGTGCAATGCTTGCTCCTGGCTACAGCATTGTTCTTATCAATTATTATTTGCCACAGCCAGTCTTCTTTACTTTCCAGAGATCACTGAAATTAGTTTTTTCCTATTTAAGCAGCCTAGGAACACTAAAAGATGAGCTCTTCCCTTCCCTGCAGGGCATATTTGTGTTCTGCCTCGTGTGGTCGGTGGGCGCCAGCTGTGACGAGGCTGGTCGGGTCAAGTTCGACGGAGTGGTCCGAGAGGTTCTGGACGGCCCCCTGAGCAAAGAGACCAGGGCCCGTCACGGCATCCTGGCCACCGTAGAGCCTCCACCCAAACGGCTGACTGTGCCCCTGCCCACTGATGGAACAGTGTACCAGTATCGCTTCATCAAGGAGGTGGCATTTAAACCTGGAACACCTATATGTTGTTATACCTTTCAATCCTGGAAAGCATCTGTGTCATTGTAGTTGTTACTATCGTCACTGTCCCGGCAAAAACCTTGTATCTCAAGTTTCAAAATTGTATGTTTTTCCAACATTAAAGCCTTTCTTCATCATACAAGAGTGTTGCACAAAAGTACAAGCTGTGCGCTTGTAGATCTCCTTTTTCACTATTTTAACATTTTAAAGTGATAACAAAAAGGAATGGTTTCTACCCAGTTTTCAGAAAACCGTCGCTCCGGTTCTCCCTCTATCCCTTTATAACTCTATGGTCCTCACTCTGTTCCATGCAATACATTCTTCTTCTTTTTCCTCTTCCGTGTTCATTAGGGCCCAGGCAGGTGGGAGCTCTGGACTGACGAGTTGAAGGCAGCGCTCCCTATCCCTAAGGACATCCAGTTCAATGAGATCATTGTGCCTACTGAGAACACCGTGCGCTACACAGCCCTCATGGAGCTGCTCATCACCCACCAGAAGCCCACTATCTTCATTGGTCCGACCGGCACTGGCAAGAGCGTCTACATCATAGTATGTGGTTTGTCCGCCATGTATGCCCTCAACACCTGGTGTAAAAAGTACTCACATTTTTAGGGGAGCTAGCTAGCCCCTCCTATGCCCAGCTTTCCGGGTGTGTGTGAACACAAACATTGGCCGATAACCACATAGCGATGATTTAATTGGCTGAACAAAGTACATATTGAAGATAAAAGTGAGGGCAGAAAAGTGAAGACGTCAAAAGTGATAGGCCGGAATTACATTTGTGATGATTTGATTGGCTGAGCAAGGAATGTGATGTATGATGATAAGAGTGCCCCTCACTTCACACGAGGGTGATTTTTTTACTAAGTAAAAGTATCAATACTGCAATGTGGAAATACTTGTGGAAATTACTTGAGTAATAGTTTAAAAGCATTCGTATCAAAAGTACTTAAATTACCAACAGTAGAAAGTATAGCTGCCTGCACTGTAGGCATGTAACGATTCACTCAACTCACGATACGATTGGAATCACGATATTAGGTTCACAATATGATTTTCACGATTCTTTAAACACAAAATTATGTTCCAGACAAACCCCTTTTACAATACTGTTTGTTTTCATTACTATAGCAAATTACTTACCCTCTTTTCAATCCCGAGGTAGATAAGCCAACTGTACTAAACCCTTTTTTCAATACTGTGTAGCAACTAGCAAGCAAATGACAGGAAACATTTTACACAAGTTTAACTCGATTGCGCGATCCCTCTGCTGTTTGGATGTTTTTTATTAAATCGATTTAAATTGTCATGTTCCTTGCTTCAGTCGCTTTCATAGACTAAAAATAACACAAAAAACACAATATTTATTGTGTCAATTGTATACAGTGTACTGTATGTGTAAACTCAAACAAACGTTTCTAATGCATGTATGTACATACAGTGTATACATACAGACTAGTACATAGTATACATGTTGTACTTTATTTGTTTTGGTACTATTATAGGTCTTTACAATGAGCACTGCCCGTCTGTTTAACCCTGTGCCACGCTGCAGGCGATTTTGAAAAATCTTGAAAGTGCTACTGGTTTAGATGGCCTCAGTTCTCAATGGGTTAATTCCGCCATTTGATATCTCTTGTTTAGGACTTCCTGTTGAGACGAATGCAGAAGAGCGTCTACAGCCCGCTGCTGATCAACTTCTCAGCCCAGACCACGGCTGGCCAGACGCAGAGCATCATTATGTCCAAGCTGGATAAGAGGCGCAAGGGAGTGTTTGGACCGCCACTGGGGAAGAAAATGGTCTGAGTTTATGTTGTTCAATTCTTGTTATTAAGTTTTATCACGTCTATTGCACTTCTAAAACATCTGTAAAAAAGTAGAGTAGTAGATTCACTGTGGATCTACTACTCATCTACTCATCATTTTACCTTATATTATTATTAGTAAAGAAAAGTAAACTTACCTTCATGTATTTTTCTTTGCTACTACTTCTATTATTTGTATTGCCTCTATGGCATTCATAGTCTACCTTCAAACCCAGTCAAATACGTTTGTGTAAGAGTGCCATAGAGTGCTAAAGTAAAAAAAACAGCTTTATGAATAGTTGCCAACAATATTTCAGCTTGTAGATCTGCTAGTTTCAGCAAGGCTTTAGGCTGTATATTTTATTGGTGTATTTATTCGTTTTGCCAGGTGGTGTTTGTGGATGATGTGAACATGCCGGCCAGGGAGACGTACGGCGCCCAGCCTCCCGTGGAGTTGCTGCGGCAGTGGCTGGACCACCGAAACTGGTACGACATGAAGGACTGCTCCATGATCCACCTGGCGGACGTCCAGATAGTCTGTGCCATGGGGCCAACAGGTGAGTCGAGGCGGAGCCTTGTGAATGTTTACATGATCACATCCACAAATGTTCGTTATCGTCGCTGTCGGGCAGAAACCCTGTATGTCCATTTTTCAACTTTTTGTCTTTTCGTATATTAATGCCCTGCTTCATCACCCAAGTTTTGAAAAAAAATAATAGTGAAAATAGCAGATCTACAAGCCCTCAAGAGGCGGCTGTTCGTAGATACAGTTGAGTCACTGCTGTATGTGGCTGAGACATGGACCCTCAAATGGATGGCAGCGGTGGCCGAACGGATTGCGGAGCGGTCTTGATACCGGAAGGTCGCCAGTTCGAATCAGCGGTCCGACACGTTAAAATTACCACCGCTGAAGTGCCCTTGAACAAGGCATTGAACCACTACGATGAACTGTTCTATGAGCAGGGCCTGGCTGGAAACAAGTTCTTGAGCTTAGCCCAGATACCCTGGGTAAATATAGTAATCATTTCATTTCAATCATTTCATGGATGCTGTCTCCACAAGAATGCAACGAATGGCACTAGGTGTGACATGGACAGACATCATCAGTCAGAGAGAGAAGAATGAGCCTGGCAATGCACTGTATCAGGCACCCAGATCTAGAGGCAACCAAACTCGCACTATGGGAGCGAACCTACGTAGAAGCACTGCAGCGAAACAGCTAACAACACTGGAGAGCTCAAGAGCCTGATATTAGATTATTAGAGTGTGGAGGGCAACGATTCAGGAGTCCTGAGTTGGTGTTGGCTAGACCGCATTCACGCATCGCACAAGCTCAATAGATTGTAGAGCTTGTAAATGGGCTATTTTCACTATTTAAAAAAAATGGTTTTCAAAAATATATATTTTGAACATACAATGTTTCCGCCCGACAGCAACATTATGTTTCATTGTGCTTCTTCCTTTTGTAGGCGGGGGGAGAAACCCCATAACGCCTCGCTTCCTGCGCCACTTCAACGCGGTTACCATTAATGATTTTGATGAGAAAACCATGTACACCATCTTCTCCAGGATCCTTGACTGGCATCTCCATACACGGTACATATGATTAAAAATGCACTGGATAGTAGTAGCTTTTGTCAAATGAATTCTAAAATGTGCATAAGAATACACTGACATATACTGTATCACGTGGTAACTAAATTATATAGTATTGTAAAACAAAAGTTGGTGGACAAAAGCAGCTTTTGTTAATTTTATATTCAAAGGGCCATAGAGCACTATGGGTGAAAAACAAAGCTCAAACACTGTCGGTAGCACAATGCTCATGTTATAAAGACACTGTCATTTTAGCCCTTCTAAATGCTCAATTATTTGTCAAAAGTGAACGTAAGTCACTCTGGAATAAGAGCATCTGCTAAATGCCTAAATTGTAACATAAAACATTCTCACAACAGAAGGCATATGAAATGCAAGGCCATGTTTTACAGCACAACAGACATCAACATGTTCTGCACTTGCTTCAATCTCTCTTTTAATAGGATCGTAATGAGTCCCTAGTTGGTACTATAGTGAGCCAATTACAGAGCATAACATTGTTATGGAACATCACATGCCACTGTGGCCCATGGGTGTTTTATTTGCATAAAAGACCCATGAGGGCTCTCTTCAACAGGGCTGTTTGAACTGCAGTATGTGGCACGATGCCAGTTTTTTATTTCACTCACCTTCTTCACCCACCGGCCACCATCATAACCTGATCCCAACCGCATCTGGAACAGAGATGTTTGTCTGCCACTGTTTTTTGGTAACGGTCAATGAACTGTAGTCATTGATTGATTGATTGAAAAAAAAGAGAAGAAAATCACATTATGCAGAATAGGTACAAAAGCACAAGTCAATACAAAAACTGGTACTCTGGATACACCATGATTAAGCACTCACACTTGTTTACAGTGTCCACCATTTTCAATTAATCAGGAAATCATATAAAGAAAGTAAAAAAGGGAAAAACAAGTAGCCTACAGTATGAGGGGAAAACGGGTGTGGGGAGGGGGAACTCAGATCAAGGTTCAAGGAGATCTTTAATGTTAGATCTTAGCAATTATTATAAAAATATAATAAAACATATATAACACCAACTCTACACACACTTGTAGCTCAGACCTTTATACACACTTTATATCTCCTTTTGATAAAATATTAAGATAATCAAGTAAGTTACACTAATAGTTAATTGTTAATTGTTGTTAATTGTTAGTATCAATTTAGGAACATTACTCATTGTCTGTTAATTTGGGTGAGAATAGAGTCAAGCGAGTGGCATGTTTTCTATTATTTCTATTGTCAAATTGTAAAATGTAAATTAATCAAGCAGTCCAGCAACTCAGTGGTTTTTAAGCTTTTCAGACCTGAATCCCCAAAAGAATCATCTGAACTGGGGACTCCCCATGCACCCTGACATGCACTTGGAATGTAGGATTTGAGGCATTTTGTTTGACTCGGTTCTACAGATAAATATTTTTTAAATATTTTACAATATTTGCCTCTTTATTATCGTATATTATTTGACAATGTGGCCAAATTTTGAACCGTTTTTATCGTATAGTTTGATTACTTTTTTAGGTATTAAAAAGGTCTTAAAAGTACTTAAATTGTCACTTCACTGACATCTGGGGATCCCCCCAAATCTTGTTGGGACCCCCCTGGGAGTCCCGACCCACAGGTTGAGAACCACTGCAGTAACTCACTGACCGTTTCAATTACAGGTTTGACTTCCCCGAGACGTTTGCTGACCTGACCTCTCAGATCGTCAGCGGCACCATGTCAGTGTACCAAGAGGCCACAAAGAACCTGCTGCCCACTCCCGCTAAGTCCCACTACCTCTTCAATCTGCGGGACTTCTCCCGCGTCATCCAAGGCGTCTGCCTATCGCGGCCCCAGACGGCTGACGAGCCCTCTGCCATCAAACGGCTGTGGGTGCATGAGGTAATGTTTTAAGATCAACAAACGGATTTCAATTAGTTCTTCAAACATGAAAGCGTATAATGCATCATGGTTGCAATGCATATACAGTAGACATTGTGATGGGGAAATAAGTTTAAGGATTATGTTAAAGGAGCATTCAGTGATTTGGGTGATTTGGAAATACCCTGGTCCGCCCTGGTAACAAGATGTGCACATGCACGCTCTACAGTGGGGGAAGTACAACAGACCAACAGCACATGCATCAAGGCCCGCCCCACTCGATCATGATTGGAGGAAGGCCCCTCTCATCCTGATTGGATGAAAGCTTTGCCACCCAAAGCCCAAACCGAAACTAGGGGTTTTTTTACTTCAGGGGCTCACTGGGGACAGGGAGGAACTCCTTATATGGTCAGCACACTCTATAGTAGGGAGGATTATCACAACAAAACAAAAAAATAAGTGATATTTGAATTAAGTGAAATCACTGAATATACCTTTAATCAAAGTGCCTTTTTAATATATTGTTTTGGGCTTTTCTGCCTTTATTTGGATAGTTACAATGTACAGTATAGTGACAGGAATCGAGGAGAAAGACAAAAAGGTCATCGGGTTCGTAATAGAACCCACGACTCGCTGTGATGAAAAGATCACTCCTGATCACTGTGAAGCGAGGGATGCTCTTATCATCATACGTCTCATCATCGCACATCATCTCATTCTCAACCAATGGCACATCTCCCACCCAATCATGCCGGCCAATCACAATATGCGTCCTCAAACTTTTGTCTTCAATGTTTGTGTTTACACACTTTTGTCTTCAATGTCTGTGGTTACACAAACCCTCAAAGCTGGGCATAGGAAAACTAATATCTTTCTCTATGGACCACGTCCACTGGTACTGTACCACCACAGGTCCAGAGGGTGTACTACGACCGCCTGGTGCATGACTCGGACCGGGCCTGGCTGGTGAGCCACCTGCAGGTGGCGTGCCGGGACCACCTGAAGGAGGACTTCCACTGGCTCTTCCAGCACCTGAACCCGGACTGGGTCGGCCAGGTCACCGAGGACGACCTCCGCAGCCTCATGTTCTGCGACTTCCACGACCCCAAGGGGGAGGACCGCAACTACCGCGAGGTGTCCGACCTGAACCGGCTGCGGCAGGTGGCGGAGTCGCACCTGGAGGAGTTCAACAACGTCAGCAAGGCCCCCATGAACCTGGTGCTGTTCCGTTTCGCCATCGAGCACGTCTGCCGCATCTCCCGCGTCCTCAAGCAGCCGCGGGGCCACGCCCTCCTGGTGGGCATGGGCGGCAGCGGCCGCCAGTCGCTCACCCGGCTGGCCGCGCACATGGCCGAGTCTGAGCTGTTCCAGGTCGGTGTGCAATGCGCATTTCGTTGACTAAAACTATGGCGAAAAATGTCCGGCGGCTACCTTTTTTCACTGACAAAAACGAAATAAAAACAAGTAAAATGTTAGGGAGGGACTAGTGGAGAAGAGATCCAGTAGAACTAAGACACGTCATTTTATGCTTGCTTGTGTGCACTCTCCGAAAATCTACTATGAATAGATCTGCTATTTTTGGCCTGCAGCTGAGTATAAATCAGGTATGCCATCACGGCCGGCCAAAATACATTTTAGTCGACTAAATCAACTGTAGATTTAGTCGACTAAAATGTTATGGTATTAAGTACTAAAATAAAATCCAAATTTTCTGCTAAAATGGACACGATTCCAGGTGGAGATCTCCAAGAGCTACGGCACGGCCGAGTGGCGCGACGACCTGAGGTTCATCCTGAAGAAGTCGACGCAGGGCGACGCGCACGGCGTCTTCCTGTTCACCGACACGCAGATCAAGATGGAGTCCTTCCTGGAGGATGTCAGCAACCTGCTCAACACTGGCGAGGTGAGCGGGGAGGGATGGAGCAGAGATTGAACACAATGGATGGATGATGGGACGGAAGAATATGGAAATGGAACAATCGATGGATAAGTCATGTAATGATTTGGATAGATGGGTGGGTGGGTGGGTGGATGGATGGATGGATGGATGGATGGATGGATGGGTGGGTGGGTGGGTGGAGGGATGGATGGGTGGGTGGGTGGAGGGATGGATGGGTGGGTGGGTGGGTGGGTGGATGGGTGGGTGGGTGGGTGGATGGATGGATGGGTGGGTGGGTGGATGGATGGATGGATGGGTGGGTGGGTGGATGGGTGGATGGATGGGTGGGTGGGTGGGTGGGTGGATAGATGGGTGGATGGATGGATGGATGGATGGATGGATGGATGGAGGGACTGTTAGATTAGTGGATGGAAAGAAAGGATAGGGAATGATACAGAAAGAAAAAATTGACGAATTTGTATTCCAAGAGTTCAAAGTGTTCCATACTGTTCGAAAGTATACAGTGGAAAACTCCAAAATGTAAACTTTTCAGGAAATGAAAAACATATATTTTTTAGGAAATGAAAACCGTATATTTTTAAAACCATGCAATACTGCCTCATCAAAGTTGGTATTGTGACTTTATATATTGTCTTATTACTTGCATGAGAGCCGGGAGAGGTTGTGGAGTTAGCTGCTTTAGCAGGCAGTTTGAGGGTCCAATGGAGTTAACACAGACAAAAAGGGTGTTCAATAAAAAAAAATAAAAAAAATAGAGTTAGGTGGTTAGCTCCCGACAGCAATGTTGTCCCCCATGCCGCCAGGTGCCCAACCTGTTTGCAGCAGATGAGAAGCAGGAGATCTGTGAGCGCATGCGAGTCCTGGACCGCCAGCGGGA
Source organism: Electrona antarctica (assembly GCF_951216825.1). Classification (NCBI taxonomy): domain Eukaryota; kingdom Metazoa; phylum Chordata; class Actinopteri; order Myctophiformes; family Myctophidae; genus Electrona; species Electrona antarctica. The sequence continues at coordinate 15,727,587 of NC_136812.1, forward strand.
GCGTGACAAGCAGACGGACGGCAGCCCACTGGCCCTGTTCAACATGTTCGTGGAGCGCTGTCGCGCCCAGCTGCACGTGGTGCTGGCCATGAGTCCCATCGGAGACGCCTTCAGGAGCCGCCTTAGACAGTTCCCCGCCCTCATCAACTGCTGCACTATTGACTGGTTCCAGGTGTGTGTTGGTGTGTGTGTGTGGGAGGGGGGAGCGGGGCAATCATGTTTTACTCTCCTTGTGTAAGTAACAAAATTCCACACAAGGATAGTAAAACCTTGTGAGGAGTCCCTGGCTCCCCCTGGGTTAGTGTCGAATTGTTTTTGAGCAAGACGCTCAATCCCTAACAACTGTTCCTGATGTCTTGTATGGTTTATGTACGCTGCATGCCATCGGAACGTGTGATGTGTGATTGGGTGAATATAATGCAAATTGTAAAGCGCTTTGGATAAAGGCGCCACCTAGATGCCCCATTTACCATTTAGTATAGTGTGTGGTACAGTGTGTCCCCTCCAGTGTTGTCATGCTTTGCACTTGTCTTCTCAGAGCTGGCCAGAGGACGCCCTGCAGGCAGTGGCCTCCCGATTCCTGCAGGACATTGAGATGAAGGAGGAGTTGCGTGCCGGCTGCATCGCCATGTGCAAGAGCTTCCACACCTCCACCATCCAGCTGTCCGAGCGCTTCATGACTGAGCTGCAGCGACACAACTACGTCACGCCCACCTCCTACCTAGAGCTCATTTCCACGTTCAAGGCTCTGCTGCAGAGGAAAAGAACGTAAGAGTTCCCTGTGCGGAAGTCATATTCAGTAATTGCCCACGGGGGTATTGCTGTAGTTTGGGTCTGGGCTTTCTGGTCTGTCTACTCTAGATAGTTCAACAGTGTTGCTTTGTGCAATGTATACAGTTTAACACCGTACCTTTAGCATATCGTTACTGTTGGGCAGAAAGAAACCTCTTATCTCCGTATTCAAACTTTATGTGTTTTATTTTCATGAATGAATGCCCTACTTGATCATGCCACAGCGTCAAACAAAAGTTGCACACCCACAAGCTCGAAACGTGGCGTGAAGCGACGCGTTTTCAGCTTGTCGACCTGTGTGTGTGTGTGTGTGTGTGTGTGTGTGTGTGTGTGTGTGTGTGTGTGTGTGTGTGTGTGTGTGTGTGTGTGTGTGTGTGTGTGTGTGTGTGTGTGTGTGTGTGTGTGTGTGTGTGTGTGTGTTCGTGTGTGTGTGTGTGTGTGTGTGTGTGTGTTCGTGTTCGTTAACCTCCACCTCCGGCCCTCCCTCCTCACCACAGGGAGGTGATGGATCTGAAGCGGCGCTACGAGATAGGCCTCCAGAAGCTGCAGTCGGCCGCGGGCCAGGTGGCCAGCATGCAGGTGGAGCTGGAGGCCCTGCAGCCTCAGCTGCGCCAGGCCAGCAGGGAGGTGGACGAGGTGATGGCCGTCATCCAGCGCGAGTCGGCGGAGGTGGCCGACACGGAGAAGGTGGTGAAGGTGGACGAGGCCGTGGCCAACGAGCAGGCCACGGCGGCCAAGTCCATCAAGGATGAGTGTGACGCCGACCTGGCCATAGCCATGCCCATCCTGGAGTCGGCCATGGCCGCACTGGACACTCTCACCACACAGGTATAGAGCAGTGTATCGTTTTTAATGGTTAAACTTGTCTTGCGCCTGACCTGAATGTTTTTACTTGTTCTTTGGCATTTCTGCTTTACACGGCTAGCTGTAAGCATTATCAATAATAACATATTCATTAATTTAAATTGACATTTTCATTACTTCATTACTTGATAACACTGTTTCAGTTAGATTGCTTATATTTCATAAGTTGCCCGTTTTATAAGTTGTTATAATGCATGCCTTACAAATTAACACCCAACCCTGTGTCACCTTCCAAGGACATCACTGTGGTCAAGTCCATGAAAAGCCCACCCCCAGCTGTTAAGCTAGTGATGGAGGCCATTTGCATCCTCAAGGGCCTCAAGCCTGACCGCATACCTGACCCCTCGGGCTCTGGCAGAAAGGTGGAGGACTTCTGGGGCCCAGCCAAGAAGCTCCTGGGAGACATTAGGTTCCTCCATAGTCTCCGTGTGTATGACAAGGACAACATCCCATCGAACTTAATCGCTATCATCCGCAACAAGTATGTCACCAACCCAGACTTTGAACCGGAGAAGATTCGATCTGCGTCCAATGCTGCAGAAGGCCTTTGTAAGTGGGTTCTTGCCATGGAATCCTATGACAGGTAAGCTCCATTGTTTTGACTCCTAATAATAATAATAATAATAACAACAACAACATTATACCCAATCATTCAGTCTGCAGGTCCATATTGGACCATCATTCAGTGTGCAGGTCCATGGAGGTGAAGTAAATGCTCCTCCATGTGTGCTTCAGAGTGGCCAAGGTGGTGGCTCCTAAGAAAGAGAAGCTGGCGCAGGCAGAGGGGAAGCTGCAGGTGGCCATGGATAGCCTGCACAAAAAACAGGCAGCCCTAAAAGAGGTCCAGGACAAACTGACTAAGCTTCAACTGACCCTGGAGTCTAACAAAAACAAGAAGGCCGACTTGGAGAGTCAGGTGTGTGCGTGTGTGTGTGTGTGTGTGTGCATGCATGCGTGCGTGTGTGCCTGTATGTGTGCGTGTTTAAAACAAAAGTTTTACATTTTACTGATTATCAGAATAGAAGCCTTATCCGTACCATTGAAGGACAAAAGCAACCCACATTGTTGTAATTAGCATGGGTGACTTGACTTAAGCAATATTACACGAGAGGGTGTGGGTTAACGTGATTATTGCCACGACAGTGATGCGGTAAGGAACGAGACGAAGTCGAGTTCCGCAAGCATCACTGAAGTGGCAATAATCACGTTAACCCACACCCTCGAGTGTAATATTGCAATTATACAACAGTTACCCTTAAAACTAAGAAAATAGCTGAATGACAGATGTAGTCACTACGACCACAAATGTCCCAAGAAACTAGCTAGCCTAGCCACCGAGTTTGCTAGCGCTCTGGGAAAACAGAGCAGCTGAATTCTTTGTTTTGATTAGGTGGTGAATGGTGCTGGTTTAACCCACGGCTAGAATGCCGTTTCAACCAATCAGATTGCTTCCTCGAAACGACCTGTGGTATAATTTTAAGTAACAAGGTTGAGGTCAAGTTTATTTATATGCCCCAAGCTGGGCAATTTTACTAACCAGATGATAAAGGGCAACACTGTCAGTGTCAGCGACCAGACCAGCAACCAGGCCTTCAACAACACAAGACATACACACTAGTCCACACAGTATCTCCATCTTATATCATCTCATCATCTGGTAGAACCTCGAGGCTCGTCTGGCTGACTTTCCTTTGGCTCTGCCGTTGGTCCCGTCCAGGTGGACCTGTGCTCTAAGAAGCTGGAGCGAGCTGAACAGCTGCTCGGAGGCTTGGGCGGAGAGAAGACACGCTGGAGCGAGGCGGCCTTCAACCTGGGAGAGCTATACGACAACCTGACCGGGGACATCCTGATCTCTGCAGCTGTGGTGGCCTACCTGGGGGCCTTCACCCCCAGCTACAGACAGGTGTGTGTGTGTGTGTGTGTGTGTGTGTGTGTGTGTGTGTGTGTGTGTGTGTGTGTGTGTGTGTGTGTGTGTGTGTGTGTGTGTGTGTGTGTGTGTGTGTGTGTGTGTGTGTGTGTGTGTGTGTGTGTGTGTGTGTGTGTGTGTGTGTGTGTGTGTGTGTGTGTTTTTGGAATTGTTGGTTATGGAGTGAGCAGTGTCGGGCCCCTCTCTGTATATGACAACGGGGATGACGATGAACCCTGTTTTTTTATTAGATCATATATGGAGAACAATATAAATACCTGAACCATATGAACTGTACTATTTAATTTCACTGTGTGTGCGTGTGTGTGTGCGTGCGTGCGTGTACTCTCCTCTCCAGTGTCAGTTGGAGGAGTGGATAGAGCTATGTCAGAGCAAACAGATTCCCTGCTCTTCCAGTATGTCTCTAATGAGCACTCTGGGAGAGCCAGTAAAGATCCGTGCCTGGACCATCGCTGGCCTGCCGTCGGACAGCTTCTCCATAGACAATGGCATCATCATCTCGTGAGTGTCACCAAGATGTGCATCGACATCGAGCCTTCCTTACTATGGGACACTATTACTATTAACTATATAATTAACCCTGGCATGGCTATTTTAGGCACATCATTATAGGTGTGTGTGTTTGAGGGGGCTTAACAAATTGTTTCAGCTGACAGTGCTGGATTACATCAGCAGCAGCAGAGTTGCTATTAACTCTACAACATTTCCCATGGCATTATTCAACTTTTCCTGTTTGCTTGTGTTTTCCTTGTGTCTATCAGTAGGTCAAGTGCTTTGACACATTGACTGCCATTATTTTTGACCACTACTATGCTTTTGCATCTGGCACTTTCAGTTAAAAGACATTTGATTTGTGCGTGTGCGTGTGCGTGTGCGTGTGCGTGTGCGTGTGTGTGTGTGTGTGTGTGTGTGTGTGTGTGTGTGTGTGTGTGTGTGTGTGTGTGTGTGTGTGTGTGTGTGTGCGTGTGCGTGCGTGTCACACACACAGTAATGCCAGGCGGTGGCCCTTGATGATTGATCCCCAGGGCCAGGCCAACAAGTGGGTGAAGAACATGGAAAAGGCCAACGGTCTACACGTCATCAAGCTGAGCGATCCTGACTTTGTACGCACCCTGGAGAACTGCATCCAGTTTGGCACACCAGGTGCGTACAGTACTGTATGTGTGTGCAATTTGTGTGTGTGTGAAAAAGCTAATGAAATAGACTCTGATGAGCTTTGTCTTGCAGTGCTCCTGGAGAACATTGGGGAAGAGCTGGACCCCATCCTGGAGCCCATACTGCTCAAACAGACCTTCAAGCAGAGCGGTGCCCTTTGCATTCGCCTGGGAGACTCCACCATCGAGTACGCCCCCGACTTTCGTTTCTACATCACCACCAAGATACGCAACCCCCACTACCTGCCTGAGACTTCTGTCAAAGTGGGTGCCATCTGTTATCCTACCAGTAGCTCGCTACGGTCAGAAATGTCAAGATTGTTTCAAGGTTTTCAATATCTGAGAGATGGCATGCAGAAGGGATGCGACCGTATGTAGAGTAGGCATTTCAGATATGTCTTTATTTCATGTGTATCATGCGTGATGTGCTCTGACCTTGGTCCTGTGTTGTACTGTAGGTGACCAGTGGTGGAAAGTAACTAAGTACATTTACTTATACTGTACTTACGTACATTTTGAAGTATTTGTACTTTACTTGAGTATTTCCAATTTTCTATATTTTACTCCACTACATCTCGGATCCAAATATTGTACTTTTACTCCACTACATTTATTTGACAGCATTGGTTACTATATTTAAGTTACTATATTAGTGATTATAAAAAAAGGTACATTAACCACTTCGACCCTATATACATTTCGGCCATTTGAAAATAGCCGATCTAAAAGCTCACAATGCATCGCCGCATTGTGAGCTTGTAGATCTGCCATTTTCAATATACTTTTTGTTTTAACATTTGAAACCTTGAAACGTGACATTCTGCATAATGAGTACTTGTACTTTTGGTACAAATTTGATGCCAATAGTTTTGTACTTTTAGTCAGGTTACATTTTGAATTCCGGACTTGTACTTGTAGCGGAGTATTTCTATGTTGCTTTTACTTAAGTAAAACATTTGAGTACTTTATCCACCACTGTGTTGCAGGTGACCCTGCTAAACTTCATGATCACCCCGGAGGGCATGCAGGACCAGCTGCTGGGCATCGTTGTGGCGCGGGAGAGACCCGACCTGGAGGAGGAGAAGCAGGCACTCATCCTGCAGGGAGCCCAAAACAAGAGGTAGCACACTTCATCTGCTGTGTTTATCACACAGCACACCAAGCAGTGAGAGCCAGAAGGTGTAGGGCAGTCACAGCAGTGTGTTTGCTTAAAGGACAACTTTAGTTTTTTTCAACCAAGGTTCATGTTTTAGGTTATTATTAGATAAAGTAAAAGATGAGTGTACATTTTCTTTAATTTGCTGCTTTCTTTCATTTTAGGGATTTTAGCTGTTTTTGACAGGGGGCGGGGGCATTCGAGCATGGGGCTAAATATGTATTTCTTTACACAATTTGATGGTGATTTCTTTTTTTATGGTTTACTATAGTCCTAATAAACGCCAGGAAATTACATCTGGCCACAGAAGATCACAGGATCTACTGAATGTGAAGGTAGCCTACTGGGGGAAGACTTATACTGTGTGTATAGGCTCAATATGTCAGTTCATCACATTCAATAGATCCCATGATCTTTTGTGGCCAGATGTAATTTCTTGGGGTCTAGTAGGACTATAGTAAATAATAAAAAAATAAATCGCCATAAAATTTTGTAAAAAGATACATAATTAGACCCATGCTCGAATGCCCCCGCCCCCCTGTCAAAAACTGCTAAAATCCCTAAAACGAAAGAAAGCAGCAAATGAAAGTAAATTAATACTCACCTTTTAGTTTCTCTAATAACAATCTAAAACATGAATCTTGGTTGAAAAAAAAGTTGTCTTTAAGAGTAAATTGGTTATCACAGTGCGACGCATTGCTACAGCGTCTTGCATTGAAATTGTATATTGAACCAGATGTATTTGTCCCACTTGATTTATAACAATCAAGAAGGACATTTTCACTAATTTAGAATACTAATTCATGTAGAATTGTCCAAAAACAAAAATATTTGATGTGTTATGATGATCCTATATCTCTCTAAGCTTCCTTTCTTCCTGCTCTCGGCAGACAGCTGAAGGAGATCGAGGACCAGATCCTGGAGGTGTTGTCCTCCTCAGAGGGCAACATCCTGGAGGACGAGACAGCCATCCAGGTGCTGTCGTCCTCCAAGGTGCTGGCCAACGAGATCTCAGAGAAGCAGGCCATCGCCGAGGCCACCGAGGTGAAGATCGACCAGACCCGCATGGGCTACACGCCCATCGCCGTGCACTCCTCCATCCTCTTCTTCTCCATCGCCGACCTGGCCAGCATCGAGCCCATGTACCAGTACTCGCTGGCCTGGTTCATCAACCTCTTTGTCCTCTCCATTGACAACTCTGAGAAGAGTGCTATGCTGGCGGAGAGGTGAGCAAGCACGGTGGAGAACAGTGTAAAAACTAAATAAAAAATAAGCTATGATGACTAAAAATACAGATGACTAAACTAAAGAATAAACGTATTGACAATTTCGTCAATAAATGATGCAGTAGAACTAAAAGACAAGTCATTTTATGTTTGGTTGCACTCTGAAAATAGATCTACAAGCTCACAACGCATTGTGCTGCGACGCGTTGTGAGCTTGTAGATCGTGTAAAATCAAATTATTTACTACGCCCATCAAGGCGTTATGATATTTAGTCGACTAATTTTTTTTCTTCCTGAAACCTGATTATTCTTTGTCGTTCGCTGGTGTAATTGCAACCCATGTTGAGTTTGTAGATTTGCTATTTTCGCCGTGGGACACCATCATATGACAAAGTACTGTCTTTGCCAATAAATCAGGCTTGAGTTGAGACTTGATAATTTTTGTTGTTGTTGTTGTTTTCTGTCTGCAATCAATGTCAGAAATCTGATAAAACTCGGTGAGATTAACCATTTCGGCAGGCATTCTGACTAAAGAGGGAATCCTAAATTAGAGGTTACACAGTTACATTTGACTTCCTCACACTAAACAAGCCTTTTGTTTATCTAAGAAAGGTTAAGCGCAAAGCAGAGACATTAAGCAGCTGTTTGTGTGTGTGTGTGTGTGTGTGTGTGTGTGTGTGTGTGTGTGTGTGTGTGTGTGTGTGTGTGTGTGTGTGTGTGTGTGTGTGTGTGTGTGTGTGTGTGTGTGTGTGTGTGTGTGTGTGTGTGTGTCCTGCAGGCTCAGGATACTCAAGGACCACTTCACGTACTCGCTGTATGTCAACGTGTGCCGCTCGCTGTTTGAGAAGGACAAGCTGCTTTTCTCTTTCTGCCTCAACGTTAATCTGCTCATGTACAACAAACTGGTAGGCACGCACGCACGCACGCACGCACGCACGCACACACACACACACACACACACACACACACACACACACACACACACACACACACACACACACAGCATCTCTGACATTTGTGTCAAACCACAGGCTTAATTGGATTTTGCCTGAGAAAAAGTCAGGTAAACAGCCAGGAGATTGGAGAATGAGGCTGGCCGGTCACTGACACAGACCAGGAGCTCCTAGCCGGCATACGTTTGCTGGCTAGGAGCTCCTGGTGTCTATGGGAGGCAGGCAGCACACATCAATCACAAGGGTGTCCCAAACTTACATGCAAGGACGGAAAATACAGGTGTATGGCAGATTGAAATGAATGGAGATGTATAAATACAGGTGTATGGCAGATTGAAATTAATGGAGATGCCGCCACAGGGCTCATCCGAGGACGACCTGGAGAGACTACTTAATTTGTTGATGTAATCCAGTGCTTTGACTTTTAACCTCATTAACCGCTGTGTCCCTATTTTGGGCATGTCATTATAGGTGAAAAATAGCTTAGGCCTTTATACACATTGCATATCAGTGTTGCACAGCGAAGATAGCCGATCTACAAACTTAGCCTGGTTAATAAACCAGACCGAATCAGCCGTTGGCAAAAAAAAAATTGCCTGCCAGCGGATTAGGGTCTGGCGAGGCTCAGTAGCACGCCTCTTTCCTACAACCGAGAACAGGTCGGGCCAATCGGGACACGGTATGCAATATGGGCGGGCTTTGGTACAGTGACGTTCAATGCTTGAGACCTTTGACTGACAGTAGCTCTGACCAATTGCGTCAAAGAGAAAATGTTTGAACCCGCCCCCCGGGAAATGAAATCCAAGTGGAGCCAGCCCAGACTAATATACCGCGACAGTGTTGTGTGATATTAGTCTGGCTTATTAGCCAGGCTACTACAAACTCACAATGTGTCGTCTCGCGCTGCATTGTGAGCTTGTAGATCAGCTGTAGGACGGTGTCAGGCTTAAGTGGTTAACCTTACTGGTCCAGGTGGAGGAAGGAGAGTGGCGCTTTCTGCTGACAGGTGGCGTGGGCCTGCACAACCCTCACTCCAACCCCTGCACCTGGCTGCCCAAGAAGTCCTGGGACGAGCTCTGTCGTCTGGATGACATGGAACGCTTTGGGGGCCTGCGGTCTGACATGGCTCGTCTCAAAGATGAATGGAAGAGGGTGTACGACAGCCCAGTGAGTGTCCAGTGTCCTGTCCACCTATCTGACTGGCTGCTCCCAGTCATGTGTCTATTGAGTGGCACATGTGTTGAGCTTATACTTGTTGCTTGGTGTAGCTTGCAGACAAGAATAAATAATAAGTAATAGTAATAGGGTAGTAATAGGGTTCCCAAAGTCATGGCATTCCTTGAAATATGTTTAGATGAGGAAAAAATGAGAAAGAAGACAGGCCTGTAAAAGGTTTGAAATTAGTCAAATGTTTTGGAAAATGTTTGGATATACAATGTTTTTGGCTATTGATTTTGTTCATGAAGATAAATGAAAAATATGTGAAATACGTGTGGCCTCGGCTATGGGATGTCACATGACAAACAATAAGTCTAACGTGTTGTTAGTTTGTAGATCTGTTTTTGGCATGTGACATCTTCGCTCCAGTCTCTCTTGGGGCTTTTATAGCACACTGGTGTAAAAGCCTCATTATTGCACCGTATGATTGCTTTTATAGACCTGGAAATGTGGTAAAATTCTTCTGTAAATGTTATGGAAAAGTTTAGAAAATGCATTGTTACAAATGTGTGGGAAGTCAAATATTACTGCACGAGAGCAGAGGATGTAGAGACCTGGAGCCAGTTGCAGCACCTCACACTAAGTTCAAACTTAGCCTAGTTATTTAGTTATTTAGTAATGCATAAGTCTTGACTTAAAAGCCATTTAAGCTATAACTAGGCTAAGTTTGAACTTAGTGTGAGGTGCTGCAACTGGCCCCAGACCAGAACACAGGGGTGGTAATCTCCACATCCATGACACCATTATATTAACTGTAGTGTATGTGTGCATCCTCAGAACCCGCACCACACACCGTTTCCAGATGAGTGGCAGGAGAAGCTGGGCCAATTCCAAAAGATGTTGGTGATCCGCTGTCTCAGACCAGATAAGGTCAGGTTGCTTTGCTGTGCTCCGCATGGACGCACGCACGCACGCACGCACGCAGGCTCAAGCATCAACATGTTTACCAAGAAGATCGTACTCATACATCGTACTCTACTGTATGCCCACCAGATCATTCCCATGGTGCAGGAGTTTGTCTCTGACAGTCTGGGACGACCCTTCATCGAGACGCCCCCGTTCAACCTGAGCAAGGCCTTTGGTGACAGTCACTGCTGCGGCCCACTTATCTTCATCCTGTCCCCTGGCTCGGACCCCATGGCCGCTCTGCTCAAGTTCGGAGACGAGCAGGTAGTACTGGCATCTGTACCCTGTCAAAATGGCCTTGGTTAAAGCATCAACAAGACTGGAGTGATGATAAAGGACATTCATTGTGCTTGAAATTACTGTGTGTGGGATCCATGAAAACCAGATTTAAACCTCAACAGCCAGGATTTCCAAGGTGTGGAATGTTTGGAAACGTACTATTATAGAAGGTTAGACCATTTTTTGTATTACCATGTGTTTAGCATGGGAAGTACATAGTACTACAACACTTTCCTCACAATTGTTGTGTTGCTGCTTGTGCAGCATACCCTTCCTATTTAAAGATGAAACAATAAAGTGCCTATTCCGTGGGTGCTGGTATTCTCCTTCCTAAAGTACATAGTATGAACAAGCATATCAAAATCAAAGCCAGCACTTAACGCCAAGCCTTTAGTCCTAAAAAAAAAAGCTCCATCTGCATGCTTCAATAGGTATCGGTATTAATAATAGCATATTATAATCAAAGCTGAAAAACAATGGAAGGTTAATCTACTCTGTCGAAAAACGTGTGTGTGTGTGTGTGTGTGTGTGTGTGTGTGTGTGTGTGTGTGTGTGTGTGTGTGTGTGTGTGTGTGTGTGTGTGTGTGTGTGTGTGTGTGTGTGTGTGTGTGTGTGTGTGTGTGTGTGTGTGTGTGTGTGTGTGTGTGTGTGTGTGTGTGTGTGTGTGTGTGTGTGTGTGTGTGTGTGTGTGTGTGTGTGTGTGTGTGTGTGTGGGGCGCTGCGTGTGCGGCTGCGTGTGCGTGCGTTCCCCAGGGCTTCACTGGTACCAAGCTGACCTCCCTCTCGCTGGGGCAAGGCCAGGGCCCTATTGCTATGAAGTTGATCGAGACAGGCATCAAAGAGGGCACCTGGGTGGTCCTGCAGAACTGCCATCTGGCCACCTCCTGGATGCCCACTCTAGAGCGAGTCTGTGAGGTCTGAAAACATTTACACACATACACTGTACCGTTTGTACAATTCTTTGTACAAAAGAAGACTTTACTGTGTAGCATTTATTTACTCTGATGAACATCTCTCATTTGTGCCTATACTACTACATACATTAACTATTTTTTTGCTGCTAGCTGTTAGCATAATTGTAGTTAAGCTGTGCCACCACCTGCGTCCACTTTAACAGGATCTGTTTCCTCCCCCCTGCAGCCCCATGCAAACACTCACTGCAACCATTTGCTATCATTAGCATTAGCGCACACTGTTTACCTGTCACCAGAAACGTTTACATGTCGGGAGCGATGCGGTACAAAGTCACAAATGACATCCGAACTTTGGATGGCTGAAGATCACCAAGGACAGCTCTCTTAGATTTCCGACTTATGGAGGTTTGGAAATCCTGCTTTGAACAGAGGTAAACGGGGGTAAAGGGGTAAACTGCGAGGTACGAATATATTCGTACCTCGCAGAGAAAGAATTAAGAAGTACAATGTGGTAGAAACACTGAGCCATTGCACACTCTCTGAGTTACACTTTTTGTTTTTTTAAAGATTTTCTTTTTGGCTTTTCTGCCTTTATTGATAGTCACAAGTGAAGACGGACAGGAAAGAAGGAGAGAGAGTCGGGGAGAGCAGAAAAGGTCGTCATGAATGGGACTCGGAACACGCGACACGCTGTCTGGCCAGAGCCTATATGTGGCATGTGCCTGGACCGCTAGGCCAGCGGGCCTAAAAAGAAGTTACACTTTATTTTTTTATTTTTTGTGGCTTTCACCTTTATTTTATATTTTTTATCGAGGGACAAACAGTAAGCTGACAGGAAATGGGGGAGAGAGATGGGGGAGTGACATGCAGTAAAGGCCGCCGGGATCGGGAGTCGAACCCGCGGCACACTGCCAGATTCGGGCTACCGGCCAAGGTACCTGAACCGCTGAGCCACGGCCCAGGCCTGAGTTACACATTTTTAAATGAACACTGAGAATGCTGTGTGTCTTTGAGCAGGAGCTGAACCCAGACACCACCCATCCAGACTTCAGACTGTGGCTGACCAGCTACCCGTCTCCCACCTTCCCTGTGTCCGTGCTCCAGAACGGGGTCAAGATGACCAACGAGGCCCCCAAGGGCCTCAGAGCCAACATTGCACGCTCCTTCCTCATGGACCCCATCTCCGACCCTGAGTTCTTCGGTAACTGCAGCAAACCGGTTAGTGTGTTACTGTAGAGGCCTGCAGGAATGTTCTGTCAGTCCTCCTGTACCCACTGGGTGTCTGACCATTGCCGCTCGCGCCTGCATTGGTTTAATTTCTGACCGCCCATGGTAAATGTAGTTGCTGTCCGGCAGAAACCTCTTATCTCCATATTTTAACTTTTTATCATACTACAGCGTCACACGAAACAAAAGCATCAAAAGTGGCAGATCTACAAACTCTAAATGCTAAATACTCTAAAATGTTACTGCTACTTCTGTTCTTTTGAATTTGAATCCTGAATTGTAACAGTTTTGGACACTGTATGAGGTTTACACCCGACAGAGGCGATTTCTGACCGCCGCTCCCATGCCATTTAGTTCCGCATCATCCCCAAATCTCTGTATTTTAAGACCACCCGCTCCCACGCACGCAACATTTGCATTGGTTCCCCAATCCCAATGCAGGGCTATATAGTTCACGGTATCTGTATTGTTACGACTTGTGTACAAGTACAAGTACATAAGAGTACATTTATTTTGTACTCATTCCATACATTGTAGCTAGCAGCTAGGAAACGTATGTGTGTTTGCACACATTCACTGTGTGTGTGTGTGTGTGTGTGTGTGTGTGTGTGTGTGTGTGTGTGTGTGTGTGTGTGTGTGTGTGTGTGTGTGTGTGTGTGTGTGTGTGTGTGTGTGTGTGTGTGTGTGTGTGTGTGTGTGTGTGTGTGCGTGCACTCCTCAGGCAGTGTTCAAGAAGCTGCTATACGGCCTGTGTTTCTTTCACGCTCTGACCCAGGAGAGGAAGAAGTTTGGTCCTCTGGGCTGGAACATCGCCTACGAGTTCAATGAGACTGACCTGCGTATCTCTGTCCAGCAGCTTCGCATGTTTCTGGAACAGTACAAGGTATTGTTGGGAGTGATGCACACAACTACCAGGCTACTAATACATTGTGATGTTTCCTCGATTGACACGCGTACGGTACGGTACAGTACGGTACGGTGTCGGTACGGTACACACATGCACTCACACACACGCACAAACATTTGCAGGGAAATCAGGAATACATTTCCATAATGGTGTCCATGACTTGACTTCTATCTTCCTATGATGGAATCACAGCCTTGTGTGATATACAGTATGAGGAAAGTTTACAGTTTTCTCCATGGGAATCAACAATTTTCTTGTGGGGAAAATGGTACACATGCACGCATGCACACACGCAAGCACGCACCCCCGCGCACGCACGCACGCACGCACGCACGCACGCACGCACACACACAAAAACCTTCAATCATATCTTTTTAAATGTATTGACATTGAATGAATTTCCATCAGTTCCGCCAGTTCAGTTGCTGATCTTCCCACATTTCTTGAATCTGCAATGATGGAGCTTGTATTTTACCCACTTTTTTTTTTAAATAGTTGTGATGATGTCACTTCATTCTCTTGAACACATGAGAGACAGAGTGCTCAAACACAAGGCTTTGTGGATGCCATGGGTGTAATGATGAGTCTATGACTTCCTGCCCCGACAGGAAGTGCCTTTTGACGCCCTCCGCTACATGACGGGAGAGTGCAACTACGGAGGGCGTGTGACGGACGACTGGGACAGACGGACACTGCACACCATCCTCGCCATCTTCTACACCCCCAAAATACTCCAGGACTCCGACTACAAGTTTGACCCCAGTGGGATCTATTACTCACCTCCTGAGGGCGATGTAAGTATCTGTACTAGACTTTTGCTAATGTTCTAACTGGTTCTAAAATGGTTATTTGACCTGTTTCTATCCTGTATTTTTCTCCTTTCACATGCACAGAAAAGAAAAATCAAATGTATTTTATTCATGAACTCACATTTACGTAACATAGCCATCGTTATCAATGTCATCAATCTAGCCTTATTACTCTGAATGTTTCCCCTCTCCCTCCGTCCCCTATTCTCCATCCCCACCGCTAACCACCCCTCTGGTTTTACCTGTGTTCTCTCCCGCAGTACAACAACTATATTGAATACACCAAGTCGTTGCCACATAGCCCGTCTCCTGAGATTTTCGGCATGAATGCCAACGCCGACATCACCAAGGACCAAGCAGAGACGCAGCTGCTGTTCAACAGCATCCTACTCACACAGGTAAACAGCCATACTGCCGAGGACTGCACAGCACCCAGGAGCTAGGTCACCAACTACTACTGTAACACACACATGAACAAGAACATTTAATGTAAGCAACGATATGGCAGATAAAGACAGTGTGACGCTAAGCCTTCTCTTCTTTTTTTTAAAAGATATTTTTGGGGCCTTTTATTGATAGATCACAGTAGGTAGACAGGAAACAGGGAGAGAGATGGGGGGAAGACACACAGCAAAGTTCGTTGGGATCAGGACTCAAACCCGCGACACACTGTCATGCTGAATTACCTGCCAAGGTGCCTGGACCGCTAAACCGGCCATTCAGACAATTCAAAAACAGATTTAACAGATTATGTTTTGTTTTGTATTTTTTTCGGGGGAAGAAAGGAATTAGGAACCAACCTAACCTGAACCATGGTTCCTGCCATTCATCCTCAACCATCATCTTTTCTCTCGCTGTCCTTATTTTTCTGGTCAGTCCCGTTCTTCTGGCTCTGACACCAGGTCAGCGGATGACATGGTGTTCGAGGTGGCGGCCGACATTCTGAGCAAGTTGCCCGCCGACTTCGACCTGGAGGTGGCGATGCTGCGTTTCCCCACCAGCTACAACCAGAGCATGAACACAGTGCTGGTGCAGGAGATGGGCCGCTTCAACAACCTGCTGCGTACCGTCCGAGAGTCCTGCATCAACATTCAGCAGGCCATCAAGGTTAGAGTCCTGCATCAACATTCAGCAGGCCATCAAGGTTAGAGTCCTGCATCAACATTCAGCAGGCCATCAAGGTTAGAGTCCTGTATCAACATTCAGCAGGCCATCAAGGTTAGAGTCCTGCATCAACATTCAGCAGGCCATCAAGGTTAGAGTCCTGCATCAACATTCAGCAGGCCATCAAGGTTAGGGCTGTCAAAAAACAATTAGTTGACGATTAGTTGTCATACAAATAATTGCGATTTAATTGTGTTTTTGGCTTCGAATATTGGAACATGAATCAATAAAACATTGCACAGGGCATGACAAATAACTTATTATTATTAGGAATTATTAGGATACATATTTAATAATTTTATGCTTTTATACAATTAGCTGATCTACAGTACAAGCTTGTATATCAGCTATTTCAGCTTTTTTATTTTGACGATTATGCAAAATTAATTAGGATTATGTCAAATAATTGTAATTAGACGATTATGTAAAATTGTGACAGGCCTAATAAAGGTACGCTAGCGTGGCTGTGGGGCAGGAACTTTACCCTTGTGGCTTGTGTAGCCTGGACGTCCCCTACACTGCCCATTTTCATGAGAAAATGGGGGGCAATTTTGGTAATAGACTAGCATAATCTGACTATGAATGTCATACCTAGTGTCTCTATAACATTGAGCTTTTGGAGAGTAATATCTGTCTCACCCGCTGGCGAAAACCTCTGGGAACTCAGATTAATGTGTCTGTGGATGTACGTACTTTGCATTTGTATATGTGCCTGCTTTTCTTACTGTACTGTGTTGAAATTGTGTGTGTGTATGTGCGCGTGTGCTTGTGCGATAGGGCTTGGTTGTGATGTCTGCAGAGCTAGAAGAGGTGGTGAACAGCATCCTACAGGGCCGTATCCCATGCATGTGGATGAAGAAGTCCTACCCCAGCCTCAAGCCCCTGGGCAGCTACGTCAATGACTTCCTGGAGCGCCTCAACTTCCTGCAGGTAAACCCTCCTGCTGCAGCATAATTTCCTCGCTGCCAGGTGGAAACCTTCAATCCTATATCCTAAAATGAAAAAGGCAAATAGAAAAGATTTGTATTTATTTCATAAATTCCAATGTTAAATGCCCAAATCAATCATTTTTATGACAATTAATGGTCAACTAAAGTTTCACGGTGGTGACAGCCCTGCTACCCCTCCCATGTGTTGTGTGATCAGGACTGGTACGAAGGGGGCATGCCAGCCGTCTTCTGGATATCCGGCTTCTTCTTCACGCAAGCCTTCCTGACAGGCAGCCAGCAGAACTACGCCAGGAAGCACACCATCCCCATTGACCTGCTGGGCTTCGACTTCCAGGTGCTGGAGGACACCGAGTACCAGCAGCCCCCAGAGGACGGTAAGGACACCAGGGCTTGGAGGGAGGAGTTGGAGTCAGTGTTAGTTTCGTCGACTAAAACCATGACGAAAAATGTCCGTCGACTACACTGACGAAAACGAAATAATAACTAGGTTATGATGACTACAATTAAGGCTAAATGTATTTTCAATTTAGTCAACAAATAAACAGTAGACTAAAATGTTATGGAGGGACTACTGGAAAAGAGATCCAGTAGAACTAAAAGAAAGTAATTGTATGTTTGGTTGTGCTTGGGTGTTACATGCAGAAAATAGCAGATCGACAAGCTGCGACAAAATCAACTGTAGATTAGACTAGATTAAGATTTTGACTATTATAATCAGACTATGAATTCCCTACCACCAGAGAGTGTCTCTATGACATTGAGCCTTTGGAGAGTAATATGCATTTACATGTGTTAATGTATTTGGACGTAGTACCATACGTACATTGTATTTGTAAATGTGTATGTGTGCCCTCTTTTCTTACTGTGTGTGTGTGTGTGTGTGTGTGTGTGTGTGTGTGTGTGTGTGTGTGTGTGTGTGTGTGTGTGTGTGCGTGTGCGTGTGCGTGCTGCAGGTGTATACATTCGAGGGCTTTTCCTGGATGGTGCTCGTTGGGACAGAGAGGCCAGACATCTGGCTGAGTCCTACCCTAAAGCGCTGCACGACACCATGCCTGTGGTGAGAGCTCCTGCACACTGGGAAACACTTCATTCACAAAGAAATATAAATAGTTGAAATGCAGATGAGATGTTTTCCGACAGACAACAACGATGTCTAAATACAGCCACATTTCAAGTTAATTCAAAGAATCCTTATTGGAAACATTTTCATTGCCAAAGCAAGTGTTAAAATATAATAAAAGAGATACGGCATTGTGTAAACAGAGCATCAATCTGCAGCCTTAAGTCTGATGTATACTCACTTGTATGACGGTGTCGGAAATAGCCAATCTATAAATTAAGCATTAAAAGTCCCTATAGTCACACATCTCGCATATATTCCATATTGTCATTTGCACATTGTTGCTTGTCTTATGAATTGTTATTCTCCTGTGTATTGAAACCTTTAGTAGACTATGTTAAAATAAGAATGTAAAATGTAATTCCACAATAGCAGTATGATTTTCTGTTTGAGTAAAAGTGTAAATTAAAATGAAATAATCCAATTCGCATTCGTCATTTTCAAATACTTACATGGACTTGGGCATTCTAAGACCACACTAAAAGTAAATGGAAAATTGATTGAATTTAATTCCAGTTCAAATGTTAATTAAAATTTGAACATTTAAATGCAATATAAACACAACATAAACATGGTTTTCCTTTTATCCAAGCAATATAAAAATGAATACACACACACGTCAAATTGTAGCAATGGCAATCCACAAAAAGTGATATTGTGTCATTTGACCTTGTCACGACACCTCCTCCCTAACAGCCTGCTGTCCCCTCTCTCTCGTTCCAGATGTGGCTGAAGCCTTTGAAACGGCGGGACGTCCCCCAGAGGATGAGCTATGTGGCGCCCGTCTATAAGACCAGCGAGCGGCGAGGCACCCTTTCCACCACTGGCCACTCCACCAACTATGTCATTGCCATGACGCTCAACTCTGACATGCCAGCGGAGCACTGGATCAGACGAGGAGTGGCATTGCTATGCCAACTCAACTCTTAGCCTTGTTTGTTCTGAAAAGAAAATGGTAAAGGTCTTGAGTAAATATCTGGGTTCATGTTTTTTAAGAAAATAAATACTCATCCTGTTTACTTTGATAGGCATTGGACCCATACATTTCATACTGTACACGTTTCCCCCCCTTTTTAAATGTCTTTAAATATTCTGATGAATTGAAAATGGAGAACCCTGATGTAAACAAGTCTTAGTGCTTTTTATGGTTTTATCCTCATAGCAGTTTTTTTATTGACTGAAATGTACCCATTCTATAAACTGAATACAATTTTCAATCAATCATACATACATACATACATACATTCAAGGCTTGAATGGGGTTTCTAGGTGTAAGTATGTAGGACTACTAGTAGCATGCCAAAGTTTGTGCTATTGCCATTGAGAATGCATTGGGCGTTTAAGTTAAATAACTCAGAAACTATAAAACATTTCAAAGTAAAAAGTTCCAGCATGTGTCTCCACAGTAAGCTGAATTATAAAAAGTGTGAATGGAGTTTCTAGGTGAAAGTGTTTTTTTAGGTCTGCCATTGAGCCCCATTCTGAATTTCTCAAATTTGAAAGCACTATTTCAAGGTTCAAGGTTCAAGGTTGTCTTTATTGCTAAAACTATGAAACATTTCAAAGATTCCTTTTCAGGCAAACACGTCCACCGTAAGATGAACCTAAGTAGGTTTGAATGGGGTTTCTAGGTGTAAGTATGTAGGACTAGTAGCGTGACGACGAGTATAATAAACTGGAAGAAATGTAACGAGTGTGTGTTCTGGTCCTGTTGATTGAGCAGAGCAGGACCTATAAACCTTGAAGGTTTATAGGTCCTTCCCAGCTCAATCAACAGGACCAGAACACACCTGGGCTGGCTGCCAGGATCACATCCACCAATGGGGAGGCTGTCTGTGTCCTGTCATGGTTTCTCCTCTGTATTATCTGATTAACATCCACGATAACACTTAAAAGCACCATTCAAATGCTCTGTACATGATCCCAAGGCCCCATTTGAAAAGTGACACCAAGAAGAACAACTTACAACCTAAAAATCACTGAGAGCTCAGTGGCACCCTTGTTAAGATGACGTCCATGTGAGCCAGAGGTTGTGAGTTCAAATCCAGCTGAGTTCCTCCTACTTTCACTCTGCAGCATTTTTTGGAGAATAACATCCAGAAGAGAACTGGAAAGAGATGGAAAGTTGAGGAGATTCTCAGAGAGCATGGTGGCACTCTGTGATAAGCTGCTGTCTATGTGAGCCACAGGTCGTGGGTTCAAGTTCAGCCCATGGCCTCAGCCGGCATACTATAGCATGCTGTTTTTCATCATTTTTGAGCATTTGAAAAAAATACGAAAATCACTCCGAGACCATGGGCTATAGCCCATGGCCTCGGACGGCATACTATAGCCATACTATATACCGAGGCCATGGGCTATAAATGATGAAAAACGAGGATTTGAAAAAAAGACGAAAATCACTCCGAGACCATGGGCTATAGTCCATGGTCTCGGAGTGATTTTCGTCTTTTTTTCAAATCCTCAAAAATGATGAAAAACGGCATGCTATAGTATGCCGTCCGAGGCCATGGGCTATAAATGATGAAAAAGGAGGATTTGAAAAAATGACGAAAATCTCTCCGAGACCATGGGCTATAGTCCATGGTCTCGGAGTGATTTTCGTCTTTTTTTCAAATCCTCAAAAATGTTTAAAAACGGCATGCTATAGTATGCCGTCCGAGGCCATGGGCTATAAATGATGAAAAACGAGGATTTTAAAAAATGACGAAAATCTCTCCGAGACCATGGGCTATAGTCCATGGTCTCGGAGAGATTTTCATCTTTTTTTCAAATCCTCAAAAATGATGAAAAACGGCATGCTATAGTATGCCGTCCGAGGCCATGGGCTAGGTGTGTTCTGGTCACTCCGAGACCATGGGCTATAGCCCATGGTCTCGGAGTCATTTTCGTCTTTTTTTCAAATCCTCAAAAATGATGAAAAACGGCATGCTATAGTATGCCGTCCGAGGCCATGGGCTATAAATGATGAAAAAGGAGGATTTGAAAAAATGACGAAAATCTCTCCGAGACCATGGGCTATAGTCCATGGTCTCGGAGTGATTTTCGTCTTTTTTTCAAATCCTCAAAAATGTTTAAAAACGGCATGCTATAGTATGCCGTCCGAGGCCATGGGCTATAAATGATGAAAAACGAGGATTTTAAAAAATGACGAAAATCTCTCCGAGACCATGGGCTATAGTCCATGGTCTCGGAGTGATTTTTATCTTTTTTTCAAATCCTCAAAAATGATGAAAAACGGCATGCTATAGTATGCCGTCCGAGGCCATGGGCTAGGTGTGTTCTGGTCACTCCGAGACCATGGGCTATAGCCCATGGTCTCGGAGTCATTTTCGTCTTTTTTTCAAATCCTCAAAAATGATGGAAAACGGCATGCTATAGTATGCCGTTCGAGACCATGGGCTATAGCCCATCGTCTCGGAGTGATTTTCGTCTTTTTTTCAAATCCTCAAAAATGATGGAAAACGGCATGCTATAGTATGCCGTTCGAGGCCATGGGCTAGGTGTGTTCTGGTCACTCCGAGACCATGGGCTATAGCCCATGGTCTCGGAGTCATTTTCGTCTTTTTTTCAAATCCTCAAAAATGATGGAAAACGGCATGCTATAGTATGCCGTTCGAGACCATGGGCTATAGCCCATCGTCTCGGAGTGATTTTCGTCTTTTTTTCAAATCCTCAAAAATGATGGAAACGGCATGCTATAGTATGCCGTCCGATATGGGCTATAGCCCATGGTCAAAAATGATGAAAACATGTCCACCGTAAGATGAACCTAAATAGGTTTGAATGGGGTTTCTAGGTGTAATTATGTAGGACTAGTAGCATGCCAAAGTTTGTGCTATTGCCATTGAGAATGCATTGGGCGTTTAAGTTAAATAACTCAGAAACTACAAAACATTTCAAAGTAAAAAGTTCCAGCATGTGTCTCCACAGTAAGCTGAATTTTAAAAAGTGTGAATGGAGTTTCTAGGTGAAAGTGCTTTTTTGACGTGCCAATATCTGCCATTGAGCCCCATTGTAGATTTCTCAAATTTGAAAGCACTATATTTCTAAAACTATGAAACATTTCAAAGATTCCTTTTCAGGCAAACACGTCCACCGTAAGATGAACCTAAGTAGGTTTGAATGGGGTTTCTAGGTGTAAGTATGTAGGACTAGTAGCGTGATGATGAGTATAATAAACTGGAAGAAAAGTAACGAGTGTGTGTTCTGGTCCTGTTGATTGAGCTGAGAAGGACCTATAAACCTGGTCCTGTTGATTGAGCAGAGCAGGACCTATAAACCTTGAAGGTTTATAGGTCCTTCTCAGCTCAATCAACAGGACCAGAACACACCTGGGCTGGCTGCCAGGATCACATCCACCAATGGGGAGGCTGTATGTGTCCTGTCATGGTTTCTCCTCTGTATTATCTGATTAACATCCACGATTACACTTAAAAGCACTAAAGACACCTTTGATGCACAGCACCATTCAAATGCTCTGTACATGATCCCAAGGCCCCATTTGAAAAGTGACACCAAGAAGAACAACTTACAACCTAAAGATCACTGAGAGCTCACTGGCACCCTTGTTAAGATGACGTCCATGTGAGCCAGAGGTTGTGAGTTCAAATCCAGCTGAGTTCCTCCTACTTTCACTCTGCAGCATGTTTTGGAGAATAACATCCAGAAGAGAACTGGAAAGAGATGGAAAGCTGAGGAGATTCTCAGAGAGCATGGTGGCACTCTGTGATAAGCTGCTGTCTATGTGAGCCACAGGTCGTGGGTTCAAGTTCAGCCCATGGCCTCAGCCGGCATACTATAGCATGCTGTTTTTCATCATTTTTGAGCATTTGAAAAAAAGACGAAGATCACTCCGAGACCACGGACGGCATACTATAGCCATACTATATACCGAGGCCATGGGCTATAAATGATGAAAAACGAGGATTTGAAAAAAAGACGAAAATCACTCCGAGACCATGGGCTATAGTCCATTGTCTCGGAGTGATTTTCGTCTTTTTTTCAAATCCTCAAAAATGTTTAAAAACGGCATGCTATAGTATGCCGTCCGAGGCCATGGGCTATAAATGATGAAAAACGAGGATTTGAAAAAATGACGAAAATCACTCCGAGACCATGGGCTATAGTCCATGGTCTCGGAGTGATTTTCGTCTTTTTTTCAAATCCTCAAAAATGATGAAAAACGGCATGCTATAGTATGCCGTCCGAGGCCATGGGCTAGGTTTGTTCTGGTCACTCCGAGACCATGGGCTATAGCCCATGGTCTCGGAGTCATTTTCGTCTTTTTTTCAAATCCTCAAAAATGATGGAAAACGGCATGCTATAGTATGCCGTTCGAGACCATGGGCTATAGCCCATCGTCTCGGAGTGATTTTCGTCTTTTTTTCAAATCCTCAAAAATGATGGAAAACGGCATGCTATAGTATGCCGTTCGAGACCATGGGCTATAGCCCATCGTCTCGGAGTGATTTTCGTCTTTTTTTCAAATCCTCAAAAATGATGGAAACGGCATGCTATAGTATGCCGTCCGATATGGGCTATAGCCCATGGTCAAAAATGATGAAAACATGTCCACCGTAAGATGAACCTAAATAGGTTTGAATGGGGTTTCTAGGTGTAATTATGTAGGACTAGTAGCATGCCAAAGTTTGTGCTATTGCCATTGAGAATGCATTGGGCGTTTAAGTTAAATAACTCAGAAACTACAAAACATTTCAAAGTAAAAAGTTCCAGCATGTGTCTCCACAGTAAGCTGAATTTTAAAAAGTGTGAATGGAGTTTCTAGGTGAAAGTGCTTTTTTGACGTGCCAATATCTGCCATTGAGCCCCATTGTAGATTTCTCAAATTTGAAAGCACTATATTTCTAAAACTATGAAACATTTCAAAGATTCCTTTTCAGGCAAACACGTCCACCGTAAGATGAACCTAAGTAGGTTTGAATGGGGTTTCTAGGTGTAAGTATGTAGGACTAGTAGCGTGACGATGAGTATAATAAACTGGAAGAAAAGTAACGAGTGTGTGTTCTGGTCCTGTTGATTGAGCTGAGAAGGACCTATAAACCTTGTCCTGTTGATTGAGCAGAACAGGACCTATAAACCTTGAAGGTTTATAGGTCCTTCTCAGCTCAATCAACAGGACCAGAACACACCTGGGCTGGCTGCCAGGATCACATCCACCAATGGGGAGGCTGTATGTGTCCTGTCATGGTTTCTCCTCTGTATTATCTGATTAACATCCACGATAACACTTAAAAGCACTAAAGACACCTTTGATGCACAGCACCATTCAAATGCTCTGTACATGATCCCAAGGCCCCATTTGAAAAGTGACACCAAGAAGAACAACTTACAACCTAAAAATCACTGAGAGCTCACTGGCACCCTTGTTAAGATGACATCCATGTGAGCCAGAGGTTGTGAGTTCAAATCCAGCTGAGTTCCTCCTACTTTCACTCTGCAGCATGTTTTGGAGAATAACATCCAGAAGAGAACTGGAAAGAGATGGAAAGCTGAGGAGATTCTCAGAGAGCATGGTGGCACTCTGTGATAAGCTGCTGTCTATGTGAGCCACAGGTCGTGGGTTCAAGTTCAGCCCATGGCCTCAGCCGGCATACTATAGCATGCTGTTTTTCATCATTTTTGAGCATTTGAAAAAAAAAGACGAAGATCACTCCGAGACCATGGGCTATAGCCCATGGCCTCGGACGGCATACTATAGCCATACTATATACCGAGGCCATGGGCTATAAATGATGAAAAACGAGGATTTGAAAAAAAGACGAAAATCACTCCGAGACCATGGGCTATAGTCCATTGTCTCGGAGTGATTTTCATCTTTTTTTCAAATCCTCAAAAATGATGAAAAACGGCATGCTATAGTATGCCGTCCGAGGCCATGGGCTATAAATGATGGAAAAGGAGGATTTGAAAAAAATATGAAAATCACTCCGAGACAATGGACTATAGTCCATGGTCTCGGAGTGATTTTCGTCTTTTTTTCAAATCCTCAAAAATGATGAAAAACGGCATGCTATAGTATGCCGTTCGAGACCATGGGCTATAGCCCATCGTCTCGGAGTGATTTTCGTCTTTTTTTCAAATCCTCAAAAATGATGGAAACGGCATGCTATAGTATGCCGTCCGATATGGGCTATAGCCCATGGTCAAAAATGATGAAAACATGTCCACCGTAAGATGAACCTAAATAGGTTTGAATGGGGTTTCTAGGTGTAATTATGTAGGACTAGTAGCATGCCAAAGTTTGTGCTATTGCCATTGAGAATGCATTGGGCGTTTAAGTTAAATAACTCAGAAACTACAAAACATTTCAAAGTAAAAAGTTCCAGCATGTGTCTCCACAGTAAGCTGAATTTTAAAAAGTGTGAATGGAGTTTCTAGGTGAAAGTGCTTTTTTGACGTGCCAATATCTGCCATTGAGCCCCATTGTAGATTTCTCAAATTTGAAAGCACTATATTTCTAAAACTATGAAACATTTCAAAGATTCCTTTTCAGGCAAACACGTCCACCGTAAGATGAACCTAAGTAGGTTTGAATGGGGTTTCTAGGTGTAAGTATGTAGGACTAGTAGCGTGACGATGAGTATAATAAACTGGAAGAAAAGTAACGAGTGTGTGTTCTGGTCCTGTTGATTGAGCTGAGAAGGACCTATAAACCTGGTCCTGTTGATTGAGCAGAGCAGGACCTATAAACCTTGAAGGTTTATAGGTCCTTCTCAGCTCAATCAACAGGACCAGAACACACCTGGGCTGGCTGCCAGGATCACATCCACCAATGGGGAGGCTGTATGTGTCCTGTCATGGTTTCTCCTCTGTATTATCTGATTAACATCCACGATTACACTTAAAAGCACTAAAGACACCTTTGATGCACAGCAGCATTCAAATGCTCTGTACATGATCCCAAGGCCCCATTTGAAAAGTGACACCAAGAAGAACAACTTACAACCTAAAGATCACTGAGAGCTCACTGGCACCCTTGTTAAGATGACGTCCATGTGAGCCAGAGGTTGTGAGTTCAAATCCAGCTGAGTTCCTCCTACTTTCACTCTGCAGCATGTTTTGGAGAATAACATCCAGAAGAGAACTGGAAAGAGATGGAAAGCTGAGGAGATTCTCAGAGAGCATGGTGGCACTCTGTGATAAGCTGCTGTCTATGTGAGCCACAGGTCGTGGGTTCAAGTTCAGCCCATGGCCTCAGCCGGCATACTATAGCATGCTGTTTTTCATCATTTTTGAGCATTTGAAAAAAAGACGAAGATCACTCCGAGACCACGGACGGCATACTATAGCCATACTATATACCGAGGCCATGGGCTATAAATGATGAAAAACGAGGATTTGAAAAAAAGACGAAAATCACTCCGAGACCATGGGCTATAGTCCATTGTCTCGGAGTGATTTTCGTCTTTTTTTCAAATCCTCAAAAATGTTTAAAAACGGCATGCTATAGTATGCCGTCCGAGGCCATGGGCTATAAATGATGAAAAACGAGGATTTGAAAAAATGACGAAAATCACTCCGAGACCATGGGCTATAGTCCATGGTCTCGGAGTGATTTTCGTCTTTTTTTCAAATCCTCAAAAATGATGAAAAACGGCATGCTATAGTATGCCGTCCGAGGCCATGGGCTAGGTTTGTTCTGGTCACTCCGAGACCATGGGCTATAGCCCATGGTCTCGGAGTCATTTTCGTCTTTTTTTCAAATCCTCAAAAATGATGGAAAACGGCATGCTATAGTATGCCGTTCGAGACCATGGGCTATAGCCCATCGTCTCGGAGTGATTTTCGTCTTTTTTTCAAATCCTCAAAAATGATGGAAAACGGCATGCTATAGTATGCCGTTCGAGACCATGGGCTATAGCCCATCGTCTCGGAGTGATTTTCGTCTTTTTTTCAAATCCTCAAAAATTATGGAAACGGCATGCTATAGTATGCCGTCCGATATGGGCTATAGCCCATGGTCAAAAATGATGAAAACATGTCCACCGTAAGATGAACCTAAATAGGTTTGAATGGGGTTTCTAGGTGTAATTATGTAGGACTAGTAGCATGCCAAAGTTTGTGCTATTGCCATTGAGAATGCATTGGGCGTTTAAGTTAAATAACTCAGAAACTACAAAACATTTCAAAGTAAAAAGTTCCAGCATGTGTCTCCACAGTAAGCTGAATTTTAAAAAGTGTGAATGGAGTTTCTAGGTGAAAGTGCTTTTTTGACGTGCCAATATCTGCCATTGAGCCCCATTGTAGATTTCTCAAATTTGAAAGCACTATATTTCTAAAACTATGAAACATTTCAAAGATTCCTTTTCAGGCAAACACGTCCACCGTAAGATGAACCTAAGTAGGTTTGAATGGGGTTTCTAGGTGTAAGTATGTAGGACTAGTAGCGTGACGATGAGTATAATAAACTGGAAGAAAAGTAACGAGTGTGTGTTCTGGTCCTGTTGATTGAGCTGAGAAGGACCTATAAACCTTGTCCTGTTGATTGAGCAGAACAGGACCTATAAACCTTGAAGGTTTATAGGTCCTTCTCAGCTCAATCAACAGGACCAGAACACACCTGGGCTGGCTGCCAGGATCACATCCACCAATGGGGAGGCTGTATGTGTCCTGTCATGGTTTCTCCTCTGTATTATCTGATTAACATCCACGATAACACTTAAAAGCACTAAAGACACCTTTGATGCACAGCACCATTCAAATGCTCTGTACATGATCCCAAGGCCCCATTTGAAAAGTGACACCAAGAAGAACAACTTACAACCTAAAAATCACTGAGAGCTCACTGGCACCCTTGTTAAGATGACATCCATGTGAGCCAGAGGTTGTGAGTTCAAATCCAGCTGAGTTCCTCCTACTTTCACTCTGCAGCATGTTTTGGAGAATAACATCCAGAAGAGAACTGGAAAGAGATGGAAAGCTGAGGAGATTCTCAGAGAGCATGGTGGCACTCTGTGATAAGCTGCTGTCTATGTGAGCCACAGGTCGTGGGTTCAAGTTCAGCCCATGGCCTCAGCCGGCATACTATAGCATGCTGTTTTTCATCATTTTTGAGCATTTGAAAAAAAAAGACGAAGATCACTCCGAGACCATGGGCTATAGCCCATGGCCTCGGACGGCATACTATAGCCATACTATATACCGAGGCCATGGGCTATAAATGATGAAAAACGAGGATTTGAAAAAAAGACGAAAATCACTCCGAGACCATGGGCTATAGTCCATTGTCTCGGAGTGATTTTCATCTTTTTTTCAAATCCTCAAAAATGATGAAAAACGGCATGCTATAGTATGCCGTCCGAGGCCATGGGCTATAAATGATGGAAAAGGAGGATTTGAAAAAAATATGAAAATCACTCCGAGACAATGGACTATAGTCCATGGTCTCGGAGTGATTTTCGTCTTTTTTTCAAATCCTCAAAAATGATGAAAAACGGCATGCTATAGTATGCCGTTCGAGACCATGGGCTATAGCCCATCGTCTCGGAGTGATTTTCGTCTTTTTTTCAAATCCTCAAAAATGATGGAAACGGCATGCTATAGTATGCCGTCCGATATGGGCTATAGCCCATGGTCAAAAATGATGAAAACATGTCCACCGTAAGATGAACCTAAATAGGTTTGAATGGGGTTTCTAGGTGTAATTATGTAGGACTAGTAGCATGCCAAAGTTTGTGCTATTGCCATTGAGAATGCATTGGGCGTTTAAGTTAAATAACTCAGAAACTACAAAACATTTCAAAGTAAAAAGTTCCAGCATGTGTCTCCACAGTAAGCTGAATTTTAAAAAGTGTGAATGGAGTTTCTAGGTGAAAGTGCTTTTTTGACGTGCCAATATCTGCCATTGAGCCCCATTGTAGATTTCTCAAATTTGAAAGCACTATATTTCTAAAACTATGAAACATTTCAAAGATTCCTTTTCAGGCAAACACGTCCACCGTAAGATGAACCTAAGTAGGTTTGAATGGGGTTTCTAGGTGTAAGTATGTAGGACTAGTAGCGTGACGATGAGTATAATAAACTGGAAGAAAAGTAACGAGTGTGTGTTCTGGTCCTGTTGATTGAGCTGAGAAGGACCTATAAACCTGGTCCTGTTGATTGAGCAGAGCAGGACCTATAAACCTTGAAGGTTTATAGGTCCTTCTCAGCTCAATCAACAGGACCAGAACACACCTGGGCTGGCTGCCAGGATCACATCCACCAATGGGGAGGCTGTATGTGTCCTGTCATGGTTTCTCCTCTGTATTATCTGATTAACATCCACGATTACACTTAAAAGCACTAAAGACACCTTTGATGCACAGCAGCATTCAAATGCTCTGTACATGATCCCAAGGCCCCATTTGAAAAGTGACACCAAGAAGAACAACTTACAACCTAAAGATCACTGAGAGCTCACTGGCACCCTTGTTAAGATGACGTCCATGTGAGCCAGAGGTTGTGAGTTCAAATCCAGCTGAGTTCCTCCTACTTTCACTCTGCAGCATGTTTTGGAGAATAACATCCAGAAGAGAACTGGAAAGAGATGGAAAGCTGAGGAGATTCTCAGAGAGCATGGTGGCACTCTGTGATAAGCTGCTGTCTATGTGAGCCACAGGTCGTGGGTTCAAGTTCAGCCCATGGCCTCAGCCGGCATACTATAGCATGCTGTTTTTCATCATTTTTGAGCATTTGAAAAAAAGACGAAGATCACTCCGAGACCACGGACGGCATACTATAGCCATACTATATACCGAGGCCATGGGCTATAAATGATGAAAAACGAGGATTTGAAAAAAAGACGAAAATCACTCCGAGACCATGGGCTATAGTCCATTGTCTCGGAGTGATTTTCGTCTTTTTTTCAAATCCTCAAAAATGTTTAAAAACGGCATGCTATAGTATGCCGTCCGAGGCCATGGGCTATAAATGATGAAAAACGAGGATTTGAAAAAATGACGAAAATCACTCCGAGACCATGGGCTATAGTCCATGGTCTCGGAGTGATTTTCGTCTTTTTTTCAAATCCTCAAAAATGATGAAAAACGGCATGCTATAGTATGCCGTCCGAGGCCATGGGCTAGGTTTGTTCTGGTCACTCCGAGACCATGGGCTATAGCCCATGGTCTCGGAGTCATTTTCGTCTTTTTTTCAAATCCTCAAAAATGATGGAAAACGGCATGCTATAGTATGCCGTTCGAGACCATGGGCTATAGCCCATCGTCTCGGAGTGATTTTCGTCTTTTTTTCAAATCCTCAAAAATGATGGAAAACGGCATGCTATAGTATGCCGTTCGAGACCATGGGCTATAGCCCATCGTCTCGGAGTGATTTTCGTCTTTTTTTCAAATCCTCAAAAATTATGGAAACGGCATGCTATAGTATGCCGTCCGATATGGGCTATAGCCCATGGTCAAAAATGATGAAAACATGTCCACCGTAAGATGAACCTAAATAGGTTTGAATGGGGTTTCTAGGTGTAATTATGTAGGACTAGTAGCATGCCAAAGTTTGTGCTATTGCCATTGAGAATGCATTGGGCGTTTAAGTTAAATAACTCAGAAACTACAAAACATTTCAAAGTAAAAAGTTCCAGCATGTGTCTCCACAGTAAGCTGAATTTTAAAAAGTGTGAATGGAGTTTCTAGGTGAAAGTGCTTTTTTGACGTGCCAATATCTGCCATTGAGCCCCATTGTAGATTTCTCAAATTTGAAAGCACTATATTTCTAAAACTATGAAACATTTCAAAGATTCCTTTTCAGGCAAACACGTCCACCGTAAGATGAACCTAAGTAGGTTTGAATGGGGTTTCTAGGTGTAAGTATGTAGGACTAGTAGCGTGACGATGAGTATAATAAACTGGAAGAAAAGTAACGAGTGTGTGTTCTGGTCCTGTTGATTGAGCTGAGAAGGACCTATAAACCTTGTCCTGTTGATTGAGCAGAACAGGACCTATAAACCTTGAAGGTTTATAGGTCCTTCTCAGCTCAATCAACAGGACCAGAACACACCTGGGCTGGCTGCCAGGATCACATCCACCAATGGGGAGGCTGTATGTGTCCTGTCATGGTTTCTCCTCTGTATTATCTGATTAACATCCACGATAACACTTAAAAGCACTAAAGACACCTTTGATGCACAGCACCATTCAAATGCTCTGTACATGATCCCAAGGCCCCATTTGAAAAGTGACACCAAGAAGAACAACTTACAACATAAAAATCACTGAGAGCTCACTGGCACCCTTGTTAAGATGACATCCATGTGAGCCAGAGGTTGTGAGTTCAAATCCAGCTGAGTTCCTCCTACTTTCACTCTGCAGCATGTTTTGGAGAATAACATCCAGAAGAGAACTGGAAAGAGATGGAAAGCTGAGGAGATTCTCAGAGAGCATGGTGGCACTCTGTGATAAGCTGCTGTCTATGTGAGCCACAGGTCGTGGGTTCAAGTTCAGCCCATGGCCTCAGCCGGCATACTATAGCATGCTGTTTTTCATCATTTTTGAGCATTTGAAAAAAAAAGACGAAGATCACTCCGAGACCATGGGCTATAGCCCATGGCCTCGGACGGCATACTATAGCCATACTATATACCGAGGCCATGGGCTATAAATGATGAAAAACGAGGATTTGAAAAAAAGACGAAAATCACTCCGAGACCATGGGCTATAGTCCATTGTCTCGGAGTGATTTTCATCTTTTTTTCAAATCCTCAAAAATGATGAAAAACGGCATGCTATAGTATGCCGTCCGAGGCCATGGGCTATAAATGATGGAAAAGGAGGATTTGAAAAAAATATGAAAATCACTCCGAGACAATGGACTATAGTCCATGGTCTCGGAGTGATTTTCGTCTTTTTTTCAAATCCTCAAAAATGATGAAAAACGGCATGCTATAGTATGCCGTTCGAGACCATGGGCTATAGCCCATCGTCTCGGAGTGATTTTCGTCTTTTTTTCAAATCCTCAAAAATGATGGAAACGGCATGCTATAGTATGCCGTCCGATATGGGCTATAGCCCATGGTCAAAAATGATGAAAACATGTCCACCGTAAGATGAACCTAAATAGGTTTGAATGGGGTTTCTAGGTGTAATTATGTAGGACTAGTAGCATGCCAAAGTTTGTGCTATTGCCATTGAGAATGCATTGGGCGTTTAAGTTAAATAACTCAGAAACTACAAAACATTTCAAAGTAAAAAGTTCCAGCATGTGTCTCCACAGTAAGCTGAATTTTAAAAAGTGTGAATGGAGTTTCTAGGTGAAAGTGCTTTTTTGACGTGCCAATATCTGCCATTGAGCCCCATTGTAGATTTCTCAAATTTGAAAGCACTATATTTCTAAAACTATGAAACATTTCAAAGATTCCTTTTCAGGCAAACACGTCCACCGTAAGATGAACCTAAGTAGGTTTGAATGGGGTTTCTAGGTGTAAGTATGTAGGACTAGTAGCGTGACGATGAGTATAATAAACTGGAAGAAAAGTAACGAGTGTGTGTTCTGGTCCTGTTGATTGAGCTGAGAAGGACCTATAAACCTGGTCCTGTTGATTGAGCAGAGCAGGACCTATAAACCTTGAAGGTTTATAGGTCCTTCTCAGCTCAATCAACAGGACCAGAACACACCTGGGCTGGCTGCCAGGATCACATCCACCAATGGGGAGGCTGTATGTGTCCTGTCATGGTTTCTCCTCTGTATTATCTGATTAACATCCACGATTACACTTAAAAGCACTAAAGACACCTTTGATGCACAGCAGCATTCAAATGCTCTGTACATGATCCCAAGGCCCCAT
Organism: Electrona antarctica; assembly: GCF_951216825.1. NCBI lineage: Eukaryota > Metazoa > Chordata > Actinopteri > Myctophiformes > Myctophidae > Electrona > Electrona antarctica. Next base: position 15,759,950 of record NC_136812.1, read on the forward strand.
TTGAAAAGTGACACCAAGAAGAACAACTTACAACCTAAAGATCACTGAGAGCTCACTGGCACCCTTGTTAAGATGACGTCCATGTGAGCCAGAGGTTGTGAGTTCAAATCCAGCTGAGTTCCTCCTACTTTCACTCTGCAGCATGTTTTGGAGAATAACATCCAGAAGAGAACTGGAAAGAGATGGAAAGCTGAGGAGATTCTCAGAGAGCATGGTGGCACTCTGTGATAAGCTGCTGTCTATGTGAGCCACAGGTCGTGGGTTCAAGTTCAGCCCATGGCCTCAGCCGGCATACTATAGCATGCTGTTTTTCATCATTTTTGAGCATTTGAAAAAAAGACGAAGATCACTCCGAGACCACGGACGGCATACTATAGCCATACTATATACCGAGGCCATGGGCTATAAATGATGAAAAACGAGGATTTGAAAAAAAGACGAAAATCACTCCGAGACCATGGGCTATAGTCCATTGTCTCGGAGTGATTTTCGTCTTTTTTTCAAATCCTCAAAAATGTTTAAAAACGGCATGCTATAGTATGCCGTCCGAGGCCATGGGCTATAAATGATGAAAAACGAGGATTTGAAAAAATGACGAAAATCACTCCGAGACCATGGGCTATAGTCCATGGTCTCGGAGTGATTTTCGTCTTTTTTTCAAATCCTCAAAAATGATGAAAAACGGCATGCTATAGTATGCCGTCCGAGGCCATGGGCTAGGTTTGTTCTGGTCACTCCGAGACCATGGGCTATAGCCCATGGTCTCGGAGTCATTTTCGTCTTTTTTTCAAATCCTCAAAAATGATGGAAAACGGCATGCTATAGTATGCCGTTCGAGACCATGGGCTATAGCCCATCGTCTCGGAGTGATTTTCGTCTTTTTTTCAAATCCTCAAAAATGATGGAAAACGGCATGCTATAGTATGCCGTTCGAGACCATGGGCTATAGCCCATCGTCTCGGAGTGATTTTCGTCTTTTTTTCAAATCCTCAAAAATTATGGAAACGGCATGCTATAGTATGCCGTCCGATATGGGCTATAGCCCATGGTCAAAAATGATGAAAACATGTCCACCGTAAGATGAACCTAAATAGGTTTGAATGGGGTTTCTAGGTGTAATTATGTAGGACTAGTAGCATGCCAAAGTTTGTGCTATTGCCATTGAGAATGCATTGGGCGTTTAAGTTAAATAACTCAGAAACTACAAAACATTTCAAAGTAAAAAGTTCCAGCATGTGTCTCCACAGTAAGCTGAATTTTAAAAAGTGTGAATGGAGTTTCTAGGTGAAAGTGCTTTTTTGACGTGCCAATATCTGCCATTGAGCCCCATTGTAGATTTCTCAAATTTGAAAGCACTATATTTCTAAAACTATGAAACATTTCAAAGATTCCTTTTCAGGCAAACACGTCCACCGTAAGATGAACCTAAGTAGGTTTGAATGGGGTTTCTAGGTGTAAGTATGTAGGACTAGTAGCGTGACGATGAGTATAATAAACTGGAAGAAAAGTAACGAGTGTGTGTTCTGGTCCTGTTGATTGAGCTGAGAAGGACCTATAAACCTTGTCCTGTTGATTGAGCAGAACAGGACCTATAAACCTTGAAGGTTTATAGGTCCTTCTCAGCTCAATCAACAGGACCAGAACACACCTGGGCTGGCTGCCAGGATCACATCCACCAATGGGGAGGCTGTATGTGTCCTGTCATGGTTTCTCCTCTGTATTATCTGATTAACATCCACGATAACACTTAAAAGCACTAAAGACACCTTTGATGCACAGCACCATTCAAATGCTCTGTACATGATCCCAAGGCCCCATTTGAAAAGTGACACCAAGAAGAACAACTTACAACCTAAAAATCACTGAGAGCTCACTGGCACCCTTGTTAAGATGACATCCATGTGAGCCAGAGGTTGTGAGTTCAAATCCAGCTGAGTTCCTCCTACTTTCACTCTGCAGCATGTTTTGGAGAATAACATCCAGAAGAGAACTGGAAAGAGATGGAAAGCTGAGGAGATTCTCAGAGAGCATGGTGGCACTCTGTGATAAGCTGCTGTCTATGTGAGCCACAGGTCGTGGGTTCAAGTTCAGCCCATGGCCTCAGCCGGCATACTATAGCATGCTGTTTTTCATCATTTTTGAGCATTTGAAAAAAAAAGACGAAGATCACTCCGAGACCATGGGCTATAGCCCATGGCCTCGGACGGCATACTATAGCCATACTATATACCGAGGCCATGGGCTATAAATGATGAAAAACGAGGATTTGAAAAAAAGACGAAAATCACTCCGAGACCATGGGCTATAGTCCATTGTCTCGGAGTGATTTTCATCTTTTTTTCAAATCCTCAAAAATGATGAAAAACGGCATGCTATAGTATGCCGTCCGAGGCCATGGGCTATAAATGATGGAAAAGGAGGATTTGAAAAAAATATGAAAATCACTCCGAGACAATGGACTATAGTCCATGGTCTCGGAGTGATTTTCGTCTTTTTTTCAAATCCTCAAAAATGATGAAAAACGGCATGCTATAGTATGCCGTCCGAGGCCATGGGCTAGGTGTGTTCTGGTCACTCCGAGACCATGGGCTGTATATAGCCCATGGTCTCGGAGTCATTTTCGTCTTTTTTTCAAATCCTCAAAAATGATGGACAACGGCATGCTATAGTATGCCGTTCGAGACCATGGGCTATAGCCCATCGTCTCGGAGTGATTTTCGTCTTTTTTTCAAATCCTCAAAAATGATGGAAAACGGCATGCTATAGTATGCCGTTCGAGACCATGGGCTATAGCCCATCGTCTCGGAGTGATTTTCGTCTTTTTTTCAAATCCTAAAAAATGATGAAAAACGGCATGCTATAGTATGCCGTCCGATATGGGCTATAGCCCATGGTCAAAAATGATGAAAACATGTCCACCGTAAGATGAACCTAAATAGGTTTGAATGGGGTTTCTAGGTGTAATTATGTAGGACTAGTAGCATGCCAAAGTTTGTGCTATTGCCATTGAGAATGCATTGGGCGTTTAAGTTAAATAACTCAGAAACTACAAAACATTTCAAAGTAAAAAGTTCCAGCATGTGTCTCCACAGTAAGCTGCATTTTAAAAAGTGTGAATGGAGTTTCTAGGTGAAAGTGCTTTTTTGACGTGCCAATATCTGCCATTGAGCCCCATTGTAGATTTCTCAAATTTGAAAGCACTATATTTCTAAAACTATGAAACATTTCAAAGATTCCTTTTCAGGCAAACACGTCCACCGTAAGATGAACCTAAGTAGGTTTGAATGGGGTTTCTAGGTGTAAGTATGTAGGACTAGTAGCGTGACGATGAGTATAATAAACTGGAAGAAAAGTAACGAGTGTGTGTTCTGGTCCTGTTGATTGAGCTGAGAAGGACCTATAAACCTGGTCCTGTTGATTGAGCTGAGAAGGACCTATAAACCTTCAGGTTTATAGGTCCTTCTCAGCTCAATCAACAGGACCAGAACACACCTGGGCTGGCTGCCAGGATCACATCCACCAATGGGGAGGCTGTATGTGTCCTGTCATGGTTTCTCCTCTGTATTATCTGATTAACATCCACGATAACACTTAAAAGCACTAAAGACACCTTTGATGCACAGCACCATTCAAATGCTCTGTACATGATCCCAAGGCCCCATTTGAAAAGTGACACCAAGAAGAACAACTTACAACCTAAAAATCACTGAGAGCTCACTGGCACCCTTGTTAAGATGACGTCCATGTGAGCCAGAGGTTGTGAGTTCAAATCCAGCTGAGTTCCTCCTACTTTCACTCTGCAGCATGTTTTGGAGAATAACATCCAGAAGAGAACTGGAAAGAGATGGAAAGCTGAGGAGATTCTCAGAGAGCATGGTGGCACTCTGTGATAAGCTGCTGTCTATGTGAGCCACAGGTCGTGGGTTCAAGTTCAGCCCATGGCCTCAGCCGGCATACTATAGCATGCTGTTTTTCATCATTTTTGAGCATTTGAAAAAAAAAGACGAAGATCACTCCGAGACCATGGGCTATAGCCCATGGCCTCGGACGGCATACTATAGCCATACTATATACCGAGGCCATGGGCTATAAATGATGAAAAACGAGGATTTGAAAAAAAGACGAAAATCACTCCGAGACCATGGGCTATAGTCCATTGTCTCGGAGTGATTTTCATCTTTTTTTCAAATCCTCAAAAATGATGAAAAACGGCATGCTATAGTATGCCGTCCGAGGCCATGGGCTATAAATGATGGAAAAGGAGGATTTGAAAAAAATATGAAAATCACTCCGAGACAATGGACTATAGTCCATGGTCTCGGAGTGATTTTCGTCTTTTTTTCAAATCCTCAAAAATGATGAAAAACGGCATGCTATAGTATGCCGTCCGAGGCCATGGGCTAGGTGTGTTCTGGTCACTCCGAGACCATGGGCTGTATATAGCCCATGGTCTCGGAGTCATTTTCGTCTTTTTTTCAAATCCTCAAAAATGATGGACAACGGCATGCTATAGTATGCCGTTCGAGACCATGGGCTATAGCCCATCGTCTCGGAGTGATTTTCGTCTTTTTTTCAAATCCTCAAAAATGATGGAAAACGGCATGCTATAGTATGCCGTTCGAGACCATGGGCTATAGCCCATCGTCTTGGAGTGATTTTCGTCTTTTTTTCAAATCCTAAAAAATGATGAAAAACGGCATGCTATAGTATGCCGTCCGATATGGGCTATAGCCCATGGTCAAAAATGATGAAAACATGTCCACCGTAAGATGAACCTAAATAGGTTTGAATGGGGTTTCTAGGTGTAATTATGTAGGACTAGTAGCATGCCAAAGTTTGTGCTATTGCCATTGAGAATGCATTGGGCGTTTAAGTTAAATAACTCAGAAACTACAAAACATTTCAAAGTAAAAAGTTCCAGCATGTGTCTCCACAGTAAGCTGCATTTTAAAAAGTGTGAATGGAGTTTCTAGGTGAAAGTGCTTTTTTGACGTGCCAATATCTGCCATTGAGCCCCATTGTAGATTTCTCAAATTTGAAAGCACTATATTTCTAAAACTATGAAACATTTCAAAGATTCCTTTTCAGGCAAACACGTCCACCGTAAGATGAACCTAAGTAGGTTTGAATGGGGTTTCTAGGTGTAAGTATGTAGGACTAGTAGCGTGACGATGAGTATAATAAACTGGAAGAAAAGTAACGAGTGTGTGTTCTGGTCCTGTTGATTGAGCTGAGAAGGACCTATAAACCTGGTCCTGTTGATTGAGCTGAGAAGGACCTATAAACCTGGTCCTGTTGATTGAGCAGAACAGGACCTATAGGTCCTTCTCAGCTCAATCAACAGGACCAGAACACACCTGGGCTGGCTGCCAGGATCACATCCACCAATGGGGAGGCTGTATGTGTCCTGTCATGGTTTCTCCTCTGTATTATCTGATTAACATCCACGATAACACTTAAAAGCACTAAAGACACCTTTGATGCACAGCACCATTCAAATGCTCTGTACATGATCCCAAGGCCCCATTTGAAAAGTGACACCAAGAAGAACAACTTACAACCTAAAAATCACTGAGAGCTCAGTGGCACCCTTGTTAAGATGACGTCCATGTGAGCCAGAGGTTGTGAGTTCAAATCCAGCTGAGTTCCTCCTACTTTCACTCTGCAGCATGTTTTGGAGAATAACATCCAGAAGAGAACTGGAAAGAGATGGAAAGCTGAGGAGATTCTCAGAGAGCATGGTGGCACTCTGTGATAAGCTGCTGTCTATGTGAGCCACAGGTCGTGGGTTCAAGTTCAGCCCATGGCCTCAGCCGGCATACTATAGCATGCTGTTTTTCATCATTTTTGAGCATTTGAAAAAAAGACGAAGATCACTCCAAGACCATGGGCTATAGCCCATGGCCTCGGACGGCATACTATAGCCATACTATATACCGAGGCCATGGGCTATAAATGATGAAAAACGAGGATTTGAAAAAAAGACGAAAATCACTCCGAGACCATGGGCTATAGTCCATTGTCTCGGAGTGATTTTCATCTTTTTTTCAAATCCTCAAAAATGATGAAAAACGGCATGCTATAGTATGCCGTCCGAGGCCATGGGCTAGGTGTGTTCTGGTCACTCCGAGACCATGGGCTATAGCCCATGGTCTCGGAGTCATTTTCGTCTTTTTTTCAAATCCTCAAAAATGATGGAAAACGGCATGCTATAGTATGCCGTCCGATATGGGCTATAGCCCATGGTCAAAAATGATGAAAACATGTCCACCGTAAGATGAACCTAAATAGGTTTGAATGGGGTTTCTAGGTGTAATTATGTAGGACTAGTAGCATGCCAAAGTTTGTGCTATTGCCATTGAGAATGCATTGGGCGTTTAAGTTAAATAACTCAGAAACTACAAAACATTTCAAAGTAAAAAGTTCCAGCATGTGTCTCCACAGTAAGCTGAATTTTAAAAAGTGTGAATGGAGTTTCTAGGTGAAAGTGATTTTGTGCCAAAATCTGCCATTGACCCCCATTATACATTTCTCAAATTTGAAAGCACTATATTTGTAAAACTATGAAACATTTCAAAGATTCGTTTTCAGGCTAACATGTCCACCATTTCAGCACCCTCCTACTAGGAGTGTTTTGGGTTTGACCCAGCACACTAGCTACTATAGGAATTCTTCAGACATCTGATTTATCCGCTGGGCCACTCAGCGGCACACATTTCAGCTGGAATTTCCAGGCTACTTGAAGCGAGTGTGGAAAGGAAAGCTAGACAGTAAAGAGTTGAGTGGGATTTGAACCCACAATCTCCAGATCATGGAGCCACTCATTTATGACTTGGGCCACATTTAACTAAACTTCTCAAATCATGACAATGTCGCCATCTCCTGGAGAATGTCTGAAATTACCTGGGGTGATAGAGGGGCCTGATGTGACAGGGCCTGTCCGGAGTCTCTTGACATCCATAATACAACTTAATCGTAACAGGCTTTATTCTGCAACAGTATTTCTAAATGTTTTACTTAGGCCAAGTAAAAACTATGAGAATTCTTACAACACTGGATATGAGATTTTTCAATCTTCCAGTGCCTAGTACTGCGATCGGCTGGATATGTTGGGCTTTAGCCAGGACTCAGGCAGTGGTGAGCACCTCATGGCACACTGCGCACAAGTTGGCATCTCGATTTGTTGGGAAATGTAATGTTGTGAAGGCACTTTCGCACCAATGTACAAGCAGAATAAACAAAGGCCACAGAAAAAAATGAATCGACCATCTTTATTTACCGACAGAGGTCAGGTCTCTAATAGCAGGGTTAGAATTCACACATCTGCTGTATCAACTGTATTTCTTTCAGAGCAATTATGCAGTGGTGCCACTGTGGAGGCTAAAGAGCAAGTCAACCTTGGAGGAAATGATTAGCACAGACGGCTGAAAGCTATTGGAGCTGGGCTGAGTTCACATTCATCTCAGTATGCGTATGTATGTGGAGTGTGTAAACTGTAGTTGTAGAAAGCAGAAGGAACTCCTGCTGCAACTCAGTCTAAATACACATCCTTCCCTCATCATCTTTGATTCAATTTAATGCTGTGTCATAATTTAACAGACACGCAGTAGATGAAAGAGGGTGAGACATTATAGACAATGAATAGCACCGCGTATACAAAGTAAATGAGAACGAAGGAAAACTTTTCGCCTGTAAATTACCCCACAGGATTTGTCACAGCACATGAAATTAGCAGTTTTCTTGACCACAGATGTTAACAATGTTATTTACATAAAATGTTTCAACAGATGCTGGGTTCACCATTTACCTGGTATTCTAGTTTCTTTGAAGCTCTACGTTGTTGTCTGCATTCTACTTAATTGATCGTTGGTTTTGTTGACTTGCACGTTTTAAGTCGCTCTGTGTAAGAGCAGCTGTGCTAAATGTCTAAATTGTAAATTGAAGTAATCAGCATTATCATCAAATGCTTTTGGAAACATTTCACTACCAAAGACCTCCCAATATGGATCCTTTGTCGATGTGCTCAAGGGTAGGTAAAGGGATCGCATATCTGCAGTGCACCATCTGAAATACAATCCAAGAGATTATGAAAATAGTTATCATTGTCAGGCCTAGGGTCACAGACAAAGACCTCTAAAAAATATATAAAAAAAACAAAAAACCTATCTTCAAATAAAAGTCTTGAAATCTCAATGAGTGAAGCAGTAACTTTTTTTCTTCAAAGAAATACCCAGTGTGGTAGAGCTTACGAGCTTGGGTTCAGAGCCCCACAGTGCGTGAATTAAAGCAATTAATACTCAGAGCAAGCCATGGGACACCCAAGATACTGGATACTTATATTTGGAAATGCATATTTTCAAGCAGCAATACAAAAAAAAGTATCCATGAACAATGCATAACCTCTGAAAAAAATACTGTATGAAAACATCCCTGCTACTTTGTTTCCAAGTACAAAACCTCTACCAATAAGTTGCTCCAGAGTAGCAAGAAGTCCTTTTCTTTTTTTCTTAGTTTTTTTGTGTTCATTTCTGTTTTTTTTTTCTTCTCCATCTTCTTTTGTGGTTTTTTTTCTTTGTTTTTTTTAACGGGTAAAATTCAGTCCAAAGTTGAGTGTCATACGTTATGACAGTCTTCGCCATCAATGAAATTCTGCTGCTGAAGGATCCAGGAACATGCAAGCCTCGTAGTGGAGGTGCCTAGGGGGCTCCTGTGGATCGGAGAGACTCCAGCCGGGCCCTTAAGCCAGGGCTGGGAAGGCCTCTGGGTCATCCACATTGGGCACGGCCACTCCACTTGGCTGGACAGAGGGGAAAATATAGAGGCAAGGCACAAGTTCAGACAATCTGACCAGTGCAAAATAAAACGTGTTTCAACGCTATCCATGACAGTTAAGAAAACCAACTTTGCCAATTAACTGTCATGAAAGAAGGATGAAGTTTTATATTCTTGACTTTCTTGTATTAATTTTACTTTTCAGACAAAACAACATGATGATGATTTCAGTTTGGTGAAGGGTTGGTGCTCAGTCCTTTTCCCAGATGACACGGCATGATGCCATTAAAATACTGCTCGTTTCACTGATCCTCAACTAGTAGTCAACGGCATATTTACAGGCGGTCACAGTCAATGGGACCGCAAGTGACATGACATGTTGTAAGCTTGTAGATCAGCAATTTCCACATTTCTTTTTTCATTATTTTGAGAGTATTTGTCTTAGCTGTCCTGTGATAATGAAGCCTTAAAACCAAACTGAAATAAAAAATATATATTCATATTTTTATGTTCCAATGTTCAATGCCAAAAAATGTGTAAACGTGACTGCCCTATCGAGTAGATGACTAAATGTCACAAGTTACCCGCTCAGTCCTGCCGCCGCCGCCGCCGCCGCCACCACCACCACCGCCACGGGGCGTCCTAGAAGGTCCATCACGGTCACGGTCGCGGTCACCGCGAGGCTCGCGGTCGCCACGGTCGCCGCGGTCGCCACGGTCGCCACGGGACTCGCCGCCTCTGCCACGGCCCCCACGGCCACCACGGGGTCCCCCGCGGCTACCACGCCCTGGACGGCCCAGGTCTCCAAAGTTGATCTCCAGCTGGGCAGTGATGTCATTGGCTGGCTTCCTGTGGTGCTCATCCTCTGCCTGAGATGGGGACAAAAACACCAATACATTTTGATTTAAACCAATAAAACCAAGGTAAATTTTGACAGCAAACTTAGATTTAGTTTTAGTGAGTCATTTTAGTAATTTGAAAAGTTTCTTTGTTTAGTTTTAGTCTACTAAATACCAAAAGAAGTTTACTAAATCTACGGCCCACGTATTTTGGCAGGACGTAATGTCAGATTTTACACCTGGTTGCTGAAAAAAGCAGATATACAAGCTCACAGCAACCAAACATAAAATAAATTAGTTCTAATGGATCTCTTCTCCACTAGTCCCTCCCTTAACATTTTAGTCTAGTTTTTATTTGTTGACGGAAATATGAATATACGTATTTAGACTTGGTCATCATAGCATAGCGTCGTTTCTTATGTATTGTTTGTCAGTGAAAAAAAAGGTAGTCAAGAGTCTACAAAATTAACATATTAATTAATATATGAATTCATATTTTTCAGTTGATGCAGTGTGCTCACTGCCCAGGTTAAACGCTTACCTTAGCAGGCTCTTCTGCTTCATCAATCAATGTACCGGCTTTCTTCTCCTGTATGAGTGAAAAAAAAATACAATAAAAATACGAAATAGTGCATGATTTCAACATGCACTCGCTGGAGAACAATGCTTTTCTGACACTGGCAACTTAGAAGACATTTGAATAGTTTATTAAAATAAATAAAACCAATGGCCTTTCCTCTCACTACCTCTTACCGCCATGTTCCCACCCTCTACAGCTTCTCCCTAGGATTACACTGGATGGCATGATGAAACATGATGTGTGCACTTCATTCACAAAGGGTTACACCCCTCCAAAAGCTTCCCGATTGGTTGGAAAGCCAGACCATGCAGAGTCAGAGAAGAGTGTGCGTGCGTGAGAGAGTGCAAGTGTTTTACAACAGCACGGTTTACAAGGAATCAGTAGTCATGAAAACACATGGAAGGACACCTTTTCTTTTCTTTTGTATAAGTCAATGTATTGAATAGAACACCCTTTAACGTCTGTGTGTTTGTTAAAAAAAAATTAACCAATGAATAGTAAAAAGTGCTTCGGACAAAACCTCCAACTCCAGGGGACCCTCAAAATGTCTGCTAAAGCAGCTAACTCCACCACCTCTCCCCCTCTCATGCAAGTAATAAACAATATATAAAGCCACAACCCCAACTTTGATGAGGCAGTATTGCTTTGTTTCCAAAATATAAGGTTTTCTTCATTTCCTGAAAATATATATGGAGTTAGGTTTCCTCACGACCTATTGATATTGATTCTGAATATTTAAAATTGTTTCAAAACTCATTTGAGGGATATACCAGCTGTGCGTTCTATGACTCGTCTCTGCTCAAGTAACTCACAGCAGCCCCACCTCTCATTCAAAACATTACTTTCTGACACATGTTGAAATTGCACAAGGCTGGAATGACAGCACAGCAATGCTCAGCACTTGCACAAATGCTCCCACTTATAGTTTGAGGTGGCAAGGATTATATTTTGGGCGCCTGTGGCAAAAACAGTCGTAATGTTGAGACCTGGTGTGTCAGTGTGTTTCTGTCTCTCGGGGGTGAGGGGTGTTAATGAATATCTGTTCAAATGTTTTATGTAAAATACAAATTAACTACATTATAAAAGCATTTACAAAATACCATTTATATATTATAATAATAATAATATTTCCAAATAGTAGCCCAGGCACTTTGACATAATTACCCAATGTCCACCTCTCTCTCTCCATGATTCGATAGGCATATAAAGAATTGCCATTGGTTTCAGTTTTGTCTACAACCAAGATTTAATTTTGGGATATGCAGTGAATACCGAAAATAGCAGACCTACAAGCTACACATAGACACGTGACGTGTCCATGGCATGTTGTGAGCTTGTAGATATTCTATTTTCGGCACAGGACACAGTCATTCAACAATATAAATGAGGCCGACTAAAATTGAAAATAATATCCCCAGCATTTAAATGGACCGGGAACAATTATTCGGATGAGGCGTTTAATACACAAAATGGTGTCAGACCCCCGGTGGTAATTAGGTGGGTATTTGCATTTAGGGCTAGCATTTGGAAATATATGGTAACAGACTTTAGTCACTCACATCTTCTGTCTTGGACTTGTGCAGCACATATCCTTTCTTCCAATCCGCTCCCTCGTTGGCCTTACGAATGTTGAACTCCACCTTGGCGGCGGAACGCTCCTTGTCCTGCACGGCCTTCCATTCATCCAGAGTCATCTCCTTGGCAACTTCCTCCTTGGGGCTTTCCTCTACCTCATTCTCCCTGCAACACACCATGTAGTGTTATGTTGCATTCAAACTAGCAGTGACAAAAAGACCAAGCGTGGCCAGCTACATTGCTTCCAAGTCACCATTGCAACAATCTTAATAATTGTAGTGCGTTCACTCATTCATTTATCCATTCAAAAAATGCCTGCCCAAAACAAAATACATTTGACATTTTCATACACTAGACCGGTGCCCGGCTGTAGAACACCGGTAACGAGGGAAGTTGGAGATCCATGTCAGGGTACCCGTTCCACCCATCTGTCCGTGTCCCTTTTATGCCCATATATGGACATTTCTATATCTGTCTCTCTGTGTCCCTTTATTCCTATATATGGAGTTCTGTGTCAGGCATTTCCAAATATGAAGTGTTGTGATGTCAGAACAGGCCAGTTCCATATATGGAGATATACTGTATATGGAGTTTAGGCATGCCCAAATATGAATGGGGCGAACGGTTTTCGAGTTACATGCATTACAGACGTACACACACATACGTACAGAGACTTGGTGCATAGATGTCTGAAAGGCATATATCTTATAATAATATATACCTCTTTTAGAAAGTCGATATCTGAGGGTTTGTTCTCAGAAACACAACCACAACTCACTTGTTCTCAGTGTCAGCGGGTGGATGCTCCTCTCCCTCAGGGTTTTCATCTGTGACGTTTGATTGGTCAAGCTCGCTGAGAGAAGGGAGGAAAAAAAAGAAAAATATTGGAACAATATGAATATGTGCATGACATGTTCCTAGTTGCATGCAATGCAGCATGATCCAAATAATGTAAAACCTTTTTGGCTTGGGTGGGGCTTTTCCCGATGCCAAATGTTTTATACTCGATAAGGCTCTACTCTGGGTTCTTAACTAATCTAGTGTCAAGGACAATTCCCCCTCGATGAAACCGACTGCCATGGACGACTTTGAGGTTTTTTGTCAGGTGAAACCTGACTAACAACTGCTCATGAAACGTAAGCGACCTAGTCATGATAGCCAATCACGTACTAGCAACCTAGTCATGATTGGCTGCCTCCTAAGCCCTGCCCCTCACCACGGAAGTCTGGCAACGCCGCCTGCACCGCGGCCAGTGCCGGCCACTCTAAGACCGCAGCTCGAGGCGACAAGTAGCTACTAGCTGCTAATGTTATGAACCAACTGCATGACAGCAGCAAAGCATGTTACATGTACCGTTTTATTGGTTTTTAATTCTTATTTTACTTGTTTTTTTGGGAGTTTAACCTATGACTTGGCCAAAATAGGGAAAAGGGGGTGAAAGTGGTCAACTGAACTGTACCAGACGTGTGGCAAATACTACAAATCTGGACCAAGCATCATTTCAAAACAGATCACTGTTGATCTGAAACTTTAGCCCAAGGTTGTATGTATTGGACAGGTGTCAAAATGCTGGGTATCACTTACTTGATATCATCCTTGACAGTGCCCCAGTTGTGAGATCCACTTCCACCACGCTTCTCCTCACCTTTCTGGCTGCTGAAACAACATTTGCCTTAGCCAGGAGCTTATGTGTCGTGTACACACAAAGGTATTTTGGTATTAAACATGAGGGAGTTGTTTTTGTTTTAGCCCACATAGTTTTCAGTCCAATTAAAATGACTACCTTCAGGTGATTATATTTATTTAATTATCTCCCACAAACGCAGCCTAGCGTGCCCAGCAAAGCCAGAGGTACTATGGAAGAATTGAACCAAACTCCACTGTGGTGAGCAGGATTTTTACCCCTGTGTCATGTTGGGTGACCCGATAGACTGTCCCCAGTTTGATTCACAGCCGGACAAACCATGTGTTGCCTGTCATGCTCCTACTCTCCCTTCTCTCTTCACCTTTCCCATCAAAAAAAGGCTTGTACATGTGGGAGAAGGCAATGTTTGACCACAGAAGATGTCATGTGACTTTTTACGGCAGAGTACTTACGATTTGTCACTGCCACTGTGTCGGTCAAATTCACGTTTTCCCCGGGAGTCGAAACCATCACTACGACCCATTCCGCGTCCTCCTCCACGACCACCACGAGCGCCTCTGGGACCTCCACGTCCTCTCATGGCGGGTCTGTCACCAACAGGCCTACAGAGACAGATGGGGAACACTCATCAAGTCATTGTATCAAAGAGTTTTCATAAATTACATAAACCAACCCATTAATGTTTGATTAACAGATAATTAAATCGCATCCACCCATGGGCAGCAGTTAGAAAACATTTAATCTCTCAAGACAGAATCTGTTAATGTTGTTAGTAGGAATAAATACAGAAGCACCCAGGAGGAAGTAGTCTAAGAAAGGTGGGGAGCTTAACAGAGTTCCTGTTTCTTAAACAAGAATTGATTTAATCAATTAATTACCAGCTGCTGCCTTATATCCAATGGCTGAGAGGTTGGCTAGAGGCAAAAAGGGTGTGGTTGTTTAGAGACGAGGCAGCCAATCAGGAAGATAGGTCGTCAGTACAGCCAATGAGAAACATAGGTCTCAACTACAGCAAATGGCCGTGAAAGCACAGCAGAGAAAACATTGATCAGCTGTGCTTACACAGCAGCTGGTAAAAGAAAAGAGGCTAAAACAAAAGTTTCCTTTTTTTAACAGAATGGGTTCCCAGATTGCTAAACATGTAGCATCTATGTCACCGTTCAACTCACTTTTCCACAGAGAATTCGCCTCCCTCTGGTTTCTCGCCACTTTCGCTGGCAGGCCTCTCAAAGCGACGCGGGGGCCGCCTGTCCACTGGTCTCCTGTCTGTGAAAGGGGGGCGACCTTCTCCCTGGCCGCCCTCCGGCCTGCGGCCCTCGCCGCGGCCCTCGCCCTCCGGCCTGCGGCCCTCGCCGCGGCCCTCGCCCTCCGGCCTGCGGCCCATCCTCCTCATACCAGCACCTGGGATAGACGACCAAGAGAACAGGACCAGTCATTAGGGGTCTGCCAGTAGATAGTCGTTGTGGTGGTGCACTGACCACCGTCCCTCGTTTGATTCTGGCTGGAGTCCTCCCCCTCTCTGCCCTCAGATTCATGTCTCCTTCCTTATACCCATCAAACGGAGAAAACTGCCAAAAAGATCACTCCAAAAAGGAATGGACATTTAACCCTTTAAAACCAGGAAGGCATCTGTGGGTGGTGTCAATTTAGATTTTATTCCAAAGTAGCAGACATATACAAGCTCACAGCAAGCTTGTACGTCTGCTATTTTAGAAGAAAAAAAATCCAGGGTTTCGTTTGATTTTTTTGTTTAGAAGGCATTAGTAGAATCAGCCTCAGGGTCTTAATGAGTTAAAGGGGGGGACGGCATTACAATTACGGTCCAATTCATCCATACTGAGAGAGGGGGGTACGCCAGTACGGGGGTATGGTAGGCTGACAAAAGGTTGACCCTTTACCATTTCTTCTGCTTTGATAAATAAATGATGACACATGTCGGTTGAAGAGTATCAAATAGATCCATAAACACCTAAAAAAAACATAGCAGTGTGTCTGTTCACACAAGCCCCTCCCCACTGCCTGAATCAACAGTTACCAAAATAGAAACCCTACCCTTCAGTACAGCGCTGCTGGCTGCACCTGTCTCATCTTCTCTCTGGCAACTAGATACAACCTAACGGACATTATTGTCGATAATAGCCAAACAACGTCCTATTGCTAAAGTTACAATTTCATCTCAAGGTTATTTGCTGTTATTGCCTGGTTGAAAGTAGGCCTACACAATGTGTTAATTTTGCGTCACATTAGAATGATAGCCATATTGAGAACTTGTTTTAACATGAGCACTAGAGCGAATAATAATAATAATGTATAAATTCAGCAATGAGCATATAAATCGCCCAAGGTTAAGAGAGGAAACGGCATCCAAAGAGAATGACATCATTCCCCAATCCCATTCCGAGGGCAGCATGTGTTGTGTGCGCCGCTTTCAAGTGTCAGTTCGTGTGTTCCGTTTATCACGGCCCACTCCCTCCAGCCACGAGGTTTATCACCATGAGAACTGACATGGTGGCCATGGTTATCTGGGCTGGCACCAGTTGTCAAAACTACGGGCTAGTGAGGTGTTAATCAATATCCCGTTTTTTATTTATATCAATACAGTGTATAGTGCGTCACTTGCTTTTGGATCACATTATCTCGCACAAGAAATACTAGTCTTTTATATTATTAGGCCCGGCCACCCAGAGATGTTCGAGGCAAAGACAAAACGTTGTGTGAATTTCGACCCACTTTACGATCTAATCCATGGGATGAATGCCTAGTTAACATCGTGTACCCACCAGGCTTTGGAGCCCTGCCTGTGTTCGTAGGCCCGAGGGGGGCAGGCCAAAACAAGTTAGACAACACGCCATTTATCTGGCCCTGCAAGATAAAGCACCCCACCTACTGCACACACTGCGATGGGTTCCGTCTGGAAAAGGCACGATTGTTCCGACAACTGACAGTTCTATGAAACTGACAGACAAAAGGAAACGTGTAGACCTCATGTCACGGGGCTTCTGGGTCGTTTCTGGCTAACAAGAAAGCAGCTTAGCGAGCTAGCATTAGCTTAAAACACGGCTAATATTACGTTAAGGCCCACTGATAATGAATTCGAATAAAGCATGTTTCACCATCTTTCTTGAGGGGCACTGGCGCCTGGCTCTCCTCCTTCTTGTCGGCGAGCGGGCTCTTTCTGTCTTTCAGGGAGTCCTTTTTTTGTTGCTTGGCAGCCTGGGCTGCGGTCTTGGCGGCACCGGGAACAGGAGCCTCCTTCTTCTTCAGCGCTGCCTGCTTCAACAGCTCGAACGGGTCCGATTCGTCGTCCAATAAATGGTCAAAACGATTGGTTATGGCACAGCCAAAACCTTCTTGCATTTGTCCGGGCATGATGGCGCCCCTTCAGCAGGATTTTCCTCCGATTCTACGAGGCTTGGTGCGAACACTTCGCTAAATGAAGCCACAAGATGGCTGGGGTAAAGAGCTTCTTCTCTTCCGGCGCGAGCTACATCCGGGACACTCACAGCGTTGGCGCGGGGTGGGGCGTGTAGTTCTCTATAACAAAGAGCTCAGGGGAGGATCACGTAGTAAAGAGAGAGGACGGACCCGCTGAAAACTACGTTACCCAAAAGGCCAAATAAGCAGCGGGGTTCTTTTTTTTAATGACTCTCTCTAGTTGTTGAACAGCATGATACCCAAATGACTTGGCTCATGTTTCCTTGCGTTTTGCATTTGAGTTCTCCAGGAAACCGCGTCCGACAAACCTTTAAACATGTATTTATGGCGATTATTTTTCAGCTCAAGACAGTCTCAATTTGGGGACAAAAACACGTTTAATACTTTTTAGTTTTATGTCCTATCCATAGACTGTAAAAGGATACTATTTTTGTAGAAATCAGAAGCAACAGGTGAAGTTGCAAGAAGTCCGTTATCACGCAGAGGCGTGAACAAACGGACAGCTTTGAAATCTCATGTAACTTGCAAACCTATAGAGGCTACCCGTGTATTAGGCCATGAAACAGATGAAACTTGTGAAAAATATATAAAGGCTTTCATGCAGAAAAAGGTACAAAACTCAACTCAAGTTTCTCAAAATTCTCATTGATCATCGGTTATTTTTTTGGAGCTCACATTAACATATCATAGGCTGTGTGATTGTCGCATGCCCTTATAAGGAAAGACAATCATCTGAGCTTTTGATGTTGATGGTGGAACATTGCTGTTACACTGGGCCACGTTAGGGCGCGTTCGGAAATAGCGCACTGAGCACACTGTGCAATGCAAACTATAGGCGAGTGCGCTCCGGTGCGGTATTTCCGAACGCACCCCAAATGTCGTGCGCCAAAGCATATTGAACATTTTATCTTTATAAAGGCTTATATCGGTCCAGAGACTAGTAGCCTATAAATAAACAATATAGGATATACGAATATGGGCAACTGAATCAAATCTAAGTTATGGCTATATCTAGAATTATTTTTTGTTTTTATTTAAGATAAAAAAAAATATCATCATATTGATGATGATTTATATAGGTCTATTATGGGCTATAATGAATGATTCTGAAATATATCAAGAGCGCGTCTAATAGTTTTGTGATGTGTGTGTGGAGTTGTGGACTGTAAATAAATAATTGCTTATATAGAAATGTTAAATGTAGGCCTAGTAGGTGACTAGGTGAACGTGAGTCACACTCACTCCCACAATGTGTAAATACCGAACCGTATATTCTAAATCTAAACGAGTCCCATATGAATCAGTCAATGTACAGGCAGCTCATTTGTCGATTCAAGCGAGCAGGCTGGAGCAGCAAGCAATCAATACACAAGGTTTTAACGGCACCCGACCCGTGGTCCGCGCAGTCAGAACACAAAGACGCGCCTCTTTATGACTATCGACGCACACTCGACAGGACAGCTCTTTACCGGCCTGTTGGACAGCTGCTGCGCTGCAGAAGAATGTCATATTAAACAAGTCAGTGCCTGCCAGTGGACATTGTTCGACAGAAGAACTCTGAGTGGTTGAATCGGCCACAGACACACGTGCGCAACGAGGATGACATCTATAATTACCAAAACGATGATTGAATCGTACGCTCTCATGATAATGGTTATGGGGGGCTTTTTCTTATATTTCTGTGGAATAGTCTGGGCTTTCTGCAACCCGAAGCACGAGTTGGATGCGGCGACCGACGTAGAGATGATAACAGCAGCACCCGAGCACTGCTGGGTGTGCGCCCAGAACCCACAAGAGCGAATTAACCATTGCACAGGTGCGCACAACGGGGCATCGCAGAAAACCGGCGACTGGCTCGCAGAGACGACCTATATAAACTTTTTGGATGACACAGATAGTTTACTGTCGGATCATCACCCAGGGTTTTGTTGTGAGGATCATGAAACTATAAACTACTGTAACATTGGGGACAGCAGCAGCATAACTTATAAGCACCAGTCATGGTGCACTCTGGATTGATTGATTTGATTATGATTATTAGGACACTATATTATAGTTGGAGGAGGCTTATTGCCTACAGCATCTTTTTTGGATAATGAGAAATTTAGGCTACTGCAAATGTGTGTTTCTTTCCGGAAATAGTTCATGCTTTATACCAAGCTAAGCATGTTATAGTGAATATGAAATTGGTTTATCCTGTCCTGGTTTATTGTATTCCGGTTCTCTCTCTCCCTCCTTTTGACATAGAAAAACTCACAACCACGAGGACAAGATAACATGAAGATCACATAACTGAAGTCATTTTATTTTATATACAAATAATAAATAAAGGCTAAAGTAGTTAGAATACTAATTTAACACTTTATGCTGTACATTCTGGGCTGGCTCACGTTTAACAGTAAATAAGCTGCAAATATGATGTCCTGGTGCCCGTGTGAGGAGGTAATGATGAAACGGTCTCAATCATAGATGCGATTAATCCACATTGATGGCTAATGCTGACTATTGTGAACACACCCCGTCTCCGATACGCTTTTCCACTTTAAGCTTCTTCCGTATGGTGTCTTCTAGTGACAGCAATTTCTCATATAAGGCCTCTGACATCTCCTCGTCAATATCCATCTGAAATGGGAAAAGAACGGTCAGATGAGAAGGGATGAGACCGACACCTCGGCATGAGAGATCTTTAGTTAGTGTCAGTGTCTGGCATTGATTAAACAGATTAAACAGACAGCTATGGCACCTGTCAGTCAGAACCAATAATAATTGCATGAAATGTCATAATTCTGTGTCCGGTATCCAGGTTTCATTCACCCATATTGTAACAACCTTCAGTGTTGTTACACAACAAATGAAACATACGTAGAGATGCAGAAAGGTTCACCCTTGTGCATATTGATTGATACCTGTCACAATCATTTTGACCTGGGAACGATTCTACAAAATGTGTTCTAAATCATGACATGTTTCTCATGAGCTTGTAGATCTGCTATTTTTCAATAGCTAAAGTATAACATAATGCTTAAAACACCAAAAGGTGTTCCCGCCCAAAATGGGTTAACTAACCACCAATTATTTGAGATCATCGCAATTATTTTTGCATAATCGTCATAATCATTTCCATGTGGAAACAAGGTGTGGACACTATTTCTGCAATTTAAAAAAATAAAAGTAGGCTGTAAAAGTAATGTCAGTCATTTCTTTATATATTTAAGTTATTTGTCATGTGCAATATTTGTTTACACATCCCAAAGGGCAAACATAAATTGTATTCACATGTTCCAATGTTCAATGCCAAAAATACAATCGTTGATCGCAATATTTGTTATGACAATTAATGGTGTAGTAAAAAGGATGTAGATCCTACTGTACCTTACATGGCTGCGTGTAGTTATTTCCTAGCCCAGACGTTAAGCTGTGGTACTTTGCATGAGGGTCCAGTGACTCTGGCTTCTGCTTAAACAGCCAGAACTACAGTACAAAAGTGCATTCATACATTATTTTTGATTCTCCTTTCTTTTCTCCCTGAAGATTCTCAATCGGATTAGAAAGTGTTTTGGTCTGCCAAATGTTTCTGTATACACCCCTTATAGCACATAATCAATTATTCAAACCAAGCATGATGGATGGCGTATTTTCGGATTGGAGAAGGAGGGGACTGCATTGGAGATCTATACATAGACAATAAACTGGCCTCTTTTGTTCAATAAATACCATCTGCCTCAGGCAATGTTTTTGCCTGAGGTACCTTCAAATTAGGCACTTTGTGAGTGAACATATCCCGAAATTTACAGTAAAACCCAAGGGCCACATGTTCTATGACATAATCCTCTCACATCCAAAATCTAAATTTATAGTTTCCCGTTTTGTTGCTGCTTTTGACTCTGGTAATCTCAGAGATGCGTGGCCTGAGGAGCTGGTCATTTCAACTGTCAATTCTAGATATAGGTTGATTCAATTTAAAGTATTTCACAGATTGCATTACGCCAAATCTAAACCTAGTAAAATGTACCAATCAGTCTCCCCAATATGTGATAGATGTGGCATTGCAGAGGGTTCTCTGTCCCATTTATTCTGGCAGTGTCTAATAATAACCCAATTTCTGGGGAGATATATTCAATAGTTTCTCCAGACAATGGGAAAGTGATATTCAGCCAGATGGCAATATTTGGTTGATCTGATGAGACAAGGGCTCCATTCCATTCCTGGCATTCCTTAAACAAGTTGATGATCTAGATATCTGGTGGCTATGGTGCATCCTTCTGATGGTCATTGATCTCAACCATGTGTCCTTTTTTGTCTTTTGTCCCTAGTTTGACTTATTGATTTTAGTTTCTGTAAGTACTGTTAATCTCTTATTTTTCAGTCATTGCATTGTTGTATACTATTTGAACTATTTGAAAATAGGCGTCTTACTGGTAATAGCACATTTCCAGTAAGACGCCTGAGGGCGAGGTCGCGTGCACGCATCCGCCTTGTTGACGGCAGACTGCTGGGCGAGCGCTGGCGCTTTGGCATGGGGGCCCGGGGGTCAGATCAACATGGAATTAATTCTGTACTTCCCATATAAGGAGCATGTCTTGAGTGTCTTTGATGAGGGCCCAGGTAGGGCCTTAATTTTCGGGCCTGTGCCGGGTGCGGCTGCACTAATAACTTTGGGGCAGGCCCGTCTAGAATTTGAATGGACAGGTATCAGTCAAAAGGGAGACATAGAAGAGGAATGATGGATGGGGAAGGATCAACATTTGGAATGTCAGAACAGGTTCTGACATATATCCATATATGGAGATCTAAGGGATTTTGGTTTGAGGTCGCTGGCCAATATTGATGACATCAGGGATCTCCATATGGGCTTAACTGCGACAGCAGGACGCATTTACTATACTGTATATCCATCTCTGATGTCACGTGATGTCACGAAGACCTGGGGGCTTGCCTGGGGTGAGTGACGGGGATTTGAGTTAGGTGTCGTGACAGAGTGACGGGATTGTGGGTTAGGTGTCGTGACAGAGTGACGGGATTGTGGGTTAGGTGTTGTGACAAAAACGCAAAGTTTCATAGTTAACTGCAACCTTTGGTCGCAACAATAGTTCTTCTGGAAATGAGTTGAATTTACATACCAATGCCTGAGCTCCATTGTGAGGTGTCAAGGTGAAAGTATTGGTAAACATTCGGATCTACAGAGATGTGAAAGAAATGTGAGCAGAATAAATCAAATAACTGGAACTATTATAACACTAAACAAAAAATATTAATAATGAAGATGAAGACAAATCAAGTGCTAAAGAACAAGAGGCTACAGTACACTCACCAGCCACAAGACAGGCATGAATAGGGTCCAAAAGAAAGCTGGGAATGAGGGTAGGATTCCATAGGTCAGGTTAGTCATCACAAAACCTGGACAGACTACTGAAGAGAACAAGCCCTAGAAAGCACAATACAACAACCTTAAGATCACACTAGGGGGGTAAAACATGGATGCATCAACCTCAAGTATAGCCATTCAACTGCATCAAATTTGGATGCGGTTATAATCGCTTACAATCTTTCTTTTTAGAGAATAATACTATGAAACATGGCAATTCTTGACAAGCTTTGTATATTATTATTGAATAATAATGCACTGGAAATCAATTCGTCCTCTATAAAAATCAATACACCAGAATATATATGTTGTGTGTTCCGTAAACTAAGGAATGTAAGGGGTGTGTGTGTGTGTGTGTGTGTGTGTGTGTGTGTGTGTGTGTGTGTGTGTGTGTGTGTGTGTGTGTGCGCGCGCACACACACATGCACACGTGTCTGTACAACAGTATGTTTGGTAAAGTTGCATACTGAAATGTTACCAGTGATTTTAGCCATGTTAACAACAAGTGTTCAGAGGCGTGTTAGTGCAGACCTGTTTGTTGAAGTGTGTGTTGAGTGCTAGGCTGAGGAGGTCTGAGGCGTATTTGGAGGAGCTGTAAGGCTGGATGCCGTTTTGGTGCTGAACATCGTTGAGGCTAAACGCAGAACGATGAGCATTACTGGAGGAGGTCCAGATGATCTGGGAGACCCGGTCTGCCTGGCACAGAAATGGCTCCAGTTCTCTGATCTGGTCCACAGAAGAACACAGGGTATAAAACTGATGATCATTCATGCATCTTTGCACATGGTGCACCTGTAATGTTACACAATACTATTACTTGAGACTACAGTCAAAGGAATGCAAGGAAGCCGTGTGTTCACAATGTTATATAAGTATGTATTACATAAGTATATTTATGTTATAGTAATGTAGTAGTATATGAGCAATAAACAGAATTAAATACGCTGGTTTTGGCGACTAATGGTCTTAGAAAAAACGTGTGGCATTGACAGAATCTCAAAATTAAAATTTTGTATGGTGAATAACTTAATTGGGATGGCATGTTCCCTAAATGGTGAAAAATATTTCCCTATCCAATTTCTAGATTTCAGCAGCCATACCTGCTCAAACCTGCCAAATGAACAGTGTGAATTCAGCAAGATGAACATGATTTGACTAGTAATTCCAGCAAGTCTCGAGAGGGACTCAGGAGATCTTTGTTGGGGAAATACATCAGTAACATGAGTATAGGTTAGTATTCACAGCACCTGATGGAGGCAGAATACAACACAGGAATCTAAAGCCAGCAATCAGCAATGCAATGCCCTTAAGGCAAGGAGAGAACAACCCACAGTCATAGAAATCGTGGTGTTAAATTTTTAATGAGCTTCGTTGCTAGGGGACAGATGGATCTAATATCCCCCGCATTTCTTCAAGGGTAAACAACAGGAATATCTCTCCCAACAGATAAAAATGGCTAAATAACTGTCTATGATAAGACATGTCTATGAAATTTCAACATACAATATATCATTAATGCCTAATTTATACTACATTGTTTGAAGGTGGTGCTCTCCAATAACAGCAGATCTGCAAGCTCACAATATGTCACGATGTGACGCAGTGTGAGCTTGTTGGTCTGCTATTTATAGCAAGCAACATCACCGCACGAATACGACAACTAACTCACCAATAGGAAGTGGCCAAAGAGGTTGGTAGCAAACACTTCCTGCAATCCATCAGGGGTGATGTTGTCCTTCTGTGTCAGGATACCCGCCCCAGTGGCAAACATGGTGATAACCTTGCTGCAATCAAAAAAAGAAAGACATTTTTTATTTATTTTCTTTTTTTTATTATATAGTGGTATGGTCTCTGTCATCATCTTTTTTACTTTGGACTTTTGTCTTTTTGGAACCCTACGACTCTTTTGGTGAGGCACATGAGAAAATAGGTGAAAGTTTGACTTCGCCTGTGCCAAGACGGGGGACCTCATCTTTCTTTAATTTTACGCACTTTTACTCACATGTTAGACAGCTCCTCACTGGGCTGCACTTCCTGGTTGCCCACAAGGAAGCTTTGAGAAGGAAAGGAAATAGTCACGTGACTGGGCTTGCGCCATGACACTTTCATGGACGCTTTCATGGTAGCCAAACCACACCCGGCCGGAAGTTGCAGAATGCACTGGAATCAATGAGAGCTCAGTGACCAGCTCATGAACAAACACTATTTCTGAATGACTGAGACCTTTTGTAAAGTAATCGCTTCTGGAAAACCACAGAAGACATTATTGTCTGCTGTGTTGCTTTTCGATGTGTACACTGTGCCATTTTATAGAGGTATGGTATCTAAAGAGCACAAAGCACCTTTCTGAACATACCAAGTATTGCGAGACTTCCCACCGTTTCCTGTCTGTCAGTCAAATATCGCGATACCTCCGAGCCAGAAACGATACCTGCTGCTGTTTAGATCCTCAAATAAAATTATATAATGTGCACTCTGTTCACATCGAAAAGCAAGTGATTACAAAACAACCTATATTCCTGAACCGATTATATGACAAAGGTCTCACTCTCAATTGTTCATAAATAATGTTTGTTATGAGCTGGTCCAGCCGGCTCCATTCACTGCCATGTATTCATTGAACTTCCGGTGTGAGTTTTGGCTCCCATGAAAGTGTCCATGAAGTGTCATGCCCAGTCACGTGACCATTTCCTTTCCTTTTCAAAGCTTCCTTGGTTGCCCCAAGGACTATCTAAAGAGGACGAGAAGCGAAGACCGTACGGGCGACTCCATGTTGCTCCATGGAAGGAAAGAAACATGCGCAGTTGAGACCAAGAAGTTGTACATGCCCAAATTTGGACATTGAATCTTCGCTTCTCGTCCTCTTTAGATAGTCCTTGGGTTGCCCAGGATCTCTTCTTCTACTGTGGTATTTTGCGCATTTGACTGGCACTGGCGGCTGGCCTCACGATCCCCCCTAATGTAATGGGAGGGAATGTGTTAACAAACACGCAGGTGTAATATCTTACACCTGTCACGTGTTTGTTAAGTCAAACTTTCACCTAAGGGCGACTGTGGCTCAAGAGGTAGAGCAGGTCGTCCAATGATCCATGGGTCGGTGGTTCGAATCCCGGCTCCTCCTGTCTACATGTCGAAGTGTCCTTGGGCAAGACACTGAACCCCAAATTGCTCCCGATGTGCTGGTTGGTACCTTGCATGGCTTCCGCCGCAATCGGTGTATGAATGTGTGTGTGAATGGGTGAATGTAATGCAGAATCTATGTAAAGCGCCTTGGATAAAGGCGCTATATAAATGCACCATTTACCATTTACCATTTACCTATTTTCAGTAGGCAGCATTACTATTAACCCATTTTGACCTGAGATCAGATTCTAAAAATGTCTTCTACATCCTGACAGTTTTCTGAAAAAGCTATGTTTCTATGTCAGTCGTTGGGCGATCTACAAGCTCATAGCGCGCCACTCTATGAGCTTGTAGATCTGCTATTTTTCAATAGCTAAAGCATAACATAGTGCTAACACCAAAAGGGGTTCCCGCCCCCAAAATGGGTTAAATGTTATTCTTTCCTTACCGGTCCTTTCAGAAGCCACCAAAATAAAATAAATTGACTTCCTCAATAGCAAGAAAATCTACACCTACACCAATTATAATTCAAATGCAATTCTTAATACTAGAACTAAAAGTCTGCATGGCCATCGTGTTGAATTTCCTCATGCCTTTTAATAAACCCAATATGCAAGTTCAAACATACACAACACCTAATCTTGCTGTATTATAAAACATAGTAATGTTGGGACAGATGTGAATGTAAAGATTTCCACTGTACCTGGAGAACAGGCCTTTGAAAAAGGCTTTCACGTCAAATGCTGGGTTGGGCATGATGCCCGCGTTGAGGTAGATGCAGTCTAGCCGGTTATACCTGTAAATGACATATACATCTATTTTACACTGCGAATCGAACAAATTCTAGCTATATCTGTAATGGGAATTTTAGAATGCCAACTACAGTGCCAAATATATGCATTATTGTGTATTTATCTACCTTCCATTAAGTCTCTTTGCTCACCAATGTGCTCAGTCTAATTCATGCAGCTGTCAATCTAACAGCTGATTTGACTCCTCCACGCTGTCAGCAAAGGTATACTTATTTGTGTGTCGCCCTTATGTTTAGCACAGATCCGTATATGGACAGTTAGTATTTGCATCTCTGTTAAGACAAGACTATAAGGACTGTCTGAGAATAGGGTTGGGGAGGCTTGCGCCCGGAGGGGCTGCTGGAACAGGCAAGGAGGCCTGTTCCTCACTCTCTGTATATTGTTTCTCTGCTGAATCTTCTTAATAAATTCTCAATACTTCACCCTGAAGAACTTTGTCATTCCTTCATTTTTGGAAGATTATTTAATCTACAACATATCCACCAGAGACGTTATTTCGTTAAAAACTAGAGGGTTGCAAAAAAGTGACAACATAAGCCTGATTTCACACGTTCACCAAAGCGTTGTGATCGTGTAGATTGGCTTGCAGATCAGCTATTTCTTTTTATACTTTTTTGGCTGTAAAATAGGCCATGGTTCAAAGAGATTAATGCATGTGTGGTACTGGTTGCAGAAAGAAAACAAGTCTCTATAAGGTGCTGTCTAGACAAGTACGTATTCTGCGTTATCCGCACAAGTATTTAGCCGATCTGCCCTTTCTGCCACACAGAGGCGGCGTTTTAGATGTAACAAAGTGTGTTGTGGGTGTGTAGAGCAAGTTATCACAAAAATACATATTTGTCCCTTTTGAAAAGGATACAAAAATGTGTTAAGGAATGGGAATTTTGTTTTACTGGAATACTGGTTAAGCAGATGTATTGCATACAATAATGACAGCTTACTGGCATAGATGGTAGTAAATTATGATGTATAGTGATCTAAAACAAGAAACCATTCACCTTAAGGTTCCAGGTGCTCACGTCCAATTCAAGTATTTATTTATGAATTAATGTTGCCAATGCCAGATTCTCTCTTGGACCTTTTGAATCAATTTGACCTGAACTTGCATTATAATGTGTAGGCCTATGTCTGTTTTATTTTTATTTTTATATATGGTCTAAACGAATTTATGTGTCACACTACAGAGATTAGAACTGTTAGATCAGGTGCAACAGCATTCAGAGGCCCCTGAGCTTTATAGGAGTCGGTGGACATTGGTCCCACTCCCTTCTCCCTTTGCCTTATCTGTGACAGCTACCTGTTGCTGTCTGTAGGCCTACACATGTATAAGTTAAATATTATAATTGGTCTGCAATTAATTTTGTCCATTTTCAATCACAGTTCAGTCTATAGAAATGAGACATGAAGAAAGGTTTCATTCAGACAAAGGAACCTGTTTATAGCATTTCACAGCATCTCAGTGTGTGTGTGTGTGAACGTTATAAATTAATTGATGGCAGATGTATATTTGTAATAAATAAAATAAAAACAGAAAAAATAAACATCGAATCCTATCTTTTCATGATTTGTTCTCAAATGTTTGTTTTGCAATGAGCTAGATGAATGTTTGTTGTTAGGCTATATAAAATAACAAGTTACATTGTTTCTAATTATATGTATGATGGACAAAATGAAAACAATAAAATGTTGAATTTTTGAGCCTAAATTCGAAAGCAAGGACAGGGTGCTGGACTGCTGGAGCCCGCTATAGTATCCACTATAGCCTTGTGTTCTGCTCTGCTCACCAACCTGCGTTTGATGTCATGGGCAGCTGTGAGGACCGAGGTGATGCTGCTGGTGTCCAGCTGCAGCAAGGCCACATGGGCGTCAGGGTGACGGGCCAGGAGGGCCGACTGAGCGGCCTGACCTCGATGCAGGCTCCTGCAGGCCAGACACAGACGTAGAGCTGGCTCTGCTGTGAGGAGGCGTTCACAAAGCGCCAGACCTATACCACTGTTGGGGAAATTAAGCCATTTTTTTTCTTTTTTTTGCTGTTTTCTAATGTGATGGTGCTGTTATAGTGAATCATTGTCTCGTGTTTCCAAATATCATTGTTAATTCAAATTCTAACCGTTTGGCTGGTGGTTCCATTTGAAAACAATCTATGGTCTGAATGTTATCTGAACGAGCTTAATTTGTACAATATATTACATTGGACGAAATGTTGTATGTAAGCCAATGATATACTTGATTGATTGATTGATTGATTGATTTAATACTTTATTAACAGTTGCATTCACTTGCATAGACAAGCACAGGGAAGTAGAGTAGGCTACAATAGTTCTGGTAAAAGGATTTATCCAAGAAAGCCTATGGCTTGTTTCCATTGATGTCCTTTTTGTACTCAATTCATCGAAACATTTAATGAATCTAATAGACATATATAATACTATGCTAATACTATGCTAAAACATCATATATAAACATAATACAAGTCTGGATTGTTTAGACAATACTGACCCAGCTGGTGCTGGATTATACTATGTGTATACCGGTGCCTATCCTTGACATGATCCTCTTTTCTGTTTGATTTATTTTACAATCAACTAAGCTATGGTCAGAAACTAAAAACCAGATTTTCGAACATAAACATCAAATCTGACAACACTCTCATCACTGACAACCTTGATGTGGCCAACTACTTGAATATCTTCTTTACAAACATATCAACAACTCTGGTTAACAAACTGCCCTCCCACTCTGGGCTCTTTGGTGTAGAGCACATTACAACCTTCTACAAAAACCTAGGTGTTTGTAAAGACGATTTTAAACTAGTTATGGTAACAACTGATGAGGTAATTAAGAAACTGAGTGCCCTCCAACCCCACAAGGCCACAGGCCATGACAACATTCCCTCCAAATTTCTCAGAGACTCAGCCATCTCTATAGCTCCAATCATCACCCACATAGTAAACCTCTCCATCAAACAGGGACAGGTCCCCCAAGATTTCAAACTGGCCAAAGTAACCCCCTTGCACAAGAAAGGGAGTAAATTAGACCCCGGCAACTACCGCCCTATTTCTATTCTTAGTTCCATCTCGAAAGTGATGGAAAAAATAGTCTATGAACAGGTTGAAAAGTATCTTGCCACTAATAAATTATTGTACGAGTTCCAATCTGGCTTCAGAACATCCCACTCCACTGACACATGCCTCCTCTATTTGAGCGACCACATCAAACAAGAGGTGGACGCTGGCAAATACTGCGGCATGGTCATGCTGGACCTCCAAAAGGCTTTTGACACCGTGAACCACTCCATACTGGTTAACAAGCTAAAAGCAATTGGTTTCGATAGCACATCAGTGAGCTGGATGCAATCCTACCTGGAGGGGAGAGAACAGATGGTGGAAGTGAACGGAACACTGTCCCCCCCCCTCCCAGTGAGCTGTGGCGTTCCACAAGGAAGCATACTAGGGCCTCTACTGTTCCTAATATATGTAAACGACATGACTTCAGCCTGTGACTGCAACTTGTTCCTGTTCGCAGATGACTCAGCACTGCTGGTCTCGGACAGGGACAAACTGCAGGTTGAAAATGCCCTCAGCTCTGAACTCGGTAGAATCTGCACCTGGCTCGCTGATAACAAACTATCTTTACACCTGGGAAAAACTGAATCCATTCTCTTTGGCTCTATTAGTAATCTCAGCAAGGCAAATGGCTTCTTGGTTAGAGTGGGTGACAATGTTATCACACGTAAAGATGAAATTACCTACCTAGGTTCCATCCTGGAGGCTAATCTTTCCGGTGATAAAATGGCCACCAACGTAATCAAAAAAGTCAACCATAGAACAAGATTCCTCTACAGGATCTCCTCACTGGTCAACAAAAACACCTTGAAGACCTTAACAGGAGCCCTTGTACAGGGTTTCTTTGACTATGCATGCACCTCCTGGTACCACAGCACCTCAAAGGCCCTTAAAACCAGGCTCCAGACTTCCCAAAACAAACTGGTCAGGCTCCTACTTGATCTAGCCCCCCGAACCCACCTCACCCCTGCCCACTTCGACAGGCTGGAATGGCTTAGGGTCGACGACAGAGTACAGCATCTTGCAATGGGTCTGGTCCACAAGATTCGATACACCACCAAGATACCCATGTACCTGTCTAGATACTTCCTTAATGTTAACGAAGTCCACACCCACAACACCAGAGGGAGTGCAACGAACCATGTACAACCCAGATTCGGCACAAACAAGGGACTAAATTCTTTTCGCTCCTATGCCACCAAAATGTGGAACGCCCTACCAACTGTCATTAAGACATGCGAATCCCTTGACTCCTTCAAAACCGCTCTCAAAGGGCACCTACGGATGGCTGCAATTCGAAACTGGCCCCCGTAAAATCTGAATCCCCCCCCCCCCGCCCCCCCCTTTTTTCCCCTCACTGTATATATTTCTTTTCCCTTTTTACCTCCTTTTTGATGAATTCTTTTTTGATGAATTCCTGTTCTGTCTATAGAAGTGTCTATTTGTACGTCTCTAAATGTTTTGATGATTTGAACATGGTGGACCCTGTTGGAAACAAGTGTAATGCTTAATTGGGTCGTCCACTCACAGTTAACAGCCTTTGTATTGAGTTTGTGCTTGAAATGTACTGTAATTCTGCAAACTGTTAATAAATTCTTCAATCAATCAATCAATCAATCAATCCTTGCTCTCCCTGTCCCCCCGCCCTCTTTTTCTTTTCTCTTCATGAAAACAAAACGATGGAACGATTTTGCACAGAAACGAATTCCGCACACTTCTTTATACCTGTGTAAGTGCTAGTAGTAAACATGTGATGTGACAAATACAGTTGATTTCTGATTCATAATGCGCGCCCATGGAATCCGATCTGTCTCTCTCAGAAGAGCTACTGTAACTTAACTGTAAGGGAAGCAAACTCGGCATTAAATCAATGATTTATAGCAATAAAGAGTAATTACCTGTTTGCTCCCGTGACCAAAACCACTTTATTCATCGTTTATGGCCGAAAGTGTGTATGTATATAATATATAAAACGTAATTAATTTACGCTAAAACAGGTGCTTTGAAGTTTTCTCCTGTCCTACAGAAAAATCACCCTTTCCTGTGGAGTCATGTTCTAAACCCCGCCTCCGAGTTGTAATTGGATGCGACGGGCCAAACGGCAGCAGTTAGCCAATGAAAGGAGTCACCTCATATCACACACACACGTGTACACACTGTACAGTCAGTGGAAAGACTGAATACAGTAAAAAAAAAAAAAAAAAAAAAGAAAAAAAGGGGTTCTCAACATAGGGGGCGTCTGTGAAATGAAAACTGTCACTGACATGTCACTGATATGACGAGGGGATAGAACAAGTAGGACTATTACAGATTTTATTGTTTTCATTTTGTCCATCATACATATAATTAGAAACAATGTAACTTGTTATTTTATATAGCCTAACAACAAACAAGCTCATTGCAAAACAAACATTTGAGAACAAATCATGAAAACGATAGGATTCGATGTTTATTTTTTCTGTTTTTATTTTATTTATTACAAATATACATCTGCCATCAATTAATTTATAACGTTCACACACACACAGTGAGATGCTGTGAAATGCTATAAACAGGTTCCTTTGTCTGAATGAAACCTTTCTTCATGTCTCATTTCTATAGACTGAACTGTGATTGAAAATGGACAAAATTAATTGCAGACCAATTGTAATATTTAACTTACATGTGTAGGCCTACAGACAGCAACAGGTAGCTGTCACAGATAAGGCAAAGGGAGAAGGGAGTGGGGCCAATGTCCACCGACTCCTATAAAGCTCAGGGGCCTCTGAATGCTGATCTAACCTGATCTAACCTGATCTAACAGTTCTAATCTGTGTAGTGTGACACTTAAATTTGTTTAGACCATATATAAAAAATAAAAAATAAACAGACATAGGCCTACACATTATAATGCAAGTTCGGGTCAAATTGATTCAAAAGGTCCAAGAGAGAATCTGGCATTGGCAACATTAATTCATAAATAAATAGTAATACTTTAATTGGACGTGAGCACCTGGAACCTTAAGGTGAATGGTTTCTTGTTTTAGATCACTATACATCATAATTTACTACCATCTATGCCAGTAAGCTGTCATTATTGTATGCAATACATCTGCTTAACCAGTATTCCAGTAAAACAAATTTCCCATTCCTTAACACATTTTTGTATCCTTTTCAAAAGGGACAAATATGTCGTTTTGTGAGAACTTGCTCTACACACCCACAACACACTTTGTTACATCTTTACAAAGACACGTACAGAAACAGATCCATCTCAGCACACAGCTAACAGCCTGTATTCTTGGACTTTTGCAAGAGAATTTCTCATCACGTATCAAAATAGCACGCTGCTGACATTATTTAGCATTCGGCTGACTTTTGGACGTAGAAGAAAAGGGCACTTGTTTGTGCAGTTTGATTGTGTTTTAAAGAAAAAATAAAAATAAATTGAAGAAATAACCTATAAAGACTGCAATGTTTGACAATGCATTGAGTGGAAGATGAGAATCACAATCTTTAAGAACATACTAATACACAAACATTATCAACAAAACCGCACAAATATGGACATATAAATAATACAAAATATTGATATTTTTTAAATCTACAAATATCTATTGAAAATACACAGTCATATACACTGATGGTCAAATACCACTGTCAGAAAAATGGTAGAGGGGAGATTAGATAGGAATTACATTACAATTATAGGAGTTACATGATATCCATAAAAACTCAACTAGCTTGGTGATTGTCTGAGAGACTGAGATGAAAAACGTGTTTAACCACTTAAACCCTCTAATACTTGGGTGCTTGGATGCTTACTTGACTGGGGTCGGCTCTGTACTTGGTCCGCTATTTTGTCCGCTCTACTCCAAATCTCTTTCCCGAAAATAGCCGATCGAGACGAACGTTCCCCCCAGAAGAGTGATTCCAGGGTTCAAGTGGTTAAAATAACAGTGATGGGTTTTTGCTGCACTCCCTTTTATGCCTTGTACATTCAAGCAGTCTTCGAAAAGAAAACACAAGAAAGTTCTTCAATTCCTCAAAATTGCATCATTACATCATTATTGTAACATCATTATTTACCAATCCATGAAACATTTTAACATGGGAACTTTTAATTCATTAACAAAATGAAATAAAATAACCTTATATATTTGTTTTGTTTTAAAAAGTGCCAAATGTCGATTGCTACATTTCACTTTGGCTTAATCAGGACACAAAATAACCAAAGGTCAAAATCTTTACCTACAGGTCGTGCCTGTAGTGTGTGTGTGTGTGTGTGTGTGTGTGTGTGTGTGTGTGTGTGTGTGTGTGTGTGTGTGTGTGTGTGTGTGTGTGTGTGTGTGTGTGTGTGTGTGTGTGTGCGTACGTACGTGTGTGCATGTGCGTGTGTGTGAGTGTGTGTGTGATAAAAAATGTGTTTTGTTTTGCATAATTGTATCCTCTTATCCAATGTGACTGTGTTAACCGAGCTCACACACCAAAGTGCCTGTCCATCATATCATTGTGGTGTGTGAGTCCATGGCTCCTTGAGTGCTCAAACAGTGTTTCCAAATGGCAGCTCAGAGCCCCACAGTGCTGGATCCCAGCCTGTTTAGTATTGAACCATGATAGCTTAACCCTGGATTGCATTTACACTGTAAAATCCAGAGTGTTGATTTAACTGTGAGACCGTCACACATGCATGGAACCAAATGGACCCCAGTGTTAATGTAACTCTGAGAATGTACCAATGGAACCAATATGGATAATTTGGGTCGCAGGAGCAAACGGGTAATTATTACTCTTTGAGATTACAGTGTAGAAGCGTCGTCTAAACCTACTTCGTGCACCATTAGTTGGAGAGTTAAGAGGACTGGGAAAGGCTGTCCTGTACATCACTGTACATGGCTGTACATGAGCCTCAGCTTAAGGCTGGCTCTCCAGGAGGGCTCTGTGTATTTCCTGGAATGAGGGCCTCTCCTTGGTATTCCTCCTCCAGCAGCTCAGCATGATCTTGTAGAGCAAGTCTGGACACAGCACTGGCTGAGGAAGGTAGATCTGTAGCACACAGGGAAATGTGGGTGAGACTTGGACAACCACTGCATTCGTGATGCGTTTGTATGGTGATCGTGTTCAGAATTGAAATCAGAATCGGGACACTTCACAGTACTTCTTGGTAGTGACACTTCTGAGCATAAAACGCTTATTATGTTATTTAGATAGCCTAGCCCTAGATATACTGTTTGTTTAGACAGATGCTAGGTTTGATGTTTACTTGGTATCCTGTAGTTACTTCAAAGCACTATGTTGTTTTTCATTGCACTCTACTTACGTGACATTTGCCATGTCGTTTGTTGACTGGGGTTCGTGCCATGTACTATTGTACTTTGATGTCGCACTTTTAAGTCGCTCTGCATACAAGTGTCTGCTAAAATGTCTGAATTGTAAATCGCAAGTATAGGCCTACGCTACATGGACATGTTGATCATTGATGTGTCGCGCGTACCTGTCTTTTCTGGTCTCTGAAAAACTCCCCTGTGTTTTCTATCACCTGCTCATCTGTGAGCTGGGAGTATGGCTGCTCCTTGCAGAAGGTCAGCATCTCCCACAGGGTCACCCCAAATGCCCACACGTCACTAGCCGTGGTGAATTTACCCTGAAAGGGAAAACACTGTGTTAGTAAGGGAGGTACAAAAAAAAAAGCTTAAGAAGTCCATCAAACTATTGGCAGATAATGTAGCTGAATCAAGTTACTATATTTAAAAATCCTAAAAAACATTTTGAAGAAGACAACAAGATCTGAATGCAAGCATGTATCACTTAAGTCAATGTGTGTCATTTCTTTTCAGTATTTGTCAGACTATCTTTCCCATAGAGATTTCCAATAATATTATTTTATTATTTTAAGCCTAGAATTATTATTTTAAGCCTGTGAATTATGTTTCGACAGAATCAAATGTTTTATGGTCATGATTCACCAGGATCCTGGATGGCTTGTTTCAGGTCTTAAATTAATATTTTTGGAAATCTTTATGGAAAAATGAATGGGGTCTGGAACAATGGAACCAGAAAATGGTTCCATTCCAAACCTCACTGCTTTATATGCCCTATTTGCATATGGTGTAGGATCACACCGAAAATGCAAAATGTTGCAAGAAGCATCAATAGAAACTACTGTAGGCCTATGTGTAGAGCTGCAAGTTATTGCACACTTGTCCACTAGATGTCCTCACCAGCAAAATGCTCTCCCATGACATCCAGCGTATGGGCAATACAGCTCTGCCCTGAATGCGGTAGTAGTCCCCACTATACAGATTCCTGCTCATGCCAAAATCCGCTATCTTTATCGTGTAGTTTTTGCCCACCAGGCAGTTCCGTGTGGCCAAGTCACGATGGACAAAATTTAGGGATGAGAGGTACTTCATCCCCGATGCTATCTGAGTGATCATGTAGCACAGGTTGTTGTAGCTGCAGGAGAGAGATGAGAAATAACATAATGGAATGAAACACAGGAGAAAAGGTGCAAGACATACAGTATACTACACGTGTGCTGCGCACACACGCGCGCACACACACACACACACACACACACACACACACACACACACACACACACACACACACACACACACACACACACACACACACACACACACACACACACACACACACACACACACACACACACACACACCCTTGTAGGTTGCAGTCACGTACTCAACATCAAAAACAGTCAGTCAGTCAGTCAGTCAGTCAGTCAGCCAGTCAGCCAGCCAGCCAGCCAGCCAGCCAGCCAGCCAGCCACCCTTTCTCTCACTCAAGGTGCGTTCAGACTTGGATGGTTAGAGCGGCGCGATTTCATACAAAGTCAATGCAAAGACGAGAAGTTGCACGAACGGAATATATATATTCAGGTCTGAACGCAGCATTACCAACTCGCCGGTACCTGACAGTGGGTGCGTTGCTGAGCAGGGCCAGCTGACCCTCAGGCTCATGGCGAGACAGGAACTGGTTCAGGTCTCCGTTCTCCATGTACTCTGTGATCATGCAGAGAGGGTCGCTGCAGATGCACACAGCCAGCAGACGGATTATGTTGGGGTCCTTCAGACGAGACATGATCTTTATCTCCTTCAAGAAGTCGTTCCTAGCCAAAGGAAAATTAAAAGGGGTTATGTCTCCATGTTCTAACAACACAGTAAAATCCCCAGTGTTAATGTATTTGTAAGAGTGAACAAACGTAACCATGTGGACCTTTACACGTCCATTTGGTTGGTAAATGGTAAATGGTGCATTTATATAGCGCCTTTATCCAAGGCGCTTTACATAGATGTGCATTACATTCACCCATTCACACACACATTCACACACCGATGGCAGCGGAAACAATCAGGAGCAATTATAGGTTCAGTGTCTTGCTCAAGGACACTTCGACACTAACTCTGGTTGCATCTGTACATTCTCGTAGACCCATAGTGGGTCAGTAATACCTTGCATTCTTGTTGGCATCTGCGCGGAGCATCTTGACAGCCACTAGAACTGGCTGGTCCTCACTGATATCAAAGGAAAACTCCTTATTCATGAACTCCTGCATGCCTTCGGCCTCACACAGGTGCACCTGAGGGGAGGTGTGCAGGAGCAGAGGGGTGAGGAGGGGACAGAAGATAATTTATTCAATCAATGTTGTACTGAATGTAAAATAAAAGTTAGTATTGCATTTGATAAAATAATCTATACAAAATAATAGCAAAAATAGCATATCTACAAGGTTACAACACTCCACAAAGGCACATATGATAGGGGTTAAGTGGTTAATCAGACTATCAAACTACTCAATAAAATACATGTTGATAAGCCTATATAAGAAATTTAAAAAATATAGAAAAACCTGCTTCTTCATTATTTTATGAATGGAAAAAAGTAATCGATAGTACAATCGATAAGAAGATAATGGATGGCAGCCCTAAAAGTGCTACAAGAAAACATGGAAGACGGACCTCTCCAAACTGTCCCTCCCCCAGTTTCTCTTTGAAGTTGAGCATCTTCCTGGGGAACTCCTCCACGGCCACATCCTTCCCTGACAACAGGTCCATGGTAACGGCGGGGATGGCGTACGTGTTGCCTCCTGTGACCCCCTGAAGGTTGACGATGTCAGCCTCCGCATAGTGTGGGACACCATCTTGGCCTACGGTTGTTGTGGTGGATTTAGAAGCTGCTGTGCTGGTGGAGGCTGGAACACAACACAGCAGGGGTGATGGTAACATGAGAATCTAGAAGGGATGATGTTGAATATGTGTGTGCGCACACGCGTGTGAGCGTGCGTCTGTGCGTGTGAATGTGCATGCATGCGACGTGTGTGTGTGTGTGTGTGTGTGCGTGCGTGCGTGCGTGCGTGCGTGCGTGCGTGCGTGCGTGCGTGCGTGCGTGCGTGGAAATTGCCTGCAGTGTGTGCAGAATAGATGCATATTATCAATAATAGTATCAAAAATAGCAAAAACAGCAGCTCAAAAGTACATCTGCTATTTTGATCCTTTTGTGTGACACTGTAGTATGATCAAGTAGGGCATTCATTTACAACAACAAAAAATCATAAAAAGTTATGTGACTATGTGTGTCCACAAAAACACACTAACCAGAAACAGGCTCATCGGGCGTCTGAGAGAACTCGGGCAGCTTGCGTATGAGGCGTGAAGGCTCCTGGTAGTCTGGGCCCAGAGGAAAGATGCGCTCATAGGTGGAGCTGGACTCCTGCTCGCTGGCCGCAGACGACTGGTTGTTGTGGTTGTAGGCGAATGTCTCACTCTGTAGTGACAGACTAGCAGTTAGTTCATCGTCCAGCATCCTCCGAGAAGCCTAGAATGAAGGACGTGTGGGCGGTGAAACACATGTGACATGCTGTGGCATTACTGTGATATGCTCTAGTTTAAAGTTTAGTTGTGTTCCAGTGTCATTTGCAATAAATAGCAGAGCTACAAGCTTGTATATCTGCTATTTGCGGCATGCAAGTGATGCAACACTAGAGTATAAATCAGACTTTGCTAGACGTGACACTCTGTCACACCCATGGCATTAACATACATCTTGGGTGATCGAATAGCAGTACGATCATGCATTGTTGGTGTTACAATGGTGTAAGTGCACCAGGCCGAGACACATCAGAGGTTCATTGAAACATGACTGCTACTGTACATGAATTACTAAGTCGTTTCATTTTAAAACGGTTTATTATCTTACCTTCTCCAACATCTTCTGCCACACTTGCCTCCACAAGATGATGACAATGATGGCCACGAGGATGAAGATGATGGCCACCAAACAGCCGATCAGAATTCGGGTGTTGCTGTCATCTACTTTGTGGGTGGGGTCATCCCCTGGGGAGGGGATAAGCAAAGATGCCCTTTGATTGAGAGAGTTAAATTAACACTCAGGATTTGACAGTTCATATGTATTTGTGCGTGCGTGCGTGTGTGACTGGGTATATACTGGGCTTGTTTGTATAGAGTTACTGACCTGGTTGTGTGCTTGTTGGAGGGCCAGTCTTCGGGGGAGCCAGGGTTGTATTGTACATGGCTGTATCTGAGAGGATAAAGGAAAGAGGTCTTGATCATTGCTGTCGGGCAGAAACCTCTTATCTCCATATGTAAACCTTTTGTGTTTTCTTCGTAAATTAACGCCTTCATACTACAGCGCCGCGCTTTGAGCTTGTATATCTGCTACTTTCGCTACTTTTGTATTGGAATCCTGAAAAGTAACAGTTTTGGACATATGAGTTTTCCAAGCGACAGAGATGGTATTTTAGTGTTGTTTCAGATACATGTATATTGCATTTTGAAGTGGCTCAGTCTCAATACTCAAGAAGGTTACATACAACTAAAACTTTGTGAATTGTGTGAGCCTCACAAACATGGGGCCAGATCTGAACTGCCAGAACTGTTGTGTAACTGAAATCGAAACGGTTTAGTACCCATATGAGGTATCAGCAGCCACATGTCCTTTCAATGTCCTTGAGCTGGAAACCGAACACCTAATGTACAGTATGTCCTCACTCCTCACACAGTGAGGGTCACTGAGCATCAGCCAAATCTATTTCAAATGTTCAGTACTTTTACTTCTACTCCACTAACACCTCAGAGGCAAATATTGTATACCTTTTACTCCACTACAATTATTTGAAAACTTTAGTTACTAGATACGTTGTACAACAAAACCACTTCAGACCTACTGTATATGTACTTTGGCAATTTGAAAGTAGCCAAGCGATGCGTTGTGAGCTTTTTATACATTTGAAAACTTGTGAAATGAGACGTTCTATATTATGAGTACTTTATACTATTGGTTACATTTGTAATTTTATTCAAGTAAACTTTGAATTCCAGACTTTTACTTGTAACAAAGTATTGCAGTATTGATACTTTTAAAGTACTTTTAAAGTACTCAAGAATGTGAGTACTTTTTCCACCACTGTCTGTGTACCTGACTGGAAGGTGATCTCACTGAACAGCATCCAGGCATCGGCAAAGTAGAACTGGCACTTGACGGCACTGGCCATCTGATTGGCCAGGTTGACGGTGACGAATCTGGCGCTCGGGCTCTTTTCGTCCACCACGGGGCTGAAGGAAAGGGGCGTGGCCTCCCAGTCAGGAGGCTCGGAGCGGAAGTAACACACGACCTGTCTGAAGACCTTGACGTGCCGCAAGAACATGTTGTTACAGTGGACCTGGGGGCATATGAATGGAGAGTTTGATGTTATCATCGGGCCCAGAAATGGAGCGAGAGAAATAGTGTATGGCTGGATGGAAAGTCTATAATAGTCCTACTGCTGGATGTGATATATATCATTGCTGTTGGGGAGAGGCCTCTTATATCCATATTTTTACTTTTTGAGTTTTTTTATTTCTATTTTTGAGTGGTGCAAACCACTCCAACAACCAGCTTTGTCTGTATCTATGTTTGTGTACCTGTGTACGTACATGTCCGTGCAAAGGTGAGCATGGTTGCTATGGTTAGTGTGTGACGTCACTGACGTCAAGACCTTGCACCACTCAGTTCACACGGGTGTGATTTTTTTATTAACGCTCCACTTGATTATACTACAGCGTTACACAACAGCATCAAAAGTAGCAGATCTGCAAGCACAAAATGTGTCTCGAAACGTGGGGCAAAACAATGTGATTTGATCTGCTACGTTTGAAATTAAATCCTGAAA
The DNA here is from genome assembly GCF_951216825.1 of Electrona antarctica. Taxonomy (NCBI): domain Eukaryota; kingdom Metazoa; phylum Chordata; class Actinopteri; order Myctophiformes; family Myctophidae; genus Electrona; species Electrona antarctica. The sequence goes on from NC_136812.1 coordinate 15,800,331, forward strand.
AGTAACAGTTTTGTACATATGAGGTTTCCACCCAACTGAGACGATATACAGCACTCTTTATAATTAAGAAATTGTCGGCCTGGACAGCTTGCGTCCGAAACTGTTCAGGCACCTAGACGTCCCAATCCTGACGGCCTTTGCTGCATGTCACTCCCCATCTCTCTCTCCCCATTTCCTGTCAACCTACAGTAACTATACTATCAATAAAGGCATAAAAAGACCCAAAATAAACTTATTTTTTGTATTGTCTAAAGCCAGTGCACATGGACATCACACAGGCTAATGCATAGCTACAGAGAATGAGTTTTAATTAAAAGTGTGAATATGTTCACCTTCATGGTGGTGAAGTTGCGTATGCGGTCAAATTCAAACATGATTTCGACATATCCGCTGGGGAAGCTCTCGTTGGTCCAGCCCACATAGTCATATCCTGGCCACACGTGCACGTGACTGAGTGTAAAATCATCCAGGCCACACACGCCGTCGGTCAGCTGGCCCAGTCCCTCTGTCATGCTGGGTGGGTCAAGTGACAGAATGAAAGAGGCAGAGAGAGATAGAGCACGTAGGCAGACAGAGATGAGGGGGGGGGGGGGGGGGGAGAGAGATTACAATGAAATTAGTTCACTGTTCCATCATCTAAACACCTACCTAAACCAATGGTTCTCAAACAATTTATTTCTTTATTTCAAAGACCCATAACTCTGAGTCGTGTGCAAATGGAACCACTTTGGTTCCATACAGACCTGAATGGGTTCATTTGGAACCCCCTCAAGGAACCCTGAAAGTGAGTGACTTTGAAAGCCACTGACCTAAACAATGAACACATACTTGTATTTTAAACACAAGCATGTTAGCCAAATATAAAATGTGGCACATCCATTCACCACTAGGTGGCAGCATTAAACAGCCAAGTCCTCACCCCAGCTCTCTTGGCTTTGATATTAAAACATGGGCCATTTTCTTTTTTCCTCCTGTACTGTTTCTTAAAGAGAGAGACAGAAGGCTGTGTCATGGAGGACATTATTCACCACGCGGTGACTCAAAAAATGTAACGCAACAAAACTACTCTCATCAGTTCTTCCCCTAAGGTTTTGAAGTTTTGTTATTGCAGCATGGTTGACTCAATCACGCCCACACACAGCAGTGTAAACCGCCATGACCCACACAACTGTCTGTCTCCTGCCCTCACCATGGTGACTGACCAGGCAACAACAATGGCACTGTGGAGGTCCATGGCTCCAAGGTTTGGAGGAGGGGGAGTGCTAAGAGGGGTGGGGAAGGAAGGTTGTGTTTGGTGGTGGTGAAAAAAATAAGAAATAAGACAATCGTAAGACAACGAAGCAAGGCAATGACACAAAACCTCAAGGTTCCCAGTTCGATCCCGGGCTCCCACAGAGTTAGTTAGTGTCGAAGTGTCCTTGAGCAAGTCTCTGAACCCCTAATTGCTCCCTATGAGCAGGTTGGTGCCTTGCATGGTTTCCTCCATAAGAAAGGCTAGATGGCTCACCCGCGCTGCTGGCCAATGGAGAGCTACTCAGCTATGTCGCTATGTGGTGGCCATCTTACCGAGGGGCAGCATAACATTGTGTGATTTGTGTCTATGGGGCATGTACTTTGTAAATAACCATAACTTGCTCAATCTTCAACCGGTTTTCAAACGGTTTGGTTTGTTATAAACGTCAGAGACGTTTATATGACGTTCATATAAAAAATAACATTAAGCATAAAAGCGTCCTGAATCATAGCCACATTGATAATGTTTGTAATAAACCAACCCGTTTGTAAATCCATCAAGATTTGAGCAAGTTCTGTTTTTCTTTTAGCTGCCATAGAACATACTGTGCTGTAGGCTTAATTTGTAAATGTAGAGTGGTGAGTCCAGAGGGAGCGCTTGTTTTACCCTGTGGCTACAAACCACCCCCCCAGGTTGGCAGAGGAAGTGTAGCGCCCAGGATTACATTAGATACTGGGTGAAAAAACTGGGTTGCAAAATCGTGGGATAAAAATTATAAGGAAAAACAACAACAACCACAGACTGATTTTCTTTTCCTGGACAATATAATAGTTTTTGGATTGCACAGTGCTCCCTACCCCACTGACAACAAATCACAAGCCGATTTTGGGACGCGTGCGTGCGTGCGTGCGTGCGTGCGTGTGTATGAGAGAGAGAGAGTGTAATACACAATTTATGTAAAGCGCTTTGGATAAAAGTGCTATATAAATGCACCATTTATAAGACACACACACACACACACACACACACACACACACACACACACACACACACACACACACCTGTGAATGACAGCTCCATCGTACACAGAGTCGTTGAGGTAGACAGGATAACTGGGCAAGTTCATCTGTTCTCCTACAGGAGCGTTGTATGACACCAGCCCATCTGAGACAAACAGTGGGAAACAACAATCAAATTCAGAACAACACCACCAAACCAATGCAGGAAATAGGTGTGTGCGTGCGTGCGTGCGTGCGTGCGTGCGTGCGTGCGTGCGTGCGTGCGTGCGTGCAGGCTTGACTCTGATTAGAAGACAGAGAATAAATTGTTCCTCTCTATCTTTATGAGCTCGAAGATGAACTGTTTGGTGATTAAACACTTTGGAAATGTATGCGTGTTTAAGTGCATGCATATGTGCGTGCGTGCATGAGAGATAGAGAAAGAGAAATAGAGAGAAAGAGAGAACGAGTTACCCCTTGTTTATATTTGGATTTGTATGTAGATCTTTTTTTGTGGCCAAAGGTGCCTGGACCACTGAGCCATGGCCCAGGCCGGATTTGTATGTAGATCTACATAGAATATACAGTAGGTCCATCTTTACATTATCAGAGTTAACTTAACTCTCAGGATTCTGCAACTTCCTCTCTCATCAGCCCTCAAAACCTTGAGTATGTTTCAACTCTCAATTCACTCTTGCTCACATGTGGCCCCTGGCCTCTTACCCAGTCATTCACATGTGGCCCCTGGCCTCTTACCCAGCCATTCACATGTGGCCCCTGGCCTCTTACCCAGCCATTCACATGTGGCCCCTGGCCTCTTACCCAGCCATTCACATGTGGCCCCTGGCCTCTTACCCAGCCATTCACATGTGGCCCCTGGCCTCTTACCCAGTCATTCACATGTGGCCCCTGGCCTCTTACCCAGCCATTCACATGTGGCCCCTGGCCTCTTACCCAGCCATTCACATGTGGCCCCTGGCCTCTTACCCAGCCATTCACATGTGGCCCCTGGCCTCTTACCCAGCCATTCACATGTGGCCCCTGGCCTCTTACCCAGCCATTCACATGTGGCCCCTGGCCTCTTACCCAGCCATTCACATGTCGCTCCTGGCCTCTTACCCAGCCATTCACATGTGGCCCCTGGCCTCTTACCCAGCCATTCACATGTCGCTCCTGGCCTCTTACCCAGCCATTCACATGTGGCCCCTGGCCTCTTACCCAGCCATTCACATGTGGCCCCTGGCCTCTTACCCAGCCATTCACATGTCGCTCCTGGCCTCTTACCCAACCATTCACATGTGGCCCCTAGCCTCTTACCCAGCCATTCACAGCCATAGAGCTCCACCCGCATGCAGACATTCATGGAGTGATCCGTCACTGGCATGAACCGGACGAAACGGGCAATAATGGGAGGCTCCAGGTCCTTCAGGACGATGGCGTAGGCGTTCCGGTTCCCCTCGATTACCTGTGAGAAGAAGACAAACAAACAAACACCTTGACCTTCAGAACCCAAACTGAAACTTAGATTATGCACCTCCAATATCAATCACAAAATCATAGACTCCATCTATATTGGCTGCAGATAAAAGGAAATAACTCAATAACTCAATAACTACCTCCTCCCTGTTCAATGTACTACCATCACTATTATCTATAGTGTCACCACAGTCGTATGTCAGTTAAAACTCTACAACCACTTATAAAGAAATGATAAGAAGAGCAGTGGTCTTTATCTGTAATTTGTTATAAAGGTCAAAAACTATCTCACGCACGCACGCACGCACGCACGCACGGTCAGTCGGTGTGTCGGTCAGGCCCCTGGTCCCTTAGAATCTCCCTGACATTGACCATTAGCTATTTGGCATCAAGGCCAGAGATCAAGGGTTATCTCCTGTGTAACAAAGATTGTAACATAATGATCCCTGAATCAGTCAAAGTAATAAATGTATTATTCAATTGCTGGATGAAAAATATATGTCTCTGTCGGGTGGAAACCTCAGTCAAGATTCAAGATGTTTATTGTCACAAGGGTGTACAAGTGCATGCACTGTGAAAAACATAGGTTGGGGCTGCTCCATAATACATAGAAACACTCATATGTCCAATACCTTTCAGGATTCAAATTCAAAAATAGCAAAAGTAGCAGATCTACAAGCTCAAAATGCATTGCTTCACGCAGCGGTTCGAGCATGAAAATCTGCTACTTGTGATACTGTGTGACGCTGACGCTGTAGTATGATCAAGTGGGGCATACATTTCACAAAAAAAACACAAAAAGTCAGAAGGTTTCTGCCCAACACCAAGGATCTGTTGATTATTGAATTGGCTGATGCAGTGATGTGTTTATTTATTATCACTTAATTGGGGATATTAATAGACTCACCTGTTTGCCCTTCCTGTTCCTCCAAGAGATCCATCGGCTGCCATCGCGGCTGTACTTGATCTTGTACATCTGGGCGAACTCGTTGCCGATGCCCCCAGCATGGCGTCCCTGGGTGCCCACCAGGGTGATGAAGTGAAGAGAACGCAAGTCAATCTGAAGGAACTCCTTCAGGCTGTCCGGCTCCACTGAGTCGGGACACCACGCACCATCACCTTCCTCAAACTCCAACCTAGGAGGTGGAAGAGAGAGAGAGTTATCCCTTATTTATCCATTGATATTTATGTATGTTGTAGATCAGTGGTTCCCAAACACTGGGTCGGGACCCATTTGTGGGTCGCGGACACATTTTTATGGTTCCCTTCATTTTTTGTTTCCTACATTTCCGGTGCGTGACACGATCCCAACCAATCAGGTGTTAAGAGAGTGTGGGAAGAAGGACAAAGGACAAATGGGGCTGCAGTGGCTCAGGTGCTATAGGGTGGCTGTGTGGGAATGGGATGGCACAAAGCTGCTCATCTATACACCTATATCTGATTTTGTGAAGAATCGTGCAGCAATACTTGGGTGTCCAATTAGTTTTAGTTACTCTTATGTTTGTTCTTTTTTATAAATATTTTAATGGAAAAAATGAGAATCGTGTGAGAATTGTGATCTCAATTCTTATGGAGGAAAACCGAGATTCACATTTGAGCAAGAATTGTGCAGCACTAAGTTAGAGGTTCAATGGCTTGCGCAAGGAGTTCAAAACTTCTGATAAGGGCGTGATGCCAGGATCAAATCTCCTAACCTTGCATGGATGTCTCTGCAGCCTGTTTGGTGAATGTAACGCATGCATTGTAAAGCGTTTGGGAAAAGTCACTATGCAAAAAGAAATTGCTGATCTATAAGCTCACAACAAAGTTCACAACATGTTGTGAACTTGTAGATCTGGTATTTTCGCAGAATGTTGGCCACCACAAAATGGATGCTATAGGGTTCAAGTGGTTAAGACCAATTGCAGACCAAGTAATGGTGAGTGGATTTATAGCACATATTATAATTGCAGTAGGAAAGGAGTAAAATTAGGACAGGATGGGGAGAGAAAGGTGAGAGGAAAGTGAAAGTGAGTGCGGTGGTGGATTTCAGTTCATGCAGTTATAAAAACAGCTCTGTGAAGGCCTACGTCGTAAATTCATTTGAGGCTGTTCATTTGGGGTTAGGGGGCTGGCTGGGGCTTCTGGGAGCCCGGCAAGACTGAAGGGTTAGGGGGCTGGCTGGGGCTGCTGGGAGCCCGGCAAGACTGAAAACACAGCCATTGTCGACCAGAGAAAAAGTATTACATCATTATCCTTGATACTTAGTCAAGGCCACCCACATTTTACAACACGCATGCACACGTGCATGTGTGCACACACAGAGACACACACACACAAACACACCGAGGCACGCACACACTCATGCACACGTACCCACAGGCAAGCACACATGCGCGTGCACGCACGCACACATACACAGGTACAGACTGACGACACATGCACCCCCTGGCCTCCTTAATAATGTGGTTCTGAGTGGAACTGATACCCTAGTTTGTGGTTTACTGCAAATAAACAGCCACCTTACAGAAACAGACCCACCCATACATACACTATCATTATGAAGGGGGTACATATCGTCGCAGTCGGGCAGAAACCTCTTATCTCAATTATAACTTTTTTACTGTAAATTACTACTTACTTGATCATATTAGAGCATCACATAAAAGTCAGTTTCGAGCTTATAGATCTATTTTTGATATTTAAAAAAATTTGAACCTTGTAACGTTTTGGACCGTTTCCACCATTCAGAGATACTATGTGGTGTATGTGATGGTGTGACAGTGCATGCACATTGTACAGTATGGTGTGCGCAATCTGCGCATGCATGCATGTGTGAGCATGTGTGAGCATGTGTGTGTGTGTGTGTGTGTGTGTGTGTGTGTGTGTGTGTGTGTGTGTGTGTGTGTCTGCAGACTTTGCACATGGGTAGACTCAGTGCTTGTTGTGCCTGTGCATGTGCTGGCCTACCTGCCATATCTAGCAGCAGTAGACTCAGACCACTGACTGGAGGCAGAGATGTCTTCATCCTGTATCTGTCCACCAGACATGCCCAGAGGATACCTACACACACCTGAAACAGCACGGGTAGAGTTTGAATGGAATACAAACTGAATAGAACTACAACTTTATTGCCCCACAAACAGTGTGCATTTGCTTTTGGCTTCACAGTGGTAGAGTTTAAATTTGGCATAAAATAAGTTCATAGTCACACCACCAACAACACCAAAAGACACAAGGACATTGAAAAAGAGCAAATCTTTACATTCCAGTTGATATTAATAGTGCATAGTGTGACTTCTATAGCCTAGTGTTGGTGAAAATGCAGTCCGTCTTACAAAAACAACAAAAAACGGATTGAAAAGAGAACAATATAGCACATATGATGAGTTGAAGAAAGCTCCTCGTAGAAAATATAGTCAGTGGAAAACAGGTTTAAATAAATATACATTTTCCCTCAGAATGTAATGGATTTCAATCAGAGGGAAAATATAAGCAGTCACTCAGACACACACAGTCACACACACACACACACACACACACACACACACACACACACACACACACACACACACACACACACACACACACACACACACACACACACACACACACACACACACACACACACACACACACACACACACACACACACACAGCATATTTACCTGGATTTTCAACAATGAGTTGAACTTGTCTCTGTCATAATTAATACACAGATCTACTCTCCCTTCTTAGAACAACCCCAGTGCTTGCTAGCAGCCAGCAGGAACTTGAAACCATATTCAGACAGCCATCAGACATTCTCAGACATTGGTAAAGCTTTTTCTTTTTTACAAACCTGTTCTTTTCCCCAGCGACGTACGGCTGCATGATGTATGAAGCATAAACTATAGGCTTAAGACAGAACTATTTGATTCCCACCTCTGTCAAAAGACCTGAATATACTCAACATGATGGATGGTTTTGACGAATAGGGTGGCCACGGCATGGCCGTTACCTCCATGGTAATGCATGGAGGCGCACGCACGCACGCACGCACGCACGCACGCACGCACGCACGCACGCACGCACGCACGCACGCACGCACGCACGCACGCACGCACGCACTCTCTCCTAGTACTCAAGAGTGTGGTTGCTTGAAATATGTAACTGGATTGGTTCAATTTCTCTGCCAGTCCAAACAGTACTGGTATCCTAACAGATGTAATGTAGTGTGCGTGCGTGCGTGCGTGCGTGCGTTCGTGCATGCGTGCGTGCGTGCGTGCGTGCGTGCGTGCGTGCAGTGGTGGAAAACATAGGCTACTCATTTTTTTAACTTAAGTAAAAGTATCAATACTGCAATATACTTGTGTTACAAGTAAAAGTCTGGAATTAAATGTCCCATTTCACAAGTTTTCAAATGTATACAAATCCTTTGAATCTAGAAGATTTAAAATAGCAGCTCTTGTGAGCTTGATACCTGCTATCTTCAAATGGCCGAAATGTAATATAGGGCTGAAGTGGTTAATGTATGTTTTGTAATAATAATCAAAATCTTCAAAGTAACTACCGGTAGTAACTCAAGTTTTGCGTAAAAAGTACAAAGTGTAATGGAATAGAAGTACTGAAAATCGTAAATACTAATACCAATAGTAAAAAAAAAAAAGAAAGAAAGAAAAACAACTCAAAATTGTACTTAAGAAGTACAGTACTTGAGTACATGCACTTAGTTACTTTCCAGCACTGCATGCATGCACCATGTGGTTGATGGAACCAATATACCCTCTGTTTCCTGCATGCCCATCATCCACCCCCTCACCCTCTCCTCCTCTGTCTCTCTGTCTGTTTCCTGCATGCCCATCATCCACCCCCTCACCCTCTCCTCCTCTGTCTCTCTGTCTGTTTCCTGCATGCCCATCATCCACCCCCTCACCCTCTCCTCCTCTGTCTCTCTGTCTGTTTCCTGCATGCCCATCATCCACCCCCTCACCCTCTCCTCCTCTGTCTCTCTGTCTGTTTCCTGCATGCCCATCCACCCCCTCACCCTCTCCTCCTCTGTCTCTCTGTCTGTTTCCTGCATGCCCATCCACCCCCTCACCCTCTCCTCCTCTGTCCCTCTGTCTGTTTCCTGCATGCCCATCATCCACCCCCTCACCCTCTCCTCCTCTGTCTCTCTGTCTGTTTCCTGCATGCCCATCATCCACCCCCTCACCCTCTCCTCCTCTGTCTCTCTGTCTGTTTCCTGCATGCCCATCATCCACCCCCTCACCCTCTCCTCCTCTGTCTCTCTGTCTGTTTCCTGCATGCCCATCCACCCCCTCACCCTCTCCTCCTCTGTCTCTCTGTCTGTTTCCTGCATGCCCATCATCCACCCCCTCACCCTCTCCTCCTCTGTCTCTCTGTCTGTTTCCTGCATGCCCATCCACCCCCTCACCCTCTCCTCCTCTGTCTCTCTGTCTGTTTCCTGCATGCCCATCCACCCCCTGACGGCCAAGCTACACCAGGCTTTTCAGTGCGCGTTTACGCGAATACGCACACACACGCAAATTTAGGCCCAGTCCTATTTTAAGTGCGCGTACGCAGGGTTCGGGTTTTAGGGTAAACGTGCACAAAACGTGCGCGAAAAGCCTGGTGTAGCCCGGCCGTCACCCTCTCCTCCTCTGTCTCTCTGTCTGTTTCTTGCATGCCCATCCACCCCTCATCCTCTCCTCCACTCTGTTTCCTCCTCTCTCACCCTCTCTCATCTCCTCTCCTCTCTCTCTCTCTCTGTCTCTCTCTCTCTCTCTCTCTCTCTCTCTCTCTCTCTCTCTCTCTCCTCCTGCATAACCATCCACCCCCTCACCCTCTCACCCTCTCTCTCTCTCATCCTCCCCTCCTCTCTCTCCCCTCCTCCCTACCTCGTTCTCCTGTGTGGTCTCAACCAACCCACCAACCACTCTCATCCCGCCCGTGGTGGAAAGTAACTACTGTATGTACGTTTACTTACAGTAAGGACTGTACTTAAGTACATTTTTTAGGTACTTTTACTTTACTGGAGTATTTCAAAATTTCAGTACTTTTACTTCTACACCACTACATTTCAGAGGCAAATATTGTACTTTTACCTCACTACAATTATTTGAAAACTTTACAAATAATCTACTTTGAGGATTTTGATTACTACAAAACCAATTCAGCCCTATATAAAATTTTGACCATTTGAAAATAACAGATCTACAAGCTCACAATGCGTCGTGCTATTTTTTAAATTTAACTTTTTTACTTTACTTTTTTATTCAAGTGCATTTTTAATTCTGACTTTTACTTGTAGTATTTCCACATTGCAGTATTGATACTTTTACTTAAGTAAAACATTTGAGTACTTTTCCCACCACTGTTCCCCACACCCTTCTCTCCCCATCGGTGATGAGAGGCCATTAAAGTTAACTAGTTTGCGTTTGAACTCTTTTCATCGCTCAGTGTTTGGTGAAGACTCAGTGGGCTGGGGTGGCTAACTGCGTGTGACACATGCAGCC